>NW_026779763.1:300000-600000 GCF_030144855.1 Hypanus sabinus
ATGGGAAGTGTGGGTTCAGTGGTTTGTGAATGGGAACTGTCGGGTCAGTAGAGTGTGAATGGGAAGAGTCGGACACCAATGTGTTAATGAGAAGTTTCGGACAGTTGTTTGTGAATGGGACGTGTCCGGTCTGTGGAGTGGGATTGAGAAGTGTTGGATCAATGGTGGGTGAAGGTGAAGTTTCGGGTCTGTAGTATATGAATGGGAAGTGTTCTGTTGTGTAAATGGGGAAGTTTTGGATCAGTGGTTCGTGAATGAGAACTGTCAGGTCAGTGGTTTGTGAATGGGACGTGTTGGATCAGCGGTTTGTGAATGGGGTTGTCGGGTCAGTGTAGTATGAAGGGGAAGTTTCGCACGTTGTTTGTGAATGGAACGTGTTGGATCAGTGGTTTGTGAATGGGAAGTGTGGGTTCAGTGGTTTGTGAATGGGAAGTGTCGGGTCAGTGGAGTGTGAAGTGGAAGGTTCGGACAGTTGTTTCTAAATGGGAAGTGTTGGGACAGTTTTTTTGTGAATGGGAAGTGTGTCAGTGGTGTGTGAATGGGATGTGTCTGACAGTGGTTTGTGAATGGGATCTGTCGGGTCATTAGAGTGTGAATGGGAAGAGTCGGACACCAATGTGTTAATGAGAAGTTTCGGACAGTTGTTTGTGAATGGGACGTGTCCGGTCTGTGGAGTGGGATTGAGAAGTGTTGGATCAATGGTGGGTGAAGGTGAAGTTTCGGGTCTGTAGTATATGAATGGGAAGTGTTCTATCAGTGTTGTGTAAATGGGGAAGTGTTGGATCAGTGGTTTGTGAATGAGAACTGTCAGGTCAGTGGTTTGTGAATGGGACGTGTTGGATCAGCGGTTTGAGAATGGGGTTGTCGGGTCAGTGTAGTATGAAGGGGAAGTTTCGCACGTTGTTTGTGAATGGAACGTGTTGGATCAGTGGTTTGTGAATGGGAAGTGTGGGTTCAGTGGTTTGTGAATGGGAAGTGTCGGGTCAGTGGAGTGTGAAGTGGAAGGTTCGGACAGTTGTTTGTGAATGGGAAGTGTTGGACAGTTGTTTGTGAATGGGAATTGTCTGTTCAGTGGGTTGTGATGGAGAAGTGTTTGATCAATAGTGGGTGAATGTAATGTTTCGGGTCAGTAGCATAAGAATGGGAATTGTTGGATCTGTGGTGTGTGAATGGCGAAGTGTTGGATCAGTGGTGTGTGAATGGGAAGTGTCGGGTCAATGGTAGTTGATTGGGAAGTGTTGGATCAGTGTTTGTAAATGGGAAGTGTTGGGGCAGTGGTGTGTTAATCGGGAAGAGTTGGATCAGTGGTGTCTGAATGGGGAAGTGTGGGTTCAGTGGTTTGTGATGGAGAAGTGTTGGATCAATGGTGGGTGAATGTGAAGTTTCGGGTCAGTAGCATATGAATGGGAAGTTTTGTATCAGTGGTGTGTAAATGGGGAAGTGTTGGATCAGTGGTGTGTGAATGGGAAATGTCGGGTCAATGGTTTGTGAATGGAACGTGTTGGATCAGTGGTTTGTGAATGGGAAGTGTCGGGTCAGTGGTGTGTGAATGGGAAGAATCGGACAGTTGTTTGTGAATGGGAAGTGTCGTGTCAGTGGAGTGGGATTGAGAAGTGTTGGATCAATAGTGGGTGAATGTAAAGTTTCGGGTCAGAAGCATATGAATGGGAAGTTTTGTATCAGTGGTGTGTAAATGGGGAAGTGTTGGATCAGTGGTATGTGAATGGGGAAGTGTTGGATCTGTGGTGTGTGAATGGCGAGTTTTGGATCACTGGTTTATGAATTGGGAAGTGTTGTATCAGTGGAGTATGAATGGCGTGTGTTGGATCAGTGGTGTGTGAATGGAAGTCTCGGATCAGTGGTAGTTGATTGGGAAGTGTTGGATCAGTGTTTGTAAATGGGTAGTGTTGGGACAGTGGTGTGTGAATGGGAAGTGTTGTGTCAGTGGTGTGTGAATGGGACGTGTTGGATCAGTGGTTTGTGAATGGGAATTGTCGGGTCAGTGGTGTGTGAATGGGAAGGCTCGGATTAGTGGTAGTTGATTGGGAAGTGTTGGATAAGTGTTTGTAAATGGGAAGTGTTTGGACAGTTTATTGTGAATGGGAAGTGTTGTGTCAGCGGTGTGTGATTGGGAAGTGTTGTGTCTGTGGTGTGTGAATGGGATGTGTCCGACAGTGGTTTGTGAATGGGATCTGTCGGGTCATTAGAGTGTGAATGGGAAGAGTCGGACAGCGGTGTGTTAATGAGAAGTTTCGGACAGTTGTTTGTGAATGGGACGTGTCCGGTCTGTGGAGTGGGATTGAGAAGTGTTGGATCAATGGTGGGTGAATGTGAAGTTTCGGTACTGTCGTATGTGAATTGGGATGTTTTGTATCAGTGTTGTGTTAATCGGGAAGAGTTGGATCAGTGGTGTCTGAATGGGGATGTGTTGGGTCAGTGGTGTTAGAATGGGAAGTGTGGGTTCAGTGGTTTGTGAATGGGAAGTGTCGGGTCAGTGGGGTGTGATGGAGGTGTTGGATCAATAGTGGGTGAATGTAAAGTTTCCGGTCAGTAGCATATGAATGGTAAGTTTTGTATCAGTGGTGTGTAAATGGGGAAGTGTTGGATCTGTGGTGTGTGAATGGCGAGTTTTGGATCACTGGTTTATGAATGTGAAGTGTTGCATCAGTGGTGTGTGAATTGGGAAGTGTTGTATCAGTGGAGCATGAATGGCGTGTGTTGGATCAGTGGTGTGTGAATGGGAAGTCTCGGATCAGTGGTAGTTGATTGGGAAGTGTTGGATCAGTGTTTGTAAATGGGAAGTGTTGGGACAGTGGTGTGTGAATGGGAAGTGTTGTGTCAGTGGTGTGTGAATGGGACGTGTTGGATCAGTGGTTTGTGAATGGGAATTGTCGGGTCAGTGGTGTGTGAATGGGAAGGCTCGGATTAGTGGTAGTTGATTGGGAATTGTTGGATCAGTGTTTGTAAATGGGAAGTGTTGGGACAGTTTTTTTGTGAATGGGAAGTGTCGGGTCAGTGGAGTGTGAAGTGGAAGGTTCGGACAGTTGTTTGTAAATGGGATGTGTTGGGACAGTTTTTTTGTGAATGGGAAGTGTTGTGTCAGTGGTGTGTGAATGGGATGTGTCTGACAGTGGTTTGTGAATGGGATCTGTCGGGTCATTAGAGTGTGAATGGGAAGAGTCGGACACCAATGTGTTAATGAGAAGTTTCGGACAGTTGTTTGTGAATGGGACGTGTCCGGTCTGTGGAGTGGGATTGAGAAGTGTTGGATCAATGGTGGGTGAAGGTGAAGTTTCGGGTCTGTAGTATATGAATGGGAAGTGTTCTATCAGTGTTGTGTAAATGGGGAAGTGTTGGATCAGTGGTTTGTGAATGAGAACTGTCAGGTCAGTGGTTTGTGAATGGGACGTGTTGGATCAGCGGTTTGAGAATGGGGTTGTCGGGTCAGTGTAGTATGAAGGGGAAGTTTCGCACGTTGTTTGTGAATGGAACGTGTTGGATCAGTGGTTTGTGAATGGGAAGTGTGGGTTCAGTGGTTTGTGAATGGGAAGTGTCGGGTCAGTGGAGTGTGAAGTGGAAGGTTCGGACAGTTGTTTGTGAATGGGAAGTGTTGGACAGTTGTTTGTGAATGGGAATTGTCTGTTCAGTGGGTTGTGATGGAGAAGTGTTTGATCAATAGTGGGTGAATGTAAAGTTTCGGGTCAGTAGCATATGAATGGGAATTGTTGGATCTGTGGTGTGTGAATGGCGAGTTTTGGATCACTGGTTTATGAATGTGAAGTGTTGGATTAGTGGTGTGTGAATTCCGAAGTGTTGTATCAGTGGAGTGTGAATGGCGTGTGTTGAATCAGTGGTGTGTGAATGGGAAGTGTCGGGTCAGTGGTAGTTGATTGGGAAGTGTTGGATCAGTGTTTGTAAATGGGAAGTGTTGGGGCAGTGGTGTGTTAATCGGGAAGAGTTGGATCAGTGGTGTCTGAATGGGGAAGTGTGGGTTCAGTGGTTTGTGATGGAGAAGTGTTGGATCAATGGTGGGTGAATGTGAAGTTTCGGGTCAGTAGCATATGAATGGGAAGTTTTGTATCAGTGGTGTGTAAATGGGGAAGTGTTGGATCAGTGGTGTGTGAATGGGAAGTGTCGGGTCAATGGTTTGTGAATGGAACGTGTTGGATCAGTGGTTTGTGAATGGGAAGTGTCGGGTCAGTGGTGTGTGAATGGGAAGAATCGGACAGTTGTTTGTGAATGGGAAGTGTCGTGTCAGTGGAGTGGGATTGAGTAGTGTTGGATCAATAGTGGGTGAATGTAAAGTTTCGGGTCAGAAGCATATGAATGGGAAGTTTTGTATCAGTGGTGTGTAAATGGGGAAGTGTTGGATCAGTGGTATGTGAATGGGGAAGTGTTGGATCTGTGGTGTGTGAATGGCGAGTTTTGGATCACTGGTTTATGAATTGGGAAGTGTTGTATCAGTGGAGTATGAATGGCGTGTGTTGGATCAGTGGTGTGTGAATGGAAGTCTCGGATCAGTGGTAGTTGATTGGGAAGTGTTGGATCAGTGTTTGTAAATGGGAAGTGTTGGGACAGTGGTGTGTGAATGGGAAGTGTTGTGTCAGTGGTGTGTGAATGGGACGTGTTGGATCAGTGGTTTGTGAATGGGAATTGTCGGGTCAGTGGTGTGTGAATGGGAAGGCTCAGATTAGTGGTAGTTGATTGGGAAGTGTTGGATAAGTGTTTGTAAATGGGAAGTGTTGGGACAGTTTATTGTGAATGGGAAGTGTTGTGTCAGCGGTGTGTGATTGGGAAGTGTTGTGTCTGTGGTGTGTGAATGGGATGTTTCCGACAGTGGTCTGTGAATGGGATCTGTCGGGTCATTAGAGTGTGAATGGGAAGAGTCGGACAGCGGTGTGTTAATGAGAAGTTTCGGACAGTTGTTTGTGAATGGGACGTGTCCGGTCTGTGGAGTGGGATTGAGAAGTGTTGGATCAATGGTGGGTGAATGTGAAGTTTCGGTACTGTCGTATGTGAATGGGAAGTGTTGTATCAGTGTTGTGTTAATCGGGAAGAGTTGGATCAGTGGTGTCTGAATGGGGATGTGTTGGGTCAGTGGTGTTAGAATGGGAAGTGTGGGTTCAGTGGTTTGTGAATGGGAAGTGTCGGGTCAGTGGGGTGTGATGGAGGTGTTGGATCAATAGTGGGTGAATGTAAAGTTTCGGGTCAGTAGCATATGAATGGTAAGTTTTGTATCAGTGGTGTGTAAATGGGGAAGTGTTGGATCTGTGGTGTGTGAATGGCGAGTTTTGGATCACTGGTTTATGAATGTGAAGTGTTGCATCAGTGGTGTGTGAATTGGGAAGTGTTGTATCAGTGGAGCATGAGTGGCGTGTGTTGGATCAGTGGTGTGTGAATTGGGAAGTGTTGTATCAGTGGAGCATGAATGGCGTGTGTTGGATCAGTGGTGTGTGAATGGGAAGTCTCGGATCAGTGGTAGTTGATTGGGAAGTGTTGGATCAGTGTTTGTAAATGGGAAGTGTTGGGACAGTGGTGTGTGAATGGGAAGTGTTGTGTCAGTGGTGTGTGAATGGGACGTGTTGGATCAGTGGTTTGTGAATGGGAATTGTCGGGTCAGTGGTGTGTGAATGGGAAGGCTCGGATTAGTGGTAGTTGATTGGGAATTGTTGGATCAGTGTTTGTAAATGGGAAGTGTTGGGACAGTTTTTTTGTGAATGGGAAGTGTTGTGTCAGTGGTGTGTGAATGGGATGTGTCTGACAGTGGTTTGTGAATGGGATCTGTCGGGTCATTAGAGTGTGAATGGGAAGAGTCGGACAGCGGTGTGTTAATGAGAAGTTTCGGACAGTTGTTTGTGAATGGGACGTGTCCGGTCTGTGGACTGGGATTGAGAAGTGTTGGATCAATGGTGGGTGAATGTGAAGTTTCGGGTCACTGGAGTGCGAAAGGGAAGTGTCGGACTGTGGAGTGTGAAAGGGAAGGGTCGTGCTGCGGTTTGTGAATGGGAAGGGCCGGGTCAGTGGAGTGCGATTGGGAAGTGTCGGACAGTGCTGTGTGAATGGGATGTGACGGACAGTGGTTTGTGAATGGGAAGTGTCGGGTCAGTAGAGTGTGAATGGGAAGTGTTGGGTCAGTGGTGTGTGAATGGTAAGTGTTGGATCAATGGTGTGTGAATGTGAAGTTTCGGGTCAGTAGTATATGAATGGGAAGTGCTGTATCAGTGTTGTGTAAATGGAGAAACGTTCGATCAGTGGTGTGTGAATTGGGAAGTGTTGGATCAGTGGTTTGTGAATGGCGAGTTTTGGATCAGTGGTTTGTGAATGGGATGTATTGGATCAGTGGTGTGTGATTTGGGAAATGTTGGATCAGTGATTTGTGAATGGGAAGTGGTGGATCAGTGGTGTGTGAATGGGAAGTGTGGTATCAGTGGTTTGTGAATGGGAAGAGTTGGATCAGTGGTGTGTGAATGCGGGGATGTTGGATCAGTGATGTGTGAATGGGAAGTGTCGGGTCAGGGGTTTGTGAATGGGAACTGTCAGGTCAGTGGTTTGTGAATGGGACGTGTTGGTTCAGTGATTTGTGAATGGGGTTGTCGGGTCAGTGTAGTATGAAGGGGAAGGTTCGCACGGTTGTTTGTGAATGGGAAGTGTTGGATCAATGGTGGGTGAAAGTAAAGTTTCGGGTCAGTAGCATATGAATGGGAAGTTTTGTATCAGTGGTGTTGTAAATGGGGAAGTGTTGGATCAGTGGTGTGCGAATTGGGAAGTGTTGGATCAGTGGTGTGTGAATGGCGAGTTTTGGATCACTGGTTTATGAATGTGAAGTGTTGGATCAGTGGAGTGTGAATGGCGTGTGTTGGATCAGTGGTGTGTGAATGGGAAGTCTCGGATCAGTGGCAGTTGATTCGGAAGTGTTGGATCAGTGTTTCTAAATGGGAAGTGTTGGGACAGTGGTGTGTGAATGGGAAGTGTTGTGTTAGTGGTGTGTGAATGGTAAGTGTTGTGTCAGTAGTGTGTGAATGGGAAGTGTTGTGTCAGTGGTGTGTGAATGGGATGTGTCTGACAGTGGTTTGTGAATGGGAACTGCCGGGTCAGTAGAGTGTGAATGGGAAGAGTCGGATAGCGGTGTGTTAATGAGAAGTTTCGGACAGTTGTTTGTGAATGGGACATGTCCGGTCTGTGGAGTGGGATTGAGAAGTGTTGGATCAATGGTGGGTGAATGTGAAGTTTATGGTCTGTAGTATATGAATGGGAAGTGTTGTATCGGTGGTGTCTGAATGGGGATGTGTTGGATCAGTTGTTGGTGAATGGGAGGTGTCGGGTCAGTGGTGTGTGAATGGCTAGTGTCGGGTCAGTGGGATGTGATGGAGAAGTGATGGATCAATGGTTTGTGAATGTGAAGTTTCGGGTCAGTAGCATATGAATGGGAAGTGTTGCATCTGTGGTGTGTGAATCGGGAAGTGTTGGATCAGTGGTGTCTGAATGGGGATGTGTTGGGTCAGTGGTGTTAGAATGGGAAGTGTGTGTTCAGAGGTTTGTGAATGGGAAATGTTGGATCAGTGGTTTGTGAAAGGGAACTGTCAGGTCAGCGGTTTGTGAATGGGACGTGTTGAATCAGTGGTTTGTGAATGGCAAGTGTCGGGACAGTGTGGTGTGATGGAGAAGTGTTAGATCAATGGTGGGTGAATGTGAATTTTCGGGACAGTAGCATATGAATGGGTAGTGTTGTATCAGTGGTGTGTAAATGGCGAGTGTTGGATCACAGGTTTGTGAATGTGAAGTGTTGGATCAGTCGTGTGTGAATGGCGAGTGTTGGATCACAGGTTTGTGAATGTGAAGTGTTGGATCAGTCGTGTGTGAATTGGGAAGTGTTGCATCAGTGGTGTGTGAATGGGAATTGTTGGGTCAGTGGTGTGTGAATGGAAAGTGTTGGGTCAGTGGTGTGTGAATGGGATGCGTCGGGCAGTGGTTTGTGAATGGGAAGTGTCGGGTCAGTGGAGTGTGAAGGGGAAGTGTCGGGTCAGTGGAGTGTGAAGGGGATGGTTCGGACAGTTGTTTGTGAATGCGTCCGGTCGGTTAAGTCGTGTGTGAATGGGAGGTTTTGGATCAGTGGTTTGTGAATTGGATGTGTCGGGTCAGAGGTGTCTGAATGGAAGTGTCGGATTACTGGTGTGTGAATGGGAAGTGTGGGTTCAGTGTTTTGTGAATGGGAAGTGTCGGGTCAGTGGAGTGTGAAGGGGATTGTTCGGACAGTTGTTTGTGAATGGGAAGTGTCGGGTCAGTGGAGTGTGAAGGGGAACTGTCAGCTCTGTGGTTTGTGAATGGGAAGTGTCGGGTCAGTGGAGTATGAATGGGAAGTGTCAGACAGTGGTGTGTGAATGGGATCTTTCGGACAGCTGTTTGTGAATGGGAAGTGTCGTGTCTGTGGAGTGGGATTGAGAAGTGTTGGATCAATGGTGGGTGAATGTGAAGTTTCGGGTCAGTAGTATATGAATGGGAAGTGTTGTATCAGTGTTGTGTAAATGGGGAAGTGTTCGATCAGTTGTGTGTGAATTGGGAAGTGCTGGATCAGTGGTTTGTGAATGGGATGTGTTGGATCAGTGGTGTTTGAATTGGGATGTGTTGGATCAGTGGTGTTTGAATTGGGATGTGTTGGATCAGTGGTGTGTGAAAGGGAAGTGTTCGATCAGTGGTTTGTGAATGGGATGTGTTGGATCAGTGGTGTTTGAATTGGGATGTGTTGGATCAGTGCTGTGTGAATGGGATGTGTTGGATCAGTGGTGTGTGAAAGGGAAGTGTTCGATCAGTGGTTTGTGAATGGGATGTGTTGGATCAGTGGTGTGTGAATGGCAAGTGTCGGGTCAGTGTGTGTAAATGGGACGTGTTGGATTAGTGGTGTGTGAAAGGGACGTGTTGGGTCAGTGGTGTGTGAATGGGAAGGGTCGGGCCGTGCTTTGTGAATGGGAAGTGTCGGGTCACTGGAGTGCGAAAAGGAAGTGTCGGACTGTGGTGTGTGAAAGGGAAGTGTCGGGCAGCGGTTTGTGAATGGGAAGTGCCGGGTCAGTGGAGTGCGATTGGGAAGTGTCGGACAGTGTTGTGTGAATGGGATGTGACGGACAGTGGTTTGTGAATGGGAAGTGTCGGGTCAGTGGAGTGTGAATGGGAAGTGTTGGATCAATGGTGGGTGAATGTGAAGTTTCGGCTCAGTAGTATATGAATGGGATGTGTTGTAAAAGGGTTGTGTCAATGGAGAAGTGTTGGAGCAGTCGTCTGTGAATTGGGATGTGTTGCAGCAGTGGTTTGTGAATGGCGATTGTTGGATCAGTGGTGTCTGAATGGGGATGTGTTGGGTCATTGGTGTTAGAATGGGAAGTGTGTGTTCAGAGGTTTGTGAATGGGATGTGTTGGATCAGTGGTTTGTGAAAGGGAACTGTCAGGTCAGCGGTTTGTGAATGGGACGTGTTGGATCAGTGGTTTGTGAATGGCAAGTGTCGGGACAGTGGGGTGTGATGGAGAAGTGTTAGATCAATGGTGGGTGAATGTGAAGTTTCGGGACAGTAGCATATGAATGGGAAGTGTTGTATCAGTGGTGTGTAAATGGCGAGTGTTGGATCACAGGTTTGGAATGTGAAGTGTTGGATCAGTCGTGTGTGAATGGCGAGTGTTGGATCAGTCGTTTGTGAATGGGAAGTTTTGGATCAGTGGTGTGTGAATGGGAAGTGTCCGGTCAGTGGTAAATGATGGGGAAGTGTTGGATGAGTGTTTGTGAAAGGGAAGTGTTGGATCAGTGGCGTGTAAATGGGAAGTGTTGCGTCAGTGGTGTGTGAATGGGATGCGTCGCACAGTGGTTTGTGAATCTGATGTGTCGGGTCAGTGGAGTGTGAAGGGGAAGTTTCGGACAGTTGTCTGTGAATGGGTCGTGTCGGATATGTCGTGTGTGAATGGGAGGATTTGGATCAGTGGTTTCTGAATTAGACGTGTCGGGTCAGAGGTTTCTGAATGGGAAGTGTCGGATTACTTGTGTGTGAATGGGAAGTGTAGTTGCCGTGGTTTGTGAATGGGACGTGTCGGGACAGTGGCGTGTGAATGGCAACAGTCAGGTCAGTGGTTTGGTAATGGATCGTGTTGCATCAATGGTTTGTGAATGGGAAGTGTCGGGTCATTGGTGTGTGAATTTGGAACTGTTGGATCAGTGGTTTGTGAATGGGAAGTATTGGATCAGTGATGTGTGAATGGGATGCGTCGGACAGTGGTTTGTGAATGGGAAGTGTTGGATCAGTGGTCTGTGAATTGGGAGGTGTTGGATCAGTGGTGTGTGAATGGGAAGTGTGGTATCAGTGGTTTGTGAATGGGAAGTGTCGGGTCAGTGGTAGTTGATTGGTAAGTGTTGGAGCAGTGTTTGTGAATGGGAAGTGTTGTATCAGTGTTGTGTAAATGGAGAAGTGTTGGAGCAGTGGTGTGTTAATTGGGAACTGTTGCAGCAGTGGTTTGTGAATGGCGATTGTTGGATCAGTGGTTTGTGAATGGGAAGTTTTGGATCAGTGGTCTGTGAATTTGGAAGTGTGGGATCAGTGATTTGTGAATGGCGTGTGTTGGATCAGTTGTTTGTGAATGAGAAGTTTCGGGTCTGTTGCCTGTGATTGGGAAGTGCTGAGTCAGTGGTGTGTGAATGGGATGCGTCGGACAGTGGTTTGTGAATGGGAAGTGTCGGGTCAGTGGAGTGTGAAGTTTCGGACAGTTGTTTGTGAATGGGTCGTTTCGGTTAAGTCGTGTGTGAATGGGAGTTGTTGGATCAGTGGTTTGTGAATTGGATGTGTCGGGTTAGAGGTGTCTGAAAGGGAAGGGTCGGATTACTGGTGTGTGAATGTTAAGTGTGTGTTCAGTGGTTTGTGAATGGGACGTGTCAGGTCAGTGGAGTGTGAATGGGAAGTGTCGGACAGTGGTCTGTGAATGGGATATTTCGGACAGTTGTTTGTGAATGGGAAGTGTCCGGTCTGTGGAGTGGGATTGAGAAGAGTTGGATCAATGGTAGGTGAATGTGAAGCTTCGGGTCAGTAGTATATGAATGGGAAGTGTTGTATCAGTGTTGTGTAAATGGGGAAGTGTTCGATCAGTGGTGTGTGAATTGGGAAGTGTTGGATCAGTGGTTTGTGAATGGCGAGTGTTGGATCAGTGGTGTGTGAATTGGAAATGTTGGATCAGTGGTTTGTGAATGGGAAGTGTTGTATCAGTGGTTTCCGAATGGCGAGTGTTGGATCACTGTTTTGTGAATGGGAACTGTTGGATCAGTGGTGTGTGAATGGGAAGTGTCGGGTCAGTGTTTGTAAGTGGGACGTGTTGGATTAGTGGTGTGTGAATGGGAAGTGTTGGATTAGTGGTGTGTGAATGGGAAGTGTTGGATCAGTGGTTTGTGAATGGGAAGTGTTGTATCAGTGGTTTCCGAATGGCGAGTGTTGGATCACTGTTTTGTGAATGGGAACTGTCAGGTCAGTGATTTGTGAATGGGAAGTGTCGGGTCAGTGGAGTGTGAAGGGCAAGTTTCGGAGAGTTGCGTGTGAATGGGTCGTGTCGGTTATGTCGTGTGTGAATGGGAGTTCTTGGATCAGTGGTTTGTGAATTGGATGTGTCGGGTCAGAGGTGTCTGAATGGGAAGTGTCGGATTACTGGTGTGTAAATGGGAACTGTCAGGTCAGTGGTTTGTGAATGGGAAGTGTTGCATCAGTGGTTTGTGAATGGGAAGTGTCGGGTCAGTGGTGTGTGAATGGGAAGTGTTGGGTCACTGGTGTGTGAATGGGATGTGTCGGGCCGTGCTTTGTGAATGGGAAGTGTCAGGTTAGTGGAGTGCGAATAGGAAGTGTCGGACTGTGGTTTGTGAACGGGAAGTGTCGGACAGTGGTTTGTGAATGGGAAGTGCCGGGTCAGTGGAGTGCGATTGGGAAGTGTCGGCCAGTGCTTTGTGAATGGGATGTGTCGGACAGTGGTTTTTGAATGAGATGTGTCGGGTCAGTGGAGTGTGAATGGTAAGTGTTTGATCAATGGTGGGTGAAAGTGAAGTTTCGGGTCAGTAGTATCTGAATGGGAAGTGTTGTATCAGGGTTGTGTAAATGGAGAAGTGTTGGAACAGTGGTCTGTGAATGTGAAGTGTTGGATCAGTGGTCTGTGAATTGGGAAGTGTGGGATCAGTGGTTTGTGAATGGCGTGTGTTGGATCAGTTGTTTGTGAATTGGAACTGTCGGGTCAGTGGCCTGTCATTTGGAAGTGTTGAGTCAGTGGTGTGTGAATGGAATGCGTCGGACAGTTGTTTGTGAATGGGTCGTGTCGGTTAAGTCGTGTGTGAATGGGATGCGTCGGACAGTGGTTTGTGAATGTGTCGTGTCGGTTATGTCGTGTGTGAATGGGACTTCTTGGATCAGTGGTTTGTGAATAGGATGTGTCGGGTCAGAGGTGTCTGAATGGGATGTGTCGGATTACTGGTGTGTAAATGGGAACTGTCAGGTCAGTGGTTTGTGAATGGGAAGTGTTGCATTAGTGGTTTGTGAATGGGAAGTGTCGGGTCAGTGGTGAGTGATTGGGAAGTGTCGGGTCAGTGGTGAGTGATTGGGAAGTGTTGGATTAGTGGTGTGTGAATGGGAAGTATTTGGTCACTGGTGCGTGAATGTGATGTGTCGGACAGTGGTGTGTGAATGGGAAGTTTCGGGTCAGTAGGATATGAATGGGAAGTGTTGTATCAGTGTTGCGTAAATGGGGAAGAGTTGGAGCAGTGGTGCGTTAATTGGGAAGTTTTGGATCAGTGGTTTCTGAATGTTGAGTGTTGGAACAGTGGTCTGTGAATGGGAAGTGTTGGATCAGTGGTGTGTGAATTGGGAAGTGTTGGATCAGTGGTCTGTGAACTGGGAAGTGTTGGATCAGTGATGTGTGAATGGGAAGTGTGGAATCAGTGGTTTGTGAATGGAGAGTGTCGGATCAGTGGTTTGTGAATGGGATGTGCTGCCTCAGTATTGTGTGAATTGGGAAGTGTTGGATCAGTGGTCTGTGAACTGGGAAGTGTTGGATCAGTGATTTGTGAATGGGAAGTGTGGAATCAGTGGTTTGTGAATGGAGAGTGTCGGATCAGTGGTTTGTGAATGGGATGTGCTGCATCAGTATTGTGTGAATTGGGAAGTGTTGGATCAGTGGTTTGTGAATTGGGAAGTGTTGGATCAGTGGTGTGTGAATGGGAAGTGTCGGGTCAGTGGTGTGTGAAAGGGAACTGTCAGGTCAGTTGTTTGTGAATGGGAAGTGTCGGGTCAGTGGAGTGTGAATGGGGAGTGTTGGATTAGTGGTGTGTGAATGGGAAGTGTTTGGTCAGTGGTGTGTGAATGGGAAGTTTCGGGTCAGTAGTATATGAATGGGAAGCGTTGCATCAGTGTTGTGTGTATGGGGACTTGTTGGATCAGTGGTTTGTGAATGGGTACTGTTGGATCAGTGGTTTGTGAATTGTATGTGTCGGGTCAGAGGTGTCTGAATGGGATGTGTCGGATTACTGGTGTGTGAATGGGAAGTGTTGTTTAGTGGTTTGTGAATGGGAAGTGTCCGGTCAGTTGTATGTGAATGGGAACTGTCAGGTCAGTGGTTTGTGAATGGGACGTGTTGGATCAGTGGTGTGTGAATGGGAAGTGTCGGGTCAGTGGTGTGTGAAAGGGAACTGTCAGGTCAGTTGTTTGTGAATGGGAAGTGTCGGGTCAGTGGAGTGTGAATGGGGAGTGTTGGATTAGTGGTGTGTGAATGGGAAGTGTTTGGTCAGTGGTGCGTGAATGGAATGTGTCGGACAGTGGTGTGTGAATGGGAAGTTTCGGGTCAGTAGGATATGAATGGGAAGTGTTGCATCAGTGTTGCGTAAATGGGGAAGAGTTGGAGCAGTGGTGTGTTAATTGGGAAGTTTTGGTTCAGTGGTTTCTGAATGTTGAGCGTTAGAACAGTGGTTTGTGAATGGGAAGTGTTGGATCAGTGATGTGTGAATGGGAAGTGTGGAATCAGTGGTTTGTGAATGGAGAGTGTCGGATCAGTGGTTTGTTAATGGGATGTGTTGGATCAGTATCGTGTGAATTGGGAAGTGTTGGATCAGTGGTTTGTGAATGGGTACTGTTGGATTAGTGGTGTGTGAATTGGGAAGTGTTGGATCAGTGGTTTGTGAATGGGCAGTGTTGGATCAGTGGTTAAAGAATGGGATGTCAAGGATCAGTGGTCTTTGTATTGGGAAGGGTTGGATCAGTGGTGTGTGAATGGGAAGTGTCGGGTCAGTGGAGTATGAATGGGAAGTGCCAGACAGTGGTGTGTGAGTGGGATCTTTCGGACAGCTGTTTGTGAATGGGAAGTGTCGTGTCTGTGGAGTGGGATTGAGAAGTGTTGGATCAATGGTGGGTGAATGTGAAATTTCGGATTAGTAGTATATGAATGGGAAGTGTTTCATCAGTGTTGTCTGTATGGGGAATTGTTGGATCAGTGGTTTGTGAATGGGTACTGTTGGATCAGTGTTGTGTGAATGGGAAGTGTTCGATCAGTGGTGTGTGAATTGGGAAGTGTTGGATCAGTGGTGTGTGAATTGGGAAGTGCTGGATCAGTGGTGTGTGAATTGGGAAGTGCTGGATCAGTGGTGTGTGAATGTGAAGTGTGGGTTCAGTGGTTTGTGAATGGGAAGTGTCGGGTCAGTGGAGTGTGATTGGGGAGTGTTGGATTAGTGGTGTGTGAATGGGAAGTATTTGGTCACTGGTGCGTGAATGTGATGTGTCGGACAGTGGTGTGTGAATGGGAAGTTTCGGGTCAGTAGGATATGAATGGGAAGTGTTGTATCAGTGTTGCGTAAATGGGGAAGGGAGCAGTGTTGTGTTAATTGGGAAGTTTTGGATCAGTGGTTTCTGAATGTTGAGTGTTGGAACAGTGGTTTGTGAATGGGAAGTGTTTGATCAGTGGTGTGTGAATTGGGAAGTGTTGGGTCAGTGGTGTGTGAATGGGATGCGTCGTATAGTGATTTGTGAATGGGAAGTGTCGGTTCAGTGGAGTGTGAAGGGGAAGTTTCGGAGAGTTGCGTGTGAATGGGTCGTGTCGGTTATGTCGTGTGTGAATGGGAGTTCTTGGATCAGTGGTTTGTGAATTGGATGTGTCGGGTCAGAGGTGTCTGAATGGGAAGTGTCGGATTACTGGTGTGTAAATGGGAACTGTCAGGTCAGTGGTTTGTGAATGGGAAGTGTTGCATCAGTGGTGTGTGAATGGGAAGTGTCGGGTCAGTGGTGTGAGAATGGGATGTGTCGGGCCGTGCTTTGTGAATGAGAAGTGTCGGGTCAGTGGAGTGCGAATAGGAAGTGTCGGACTGTGGTTTGTGAACGGGAAGTGTCGGACAGTGGTTTGTGAATGGGAAGTGCCGGGTCAGTGGAGTGCGATTGGGAAGTGTCGGCCAGTGCTTTGTGAATGGGATGTGTCGGACAGTGGTTTTTGAATGGGATGTGTCGGGTCAGTGGAGTGTGAATGGTAAGTGTTTGATCAATGGTGGGTGAAAGTGAAGTTTCGGGTCAGTAGTATCTGAATGGGAAGTGTTGTATCAGGGTTGTGTAAATGGAGAAGTGTTGGAACAGTGGTCTGTGAATTGGGAATTGTTGCAGCAGTGGTCTGTGAATGTGAAGTGTTGGATCAGTGGTCTGTGAATTGGGAAGTGTGGGATCAGTGGTTTGTGAATGGCGTGTGTTGGATCAGTTGTTTGTGAATGGGAAGTGTCGGGTCAGTGGCCTGTCATTTGGAAGTGTTGAGTCAGTGGTGTGTGAATGGAATGCGTCGGACAGTTGTTTGTGAATGGGTCGTGTCGGTTATGTCGTGTGTGAATGGGAAGCGTCGGACAGTGGTTTGTGAATGTGTCGGGTCGGTTATGTCGTGTGTGAATGGGACTTCTTGGATCAGTGGTTTGTGAATAGGATGTGTCGGGTCAGAGGTGTCTGAATGGGATGTGTCGGATTACTGGTGTGTAAATGGGAACTGTCAGGTCAGTGGTTTGTGAATGGGAAGTGTTGCATTAGTGGTTTGTGAATGGGAAGTGTCGGGTCAGTGGTGAGTGATTGGGAAGTGTCGGGTCAGTGGTGAGTGATTGGGAAGTGTTGGATTAGTGGTGTGTGAATGGGAAGTATTTGGTCACTGGTGCGTGAATGTGATGTGTCGGACAGTGGTGTGTGAATGGGAAGTTTCGGGTCAGTAGGATATGAATGGGAAGTGTTGTATCAGTGTTGCGTAAATGGGGAAGAGTTGGAGCAGTGGTGCGTTAATTGGGAAGTTTTGGATCAGTGGTTTCTGAATGTTGAGTGTTGGAACAGTGGTCTGTGAATGGGAAGTGTTGGATCAGTGGTGTGTGAATTGGGAAGTGTTGGATCAGTGGTCTGTGAACTGGGAAGTGTTGGATCAGTGATGTGTGAATGGGAAGTGTGGAATCAGTGGTTTGTGAATGGAGAGTGTCGGATCAGTGTTTTGTGAATGGGATGTGCTGCCTCAGTATTGTGTGAATTGGGAAGTGTTGGATCAGTGGTCTGTGAACTGGGAAGTGTTGGATCAGTGATTTGTGAATGGGAAGTGTGGAATCAGTGGTTTGTGAATGGAGAGTGTCGGATCAGTGGTTTGTGAATGGGATGTGCTGCATCAGTATTGTGTGAATTGGGAAGTGTTGGATCAGTGGTTTGTGAATTGGGAAGTGTTGGATCAGTGGTGTGTGAATGGGAAGTGTCGGGTCAGTGGTGTGTGAAAGGGAACTGTCAGGTCAGTTGTTTGTGAATGGGAAGTGTCGGGTCAGTGGAGTGTGAATGGGGAGTGTTGGATTAGTGGTGTGTGAATGGGAAGTGTTTGGTCAGTGGTGCGTGAATGGGAAGTGTTGGATCAGTGGTGTGTGAATGTCGAGTGTTGGATCTGTGGTTTGTGAATGGGAAGTGTTGGATCAGTGGTCCGTGAATTGGGAAGTGTTGGTTCAGTGGAGTGTGAAAGGGAAGTGTTGGATCAGTGGTGTGTGAATAGGAAGTGTGGGTTCAGTGGTTTGTGAATGGGAAGTGTGGGATCAGTGGTTTGTGAATGGGAAGTGTGGGATCAGTGATTTGTGAATGGGATGTTTCGGGACAGTGTCGGTGATTGGGAAGTGTTGGATTAGTAGTGTGTGAATGGGAAGTTTCGGGTCAGTAGTATATGAATGGGAAGCGTTGCATCAGTGTTGTGTGTATGGGGACTTGTTGGATCAGTGGTTTGTGAATGGGTACTGTTGGATCAGTGGTTTGTGAATTGTATGTGTCGGGTCAGAGGTGTCTGAATGGGATGTGTCGGATTACTGGTGTGTGAATGGGAAGTGTTGTTTAGTGGTTTGTGAATGGGAAGTGTCCGGTCAGTTGTATGTGAATGGGAACTGTCAGGTCAGTGGTTTGTGAATGGGACGTGTTGGATCAGTGGTGTGTGAATGGGAAGTGTCGGGTCAGTGGTGTGTGAAAGGGAACTGTCAGGTCAGTTGTTTGTGAATGGGAAGTGTCGGGTCAGTGGAGTGTGAATGGGGAGTGTTGGATTAGTGGTGTGTGAATGGGAAGTGTTTGGTCAGTGGTGCGTGAATGGAATGTGTCGGACAGTGGTGTGTGAATGGGAAGTTTCGGGTCAGTAGGATATGAATGGGAAGTGTTGCATCAGTGTTGCGTAAATGGGGAAGAGTTGGAGCAGTGGTGTGTTAATTGGGAAGTTTTGGTTCAGTGGTTTCTGAATGTTGAGCGTTAGAACAGTGGTTTGTGAATGGGAAGTGTTGGATCAGTGATGTGTGAATGGGAAGTGTGGAATCAGTGGTTTGTGAATGGAGAGTGTCGGATCAGTGGTTTGTTAATGGGATGTGTTGGATCAGTATCGTGTGAATTGGGAAGTGTTGGATCAGTGGTTTGTGAATGGGTACTGTTGGATTAGTGGTGTGTGAATTGGGAAGTGTTGGATCAGTGGTTTGTGAATGGGCAGTGTTGGATCAGTGGTTAGTGAATGGGATGTCAAGGATCAGTGGTCTTTGTATTGGGAAGGGTTGGATCAGTGGTGTGTGAATGGGAAGTGTCGGGTCAGTGGAGTATGAATGGGAAGTGCCAGACAGTGGTGTGTGAATGGGATCTTTCGGACAGCTGTTTGTGAATGGGAAGTGTCGTGTCTGTGGAGTGGGATTGAGAAGTGTTGGATCAATGGTGGGTGAATGTGAAATTTCGGATTAGTAGTATATGAATGGGAAGTGTTGCATCAGTGTTGTCTGTATGGGGAATTGTTGGATCAGTGGTTTGTGAATGGGTACTGTTGGATCAGTGTTGTGTGAATGGGAAGTGTTCGATCAGTGGTGTGTGAATTGGGAAGTGTTGGATCAGTGGTGTGTGAATTGGGAAGTGCTGGATCAGTGGTGTGTGAATTGGGAAGTGCTGGATCAGTGGTGTGTGAATGTGAAGTGTGGGTTCAGTGGTTTGTGAATGGGAAGTGTCGGGTCAGTGGAGTGTGATTGGGGAATGTTGGATTAGTGGTGTGTGAATGGGAAGTATTTGGTCACTGGTGCGTGAATGTGATGTGTCGGACAGTGGTGTGTGAATGGGAAGTTTCGGGTCAGTAGGATATGAATGGGAAGTGTTGTATCAGGGTTGCGTAAATGGGGAAGAGTTGGAGCAGTGGTGCGTTAATTGGCAAGTTTTGGATCAGTGGTTTCTGAATGTTGAGTGTTGGAACAGTGGTCTGTGAATGGGAAGTGTTGGATCAGTGGTGTGTGAATTGGGAAGAGTTGGATCAGTGGTCTGTGAACTGGGAAGTGTTGGAGCAGTGATGTGTGAATGGGAAGTGTGGAATCAGTGGTTTGTGAATGGAGAGTGTCGGATCAGTGGTTTGTGAATGGGATGTGCTGCCTCAGTATTGTGTGAATTGGGAAGTGTTGGATCAGTGGTCTGTGAACTGGGAAGTGTTGGATCAGTGATTTGTGAATGGGAAGTGTGGAATCAGTGGTTTGTGAATGGAGAGTGTCGGATCCGTGGTTTGTGAATGGGATGTGCTGCATCAGTATTGTGTGAATTGGGAAGTGTTGGATCAGTGGTTTGTGAATTGGGAAGTGTTGGATCAGTGGTGTGTGAATGGGAAGTGTCGGGTCAGTGGTGTGTGAAAGGGAACTGTCAGGTCAGTTGTTTGTGAATGGGAAGTGTCGGGTCAGTGGAGTGTGAATGGGGAGTGTTGGATTAGTGGTGTGTGAATGGGAAGTGTTTGGTCAGTGGTGCGTGAATGGGAAGTGTTGGATCAGTGGTGTGTGAATGTCGAGTGTTGGATCTGTGGTTTGTGAATGGGAAGTGTTGGATCAGTGGTCCGTGAATTGGGAAGTGTTGGTTCAGTGGAGTGTGAAAGGGAAGTGTTGGATCAGTGGTGTGTGAATAGGAAGTGTTGGATCAGTGGTGTGTGAATTGGGAAGTGTTGGATCAGTGGTCTGTGAACTGGGAATTGTTGGATCAGTGATGTGTGAATGGGAAGTGTGGAATCAGTGGTTTGTGAATGGAGAGTGTCGGATCAGTGGTTTGTGAATGGGATGTGCTGCCTCAGTATTGTGTGAATTGGGAAGTGTTGGATCAGTGGTCTGTGAACTGGGAAGTGTTGGATCAGTGATTTGTGAATGGGAAGTGTGGAATCAGTGGTTTGTGAATGGAGAGTGTCGGATCAGTGGTTTGTGAATGGGATGTGCTGCATCAGTATTGTGTGAATTGGGAAGTGTTGGATCAGTGGTTTGTGAATTGGGAAGTGTTGGATCAGTGGTGTGTGAATGGGAAGTGTCGGGTCAGTGGTGTGTGAAAGGGAACTGTCAGGTCAGTTGTTTGTGAATGGGAAGTGTCGGGTCAGTGGAGTGTGAATGGGGAGTGTTGGATTAGTGGTGTGTGAATGGGAAGTGTTTGGTCAGTGGTGCGTGAATGGGAAGTGTTGGATCAGTGGTGTGTGAATGTCGAGTGTTGGATCTGTGGTTTGTGAATGGGAAGTGTTGGATCAGTGGTCCGTGAATTGGGAAGTGTTGGTTCAGTGGAGTGTGAAAGGGAAGTGTTGGATCAGTGGTGTGTGAATAGGAAGTGTGGGTTCAGTGGTTTGTGAATGGGAAGTGTGGGATCAGTGGTTTGTGAATGGGAAGTGTGGGATCAGTGATTTGTGAATGGGATGTTTCGGGACAGTGTCGGTGATTGGGAAGTGTTGGATTAGTAGTGTGTGAATGGGAAGTTTCGGGTCAGTAGTATATGAATGGGAAGTGTTGCATCAGTGTTGTGTGTATGGGGACTTGTTGGATCAGTGGTTTGTGAATGGGTACTGTTGGATCAGTGGTTTGTGAATTGTATGTGTCGGGTCAGAGGTGTCTGAATGGGATGTGTCGGATTACTGGTGTGTGAATGGGAAGTGTTGTTTAGTGGTTTGTGAATGGGAAGTGTCCGGTCAGTTGTATGTGAATGGGAACTGTCAGGTCAGTGGTTTGTGAATGGGACGTGTTGGATCAGTGGTGTGTGAATGGGAAGTGTCGGGTCAGTGGTGTGTGAAAGGGAACTGTCAGGTCAGTTGTTTGTGAATGGGAAGTGTCGGGTCAGTGGAGTGTGAATGGGGAGTGTTGGATTAGTGGTGTGTGAATGGGAAGTGTTTGGTCAGTGGTGCGTGAATGGAATGTGTCGGACAGTGGTGTGTGAATGGGAAGTTTCGGGTCAGTAGGATATGAATGGGAAGTGTTGCATCAGTGTTGCGTAAATGGGGAAGAGTTGGAGCAGTGGTGTGTTAATTGGGAAGTTTTGGTTCAGTGGTTTCTGAATGTTGAGCGTTAGAACAGTGGTTTGTGAATGGGAAGTGTTGGATCAGTGATGTGTGAATGGGAAGTGTGGAATCAGTGGTTTGTGAATGGAGAGTGTCGGATCAGTGGTTTGTTAATGGGATGTGTTGGATCAGTATCGTGTGAATTGGGAAGTGTTGGATCAGTGGTTTGTGAATGGGTACTGTTGGATTAGTGGTGTGTGAATTGGGAAGTGTTGGATCAGTGGTTTGTGAATGGGCAGTGTTGGATCAGTGGTTAGTGAATGGGATGTCAAGGATCAGTGGTCTTTGTATTGGGAAGGGTTGGATCAGTGGTGTGTGAATGGGAAGTGTCGGGTCAGTGGAGTATGAATGGGAAGTGCCAGACAGTGGTGTGTGAATGGGATCTTTCGGACAGCTGTTTGTGAATGGGAAGTGTCGTGTCTGTGGAGTGGGATTGAGAAGTGTTGGATCAATGGTGGGTGAATGTGAAATTTCGGATTAGTAGTATATGAATGGGAAGTGTTGCATCAGTGTTGTCTGTATGGGGAATTGTTGGATCAGTGGTTTGTGAATGGGTACTGTTGGATCAGTGTTGTGTGAATGGGAAGTGTTCGATCAGTGGTGTGTGAATTGGGAAGTGTTGGATCAGTGGTGTGTGAATTGGGAAGTGCTGGATCAGTGGTGTGTGAATTGGGAAGTGCTGGATCAGTGGTGTGTGAATGTGAAGTGTGGGTTCAGTGGTTTGTGAATGGGAAGTGTCGGGTCAGTGGAGTGTGATTGGGGAGTGTTGGATTAGTGGTGTGTGAATGGGAAGTATTTGGTCACTGGTGCGTGAATGTGATGTGTCGGACAGTGGTGTGTGAATGGGAAGTTTCGGGTCAGTAGGATATGAATGGGAAGTGTTGTATCAGGGTTGCGTAAATGGGGAAGAGTTGGAGCAGTGGTGCGTTAATTGGGAAGTTTTGGATCAGTGGTTTCTGAATGTTGAGTGTTGGAACAGTGGTCTGTGAATGGGAAGTGTTGGATCAGTGGTGTGTGAATTGGGAAGTGTTGGATCAGTGGTCTGTGAACTGGGAAGTGTTGGAGCAGTGATGTGTGAATGGGAAGTGTGGAATCAGTGGTTTGTGAATGGAGAGTGTCGGATCAGTGGTTTGTGAATGGGATGTGCTGCCTCAGTATTGTGTGAATTGGGAAGTGTTGGATCAGTGGTCTGTGAACTGGGAAGTGTTGGATCAGTGATTTGTGAATGGGAAGTGTGGAATCAGTGGTTTGTGAATGGAGAGTGTCGGATCCGTGGTTTGTGAATGGGATGTGCTGCATCAGTATTGTGTGAATTGGGAAGTGTTGGATCAGTGGTTTGTGAATTGGGAAGTGTTGGATCAGTGGTGTGTGAATGGGAAGTGTCGGGTCAGTGGTGTGTGAAAGGGAACTGTCAGGTCAGTTGTTTGTGAATGGGAAGTGTCGGGTCAGTGGAGTGTGAATGGGGAGTGTTGGATTAGTGGTGTGTGAATGGGAAGTGTTTGGTCAGTGGTGCGTGAATGGGAAATGTTGGATCAGTGGTGTGTGAATGTCGAGTGTTGGATCTGTGGTTTGTGAATGGGAAGTGTTGGATCAGTGGTCCGTGAATTGGGAAGTGTTGGTTCAGTGGAGTGTGAAAGGGAAGTGTTGGATCAGTGGTGTGTGAATAGGAAGTGTGGGTTCAGTGGTTTGTGAATGGGAAGTGTGGGATCAGTGGTTTGTGAATGGGAAGTGTGGGATCAGTGATTTGTGAATGGGATGTTTCGGGACAGTGTCGGTGATTGGGAAGTGTTGGATTAGTAGTGTGTGAATGGGAAGTTTCGGGTCAGTAGTATATGAATGGGAAGCGTTGCATCAGTGTTGTGTGTATGGGGACTTGTTGGATCAGTGGTTTGTGAATGGGTACTGTTGGATCAGTGGTTTGTGAATTGTATGTGTCGGGTCAGAGGTGTCTGAATGGGATGTGTCGGATTACTGGTGTGTGAATGGGAAGTGTTGTTTAGTGGTTTGTGAATGGGAAGTGTCCGGTCAGTTGTATGTGAATGGGAACTGTCAGGTCAGTGGTTTGTGAATGGGACGTGTTGGATCAGTGGTGTGTGAATGGGAAGTGTCGGGTCAGTGGTGTGTGAAAGGGAACTGTCAGGTCAGTTGTTTGTGAATGGGAAGTGTCGGGTCAGTGGAGTGTGAATGGGGAGTGTTGGATTAGTGGTGTGTGAATGGGAAGTGTTTGGTCAGTGGTGCGTGAATGGAATGTGTCGGACAGTGGTGTGTGAATGGGAAGTTTCGGGTCAGTAGGATATGAATGGGAAGTGTTGCATCAGTGTTGCGTAAATGGGGAAGAGTTGGAGCAGTGGTGCGTTAATTGGGAAGTTTTGGATCAGTGGTTTCTGAATGTTGAGTGTTGGAACAGTGGTCTGTGAATGGGAAGTGTTGGATCAGTGGTGTGTGAATTGGGAAGTGTTGGATCAGTGGTCTGTGAACTGGGAAGTGTTGGATCAGTGGTTTGTGAATGGGATGTGCTGGATCAGTATTGTGTGAATTGGGAAGTGTTGGATCAGTGGTTTGTGAATTGGGAAGTGTTGGATCAGTGGTGTGTGAACGGGAAGTGCGGGTACAGTGGTTTGTGAATGGGAAGTGTCGGGTCAGTGGTGTGTGAAAGGGAACTGTCAGGTCAGTTGTTTGTGAATGGGAAGTGTCGGGTCAGTGGTTTGTGAATGGGAAGTGTTGGATCAGTGGTTTGTGAATGGGATGTCAAGGATCAGTGGACTTTGTATTGGGAAGGGTTGGATCAGTGGTGTGTGAAAGGGAAGTGTTCGATCAGGGGTGTGTGAATTGGGAAGTGTTGCAGCAGTGGTCTGTGAATGTGAAGTGTTGGATCAGTGGTCTGTGAATTGGGAAGTGTGGGATCAGTGGTTTGTGAATGGCGTGTGTTGGATCAGTTGTTTGTGAAAGGGAAGTGTCGGGTCAGTGGCCTGTCATTTGGAAGTGTTGAGTCAGTGGTGTGTGAATGGAATGCGTCGGACAGTTGTTTGTGAATGGGTCGTGTCGGTTATGTCGTGTGTGAATGGGAAGCGTCGGACAGTGGTTTGTGAATGTGTCGTGTCGGTTATGTCGTGTGTGAATGGGACTTCTTGGATCAGTGGTTTGTGAATAGGATGTGTCGGGTCAGAGGTGTCTGAATGGGATGTGTCGGATTACTGGTGTGTAAATGGGAACTGTCAGGTCAGTGGTTTGTGTATGGGAAGTGTCGGGTCAGTGGTGAGTGATTGGGAAGTGTCGGGTCATTGGTGAGTGATTGGGAAGTGTTGGATTAGTGGTGTGTGAATGGGAAGTATTTGGTCACTGGTGCGTGAATGTGATGTGTCGGACAGTGGTGTGTGAATGGGAAGTTTCGGGCAGTAGGATATTAATGGGAAGTGTTGTATCAGTGTTGCGTAAATGGGGAAGAGTTGGAGCAGTGGTGCGTTAATTGGGAAGTTTTGGATCAGTGGTTTCTGAATGTTGAGTGTTGGAACAGTGGTCTGTGAATGGGAAGTGTTGGATCAGTGGTGTGTGAATTGGGAAGTGTTGGATCAGTGGTCTGTGAACTGGGAAGTGTTGGATCAGTGATGTGTGAATGGGAAGTGTGGAATCAGTGGTTTGTGAATGGAGAGTGTCGGATCAGTGGTTTGTGAATGGGATGTGCTGCCTCAGTATTGTGTGAATTGGGAAGTGTTGGATCAGTGGTCTGTGAACTGGGAAGTGTTGGATCAGTGATTTGTGAATGGGAAGTGTGGAATCAGTGGTTTGTGAATGGAGAGTGTCGGATCAGTGGTTTGTGAATGGGATGTGCTGCATCAGTATTGTGTGAATTGGGAAGTGTTGGATCAGTGGTTTGTGAATTGGGAAGTGTTGGATCAGTGGTGTGTGAATGGGAAGTGTCGGGTCAGTGGTGTGTGAAAGGGAACTGTCAGGTCAGTTGTTTGTGAAAGGGAAGTGTCGGGTCAGTGGAGTGTGAATGGGGAGTGTTGGATTAGTGGTGTGTGAATGGGAAGTGTTTGGTCAGTGGTGCGTGAATGGGAAGTGTTGGATCAGTGGTGTGTGAATGTCGAGTGTTGGATCTGTGGTTTGTGAATGGGAAGTGTTGGATCAGTGGTCCGTGAATTGGGAAGTGTTGGTTCAGTGGAGTGTGAAAGGGAAGTGTTGGATCAGTGGTGTGTGAATAGGAAGTGTGGGTTCAGTGGTTTGTGAATGGGAAGTGTGGGATCAGTGGTTTGTGAATGGGAAGTGTGGGATCAGTGATTTGTGAATGGGATGTTTCGGGACAGTGTCGGTGATTGGGAAGTGTTGGATTAGTAGTGTGTGAATGGGAAGTTTCGGGTCAGTAGTATATGAATGGGAAGTGTTGCATCAGTGTTGTGTGTATGGGGACTTGTTGAATCAGTGGTTTGTGAATGGGTACTGTTGGATCAGTGGTTTGTGAATTGTATGTGTCGGGTCAGAGGTGTCTGAATGGGATATGTCGGATTACTGGTGTGTGAATGGGAAGTGTTCTTTAGTGGTTTGTGAATGGGAAGTGTCCGGTCAGTTGTATGTGAATGGGAACTGTCAGATCAGTGGTTTGTGAATGGGACGTGTTGGATCAGTGGTGTGTGAATGGGAAGTGTCGGGTCAGTAGTGTGTGAAAGGGAACTGTCAGGTCAGTTGTTTGTGAATGGGAAGTGTCGGGTCAGTGGAGTGTGAATGGGGAGTGTTGGATTAGTGGTGTGTGAATGGGAAGTGTTTGGTCAGTGGTGCGTGAATGGAATGTGTCGGACAGTGGTGTGTGAATGGGAAGTTTCGGGTCAGTAGGATATGAATGGGAAGTGTTGCATCAGTGTTGCGTAAATGGGGAAGAGTTGGAGCAGTGGTGTGTTAATTGGGAAGTTTTGGTTCAGTGGTTTCTGAATGTTGAGCGTTAGAACAGTGGTTTGTGAATGGGAAGTGTTGGAACAGTGATGTGTGAATGGGAAGTGTGGAATCAGTGGTTTGTGAATGGGATGTCAAGGATCAGTGGTCTTTGTATTGGGAAGGATTGGATCAGTGGTGTGTGAAAGGGAAGTGTTCGATCAGTGGTGTGTGAATTGGGAAGTGTTGGATTAGTGGTTTGTGAATGGGAAGTGTCGGGTCAGTGGAGTATGAATGGGAAGTGTCAGACAGTGGTGTGTGAAAGGGAAGTGTTCGATCAGTGGTGTGTGAATTGGGAAGTGCTGCAGCAGTGGTCTGTGAATGTGAAGTGTTGGATCAGTGGTCTGTGAATTGGGAAGTGTGGGATCAGTGGTTTGTGAATGGCGTGTGTTGGATCAGTTGTTTGTGAATGGGAAGTGTCGGGTCAGTGGCCTGTCATTTGGAAGTGTTGAGTCAGTGGTGTGTGAATGGAATGCGTCGGACAGTTGTTTGTGAATGGGTCGTGTCGGTTATGTCGTGTGTGAATGGGAAGCGTCGGACAGTGGTTTGTGAATGTGTCGTGTCGGTTATGTCGTGTGTGAATGGGACTTCTTGGATCAGTGGTTTGTGAATAGGATGTGTCGGGTCAGAGGTGTCTGAATGGGATGTGTCGGATTACTGGTGTGTAAATGGGAACTGTCAGGTCAGTGGTTTGTGAATGGGAAGTGTCGGGTCAGTGGTGAGTGATTGGGAAGTGTCGGGTCATTGGTGAGTGATTGGGAAGTGTTGGATTAGTGGTGTGTGAATGGGAAGTATTTGGTCACTGGTGCGTGAATGTGATGTGTCGGACAGTGGTGTGTGAATGGGAAGTTTCGGGTCAGTAGGGTATGAATGGGAAGTGTTGTATCAGTGTTGCGTAAATGGGGAAGAGTTGGAGCAGTGGTGCGTTAATTGGGAAGTTTTGGATCAGTGGTTTCTGAATGTTGAGTGTTGGAAGAGTGGTCTGTGAATGGGAAGTGTTGGATCAGTGGTGTGTGAATTGGGAAGTGTTGGATCAGTGGTCTGTGAACTGGGAAGTGTTGGATCAGTGATGTGTGAATGGGAAGTGTGGAATCAGTGGTTTGTGAATGGAGAGTGTCGGATCAGTGGTTTGTGAATGGGATGTGCTGCCTCAGTATTGTGTGAATTGGGAAGTGTTGGATCAGTGGTCTGTGAACTGGGAAGTGTTGGATCAGTGATTTGTGAATGGGAAGTGTGGAATCAGTGGTTTGTGAATGGAGAGTGTCGGATCAGTGGTTTGTGAATGGGATGTGCTGCATCAGTATTGTGTGAATTGGGAAGTGTTGGATCAGTGGTTTGTGAATTGGGAAGTGTTGGATAAGTGGTGTTTGAATGGGAAGTGTGGGTTCAGTGGTTTGTGAATGGGAAGTGTCGGGTCAGTGGAGTGTGAATGGGGAGTGTTGGATTAGTGGTGTGTGAATGGGAAGTGTTTGGTCAGTGGTGCGTGAATGGGAAGTGTTGGATCAGTGGTGTGTGAATGTCGAGTGTTGGATCTGTGGTTTGTGAATGGGAAGTGTTGGATCAGTGGTCCGTGAATTGGGAAGTGTTGGTTCAGTGGAGTGTGAAAGGGAAGTGTTGGATCAGTGGTGTGTGAATAGGAAGTGTGGGTTCAGTGGTTTGTGAATGGGAAGTGTGGGATCAGTGGTTTGTGAATGGGAAGTGTGGGATCAGTGATTTGTGAATGGGATGTTTCGGGACAGTGTTGGTGATTGGGAAGTGTTGGATTAGTAGTGTGTGAATGGGAAGTTTCGGGTCAGTAGTATATGAATGGGAAGTGTTGCATCAGTGTTGTGTGTATGGGGACTTGTTGAATCAGTGGTTTGTGAATGGGTACTGTTGGATCAGTGGTTTGTGAATTGTATGTGTCGGGTCAGAGGTGTCTGAATGGGATATGTCGGATTACTGGTGTGTGAATGGGAAGTGTTGTTTAGTGGTTTGTGAATGGGAAGTGTCCGGTCAGTTGTATGTGAATGGGAACTGTCAGGTCAGTTGTTTGTGAATGGGATGTGCTGGATCAGTATTGTGTGAATTGGGAAGTGTCGGGTCAGTGGTGTGTGAAAGGGAACTGTCAGGTCAGTTGTTTGTGAATGGGAAGTGTCGGGTCAGTGGAGTGTGAATGGGGAGTGTTGGATTAGTGGTGTGTGAATGGGAAGTGTTTGGTCAGTGGTGCGTGAATGGAATGTGTCGGACAGTGGTGTGTGAATGGGAAGTTTCGGGTCAGTAGGATATGAATGGGAAGTGTTGCATCAGTGTTGCGTAAATGGGGAAGAGTTGGAGCAGTAGTGTGTTAATTGGGAAGTTTTGGTTCAGTGGTTTCTGAATGTTGAGCGTTAGAACAGTGGTTTGTGAATGGGAAGTGTTGGAACAGTGATGTGTGAATGGGAAGTGTGGAATCAGTGGTTTGTGAATGGAGAGTGTCGGATCAGTGGTTTGTTAATGGGATGTGTTGGATCAGTATCGTGTGAATTGGGAAGTGTTGGATCAGTGGTTTGTGAATGGGTACTGTTGGATTAGTGGTGTGTGAATTGGGAAGTGTTGGATCAGTGGTTTGTGAATGGGCAGTGTTGGATCAGTGGTTAGTGAATGGGATGTCAAGGATCAGTGGTCTTTGTATTGGGAAGGGTTGGATCAGTGGTGTGTGAATGGGAAGTGTCGGGTCAGTGGAGTATGAATGGGAAGTGCCAGACAGTGGTGTGTGAATGGGATCTTTCGGACAGCTGTTTGTGAATGGGAAGTGTCGTGTCTGTGGAGTGGGATTGAGAAGTGTTGGATCAATGGTGGGTGAATGTGAAATTTCGGATTAGTAGTATATGAATGGGAAGTGTTGCATCAGTGTTGTCTGTATGGGGAATTGTTGGATCAGTGGTTTGTGAATGGGTACTGTTGGATCAGTGTTGTGTGAATGGGAAGTGTTCGATCAGTGGTGTGTGAATTGGGAAGTGTTGGATCAGTGGTGTGTGAATTGGGAAGTGCTGGATCAGTGGTGTGTGAATTGGGAAGTGCTGGATCAGTGGTGTGTTAATGTGAAGTGTGGGTTCAGTGGTTTGTGAATGGGAAGTGTCGGGTCAGTGGAGTGTGATTGGGGAGTGTTGGATTAGCGGTGTGTGAATGGGAAGTATTTGGTCACTGGTGCGTGAATGTGATGTGTCGGACAGTGGTGTGTGAATGGGAAGTTTCGGGTCAGTAGGATATGAATGGGAAGTGTTGTATCAGTGTTGCGTAAATGGGGAAGAGTTGGAGCAGTGTTGTGTTAATTGGGAAGTTTTGGATCAGTGGTTTCTGAATGTTGAGTGTTGGAACAGTGGTTTGTGAATGGGAAGTGTTTGATCAGTGGTGTGTGAATTGGGAAGTGTTGGATCAGTAGTCTGTGAAATGGGAAGTGTTGGATCAGTGGTTTGTGAATGGGATGTGCTGGATCAGTATTGTGTGAATTGGGAAGTGTTGGATCAGTGGTTTGTGAATTGGGAAGTGTTGGATCAGTGGTGTGTGAACGGGAAGTGCGGGTACAGTGGTTTGTGAATGGGAAGTGTCGGGTCAGTGGTTTATGAATGGGAAGTGTTGGTTCAGTGGTTTGTGAATGGGATGTCAAGGATCAGTGGACTTTGTATTGGGAAGGGTTGGATCAGTGGTGTGTGAAAGGGAAGTGTTCGATCAGTGGTGTGTGAATTGGGAAGTGTTGGATTAGTGGTTTGTGAATGGGAAGTGTCGGGTCAGTGGAGTATGAATGGGAAGTGTCAGACAGTGGTGTGTGAATGGGAACTTTCGGACAGCTGTTTATGAATGGGAAGTGCCGTGTCTGTGGACTGGGATTGAGAAGTGTTGGATCAATGGTGGGTGAATGTGAAGTTTCGGGATAGTAGTATATGAATGGGAAGGGTTGCATCAGTGTTGTCTGTATGGGGAATTGTTGGATCAGTGGTTTGTGAATGGGTACTGTTGGATCAGTGTTGTGTGAAAGGGAAGTGTTCGATCGGTGGTGTGTGTATTGGGAAGTGTTGGATCAGCGGTGTGTGAATTGGGAAGTGTTGGATCAGTGGTGTGTGAATTGGGAAGTGTTGGATCAGTGGTGTGTGAATGGGAAGTGTGGGTTCAGTGGTTTGTGAATGGCAAATGTCGGGTCAGTGGACTGTTAATGGGGAGTGTTGGATTAGTGGTGTGTGAATGGGAAGTGTTTGGTCAGTGGTGTGTGAATGGGATGTGTCGGACGGTGGTGTGTGAATGGGAAGTTTCGGGTCAGTGGTGTGTGAAAGGGAACTGTCAGGTCAGTGGTGTGCGAATGGGAAGTTTCGGACAGCGGTTGGTGAACGGGAAGCTCCGGTTTAGATGTGTCTGAATGGGAAGTGTCGGTTTACGGGTGTGTGAATGGGAATTGTTGGATCAGTGGTTTGTGAATGGGTACTGTTGGATCAGTGGTGTGTGAATTGGGAAGTGTTGGATCAGTGGTTTGTGAATGGGATGTCAAGGATCAGTGGTGTTTGTATTGGGAAGGGTTCGATCAGTGGAGTATGAATGGGAAGTGTCAGACATTGGTGTGTGAATGGTAACTTTCGGACAGCTGTTTGTGAATGGGAAGCGTCGTGTCTGTGGAGTGGGATTGAGAAGTGTGGGATCAATGGTGGGTGAATGTGAAGTTTCGGGTCAGTAGTATATGAATGGGATGTGTTGCATCAGTGTTGTCTGTATGGGGAATTCTTGGATCAGTGGTTTGTGAATGGGTACTGTTGGATCAGTGCTGTGTGAATGGGAAGTGTTGGATCAGTGGTGTGTGAATTGGGAAGTGTTGGATCAGTGGTGTGTCAATGGGAAGTGTGGGTTCAGTGGTTTGTGAATGGGAAGTGTCGGGTCAGTGGTGTGTGAAAGGAAACTGTCAGGTCAGTGGTTTGTGAATGGGAAGTGTGGAATCAGTGGTTTGTGAATGGCAAATGTCGGGTCAGTGGAGTGTGAATGGGGAGTGTTGGATTAGTGGTGTGTGAATGGGAAGTGTTTGGTCAGTGGTGCGTGAATGGAATGTGTCGGACAGTGGTGTGTGAATGGGAAGTTTCGGGTCAGTGGTTTGTTAATGGGATGTGTTGGATCAGTATCGTGTGAATTGGGAAGTGTTGGATCAGTGGTTTGTGAATGGGAAGTGTCAGACAGTGGTGTGTGAATGGGAACTTTCGGACAGCTGTTTATGAATGGGAAGTGTTCGAACAGTGGTGTGTGAATTGGGAAGTGTTGGATTAGTGGTTTGTGAATGGGAAGTGTCGGGTCAGTGGAGTATGAATGGGAAGTGTCAGACAGTGGTGTGTGAATGGGAACTTTCGGACAGCTGTTTATGAATGGGAAGTGCCGTGTCTGTGGACTGGGATTGAGAAGTGTTGGATCAATGGTGGGTGAATGTGAAGTTTCGGGATAGTAGTATATGAATGGGAAGGGTTGCATCAGTGTTGTCTGTATGGGGAATTGTTGGATCAGTGGTTTGTGAATGGGTACTGTTGGATCAGTGTTGTGTGAAAGGGAAGTGTTCGATCGGTGGTGTGTGAATTGGGAAGTGTTGGATCAGCGGTGTGTGAATTGGGAATTGTTGGATCAGTGGTGTGTGAATTGGGAAGTGTTGGATCAGTGGTGCGTGAATGGGAAGTGTGGGTTCAGTGGTTTGTGAATGGCAAATGTCGGGTCAGTGGACTGTGAATAGGGAGTGTTGGATTAGTGGTGTGTGAATGGGAAGTGTTTGGTCAGTGGTGTGTGAATGGGATGTGTCGGACGGTGGTGTGTGAATGGGAAGTTTCGGGTCAGTGGTGTGTGAAAGGGAACTGTCAGGTCAGTGGTGTGCGAATGGGAAGTTTCGGACAACGGTTGGTGAACGGGAAGCTCCGGTTTAGATGTGTCTGAATGGGAAGTGTCGGTTTACGGGTGTGTGAATGGGAATTGTTGGATCAGTGGTTTGTGAATGGGTACTGTTGGATCAGTGGTGTGTGAATTGGGAAGTGTTGGATCAGTGGTTTGTGAATGGGATGTCAAGGATCAGTGGTGTTTGTATTGGGAAGGGTTCGATCAGTGGAGTATGAATGGGAAGTGTCAGACATTGGTGTGTGAATGGGAACTTTCGGACAGCTGTTTGTGAATGGGAAGTGTCGTGTCTGTGGAGTGGGATTGAGAAGTGTTGGATCAATGGTGGGTGAATGTGAAGTTTCGGGTCAGTAGTATATGAAAGGGAAGTGTTGCATCAGTGTTGTCTGTATGGGGAATTCTTGGATCAGTGGTTTGTGAATGGGTACTGTTAGATCAGTGCTGTGTGAATGGGAAGTGTTGGATCAGTGGTGTGTGAATTGGGAAGTGTTGGATCAGTGGTGTGTGAATGTGAAGTGTGGGTTCAGTGGTTTGTGAATGGGAAGTGTCGGGTCAGTGGTGTGTGAAAGGAAACTGTCAGGTCAGTGGTTTGTGAATGGGAAGTGTCGGGTCAGTGGAGTGTGAATGGGGAGTGTTGGATTAGTGGTGTGTGAATGGGATGTGTTTGGTCAGTGGTGGGTGAATGGGATGTGTCGGACAGTGGTGTCTGAATGGGAAGTTTCGGGTCAGTAGGATATGAATGGGAAGTGTTGTATCAGTGTTGCGTAAATGGGGAAGAGTTGGAGCAGTGGTGAGTTAATTGGGAAGTTTTGGATCAGTGACGTGTGAATGGGAAGTGTGGAATCAGTGGTTTGTGATTGGAGAGTGTTGGAACAGTGGTTTGTGAATGGGATGTGTTGGATCAGTGGTGTGTGAATTCGGAAGTGTTGGACCAGTGACGTGTGAATGGGAAGTGTGGAATCAGTGGTTTGTGAATGGAGAGTGTCGGATCAGTGGTTTGTGAATGGGATGTGCTGCATCAGTATTGTGTGAATTGGGAAGTGTTGGATCAGTGGTTTGTGAATTGGGAAGTGTTGGATCAGTGGTGTGTGAATGGGAAGTGTCGGGTCAGTGGTGTGTGAAAGGGAACTGTCAGGTCAGTTGTTTGTGAATGGGAAGTGTCGGGTCAGTGGAGTGTGAATGGGAAGTGTTTGGTCAGTGGTGCGTGAATGTCGAGTGTTGGATCTGTGGTTTGTGAATGGGAAGTGTTGGATCAGTGGTGTGTGAATTGGGAAGTGTTGCATCACAGGTGTGTGAATTCTGAAGTGTTGAGTCAGAGGTTTGTCACTGGGAAGTGTTGGATCTGTGGGTTGTGAGCTGGGACGTGTTGGATCAGTGGTCCGTGAATTGGGAAGTGTTGGTTCAGTGGAGTGTGAAAGGGAAGTGTTGGATCAGTGGTGTGTGAATAGGAAGTGTGGGTTCAGTGGTTTGTGAATGGGAAGTGTGGGATCAGTGGTTTGTGAATGGGAAGTGTGGGATCAGTGATTTGTGAATGGGATGCTTCGGGACAGTGTCGGTGATTGGGAAGTGTTGGATTAGTAGTGTGTGAATGGGAAGTTTCGGGTCAGTAGTATATGAATGGGAAGTGTTGCATCAGTGTTGTGTGTATGGGGAATTGTTGGATCAGTGGTTTGTGAATGGGTACTGTTGGATCAGTGGTTTGTGAATTGTATGTGTCGGGTCAGAGGTGTCTGAATGGGATGTGTCGGATTACTGGTGTGTGAATGGGAAGTGTTGTTTAGTGGTTTGTGAATGGGAAGTGTCCGGTCAGTTGTATGTGAATGGGAACTGTCAGGTCAGTTGTTTGTGAATGGGATGTGCTGGATCAGTATTGTGTGAATTGGGAAGTGTTGGATCAGTGGATTGTGAATTGGGAAGTGTTGGATCAGTGGTGTGTGAACGGGAAGTGTGGGTACAGTGGTTTGTGAATGGGAAGTGTCGGGTCAGTGGTGTGTGAAAGGGAACTGTCAGGTCAGTTGTTTGTGAATGGGAAGTGTCGGGTCAGTGGAGTGTGAAAGGGAACTGTCAGGTCAGTGGTGTGCGAATGGGAAGTTTCGGACAGCGGATGGTGAATGGGAAGCTCCGGTTTAGATGTGTCTGAATGGGAAGTGTCGGTTTACGGGTGTGTGAATGGGAATTGTTGGATCAGTGGTTTGTGAATGGGTACTGTTGGATCAGTGGTGTGTGAATTGGGAAGTGTTGGATCAGTGGTTTGTGAATGGGATGTCAAGGATCAGTGGTGTTTGTATTGGGAAGGGTTCGATCAGTGGAGTATGAATGGGAAGTGTCAGACATTGGTGTGTGAATGGGAACTTTCGGACAGCTGTTTGTGAATAGGAAGTGTCGTGTCTGTGGAGTGGGATTGAGAAGTGTTGGATCAATGGTGGGTGAATGTGAAGTTTCGGGTCAGTAGTATATGAATGGGAAGTGTTGCATCAGTGTTGTCTGTATGGGGAATTCTTGGATCAGTGGTTTGTGAATGGGTACTGTTGGATCAGTGCTGTGTGAATGGGAAGTGTTGGATCAGTGGTGTGTGAATTGGGAAGTGTTGGATCAGTGGTTTGTGAATGGGAAGTGTCGGGTCAGTGGTGTGTGAAAGGAAACTGTCAGGTCAGTGGTTTGTGAATGGGAAGTGTCGGGTCAGTGGAGTGTGAATGGGGAGTGTTGGATTAGTGGTGTGTGAATGGGATGTGTTTGGTCAGTGGTGGGTGAATGGGATGTGTCGGACAGTGGTGTCTGAATGGGAAGTTTCGGGTCAGTAGGATATGAATGGGAAGTGTTGTATCAGTGTTGCGTAAATGGGGAAGAGTTGGAGCAGTGGTGAGTTAATTGGGAAGTTTTGGATCAGTGGTTTCTGAAAGTTGAGTGTTGGAACAGTGGTTTGTGAATGGGATGTGTTGGATCAGTGGTGTGTGAATTCGGAAGTGTTGGATCAGCGACGTGTGAATGGGAAGTGTGGAATCAGTGGTTTGTGAATGGAGAGTGTCGGATCAGTGGTTTGTGAATGGGATGTGCTGCATCAGTATTGTGTGAATTGGGAAGTGTTGGATCAGTGGTTTGTGAATTGGGAAGTGTTGGATCAGTGGTGTGTGAATGGGAAGTGTCGGGTCAGTGGTGTGTGAAAGGGAACTGTCAGGTCAGTTGTTTGTGAATGGGAAGTGTCGGGTCAGTGGAGTGTGAATGGGGAGTGTTGGATTAGTGGTGTGTGAATGGGAAGTGTTTGGTCAGTGGTGCGTGAATGGGAAGTGTTGGATCAGTGGTGTGTGAATGTCGAGTGTTGGATCAGTGGTGTGTGAATTGGGAAGTGTTGCATCACAGGTGTGTAAATTCTGAAGTGTTGGGTCAGTGGTTTGTGACTGGGAAGTGTTGGATCTGTGGGTTGTGAGCTGGGACGTGTTGGATCAGTGGTCCGTGAATTGGGAAGTGTTGGTTCAGTGGAGTGTGAAAGGGAAGTGTTGGATCAGTGGTGTGTGAATAGGAAGTGTGGGTTCAGTGGTTTGTGAATGGGAAGTGTTGGATCAGTGGTGTGTGAATGGGAAGTGTCGGGTCAGTGGTGTGTGAAAGGGAACTGTCAGGTCAGTTGTTTGTGAATGGGAAGTGTCGGGTCAGTGGAGTGTGAATGGGGAGTGTTGGATTAGTGGTGTGTGAATGGGAAGTGTTTGGTCAGTGGTGCGTGAATGGGAAGTGTTGGATCAGTGGTGTGTGAATGTCGAGTGTTGGATCAGTGGTGTGTGAATTGGGAAGTGTTGCATCACAGGTGTGTAAATTCTGAAGTGTTGGGTCAGTGGTTTGTGACTGGGAAGTGTTGGATCTGTGGGTTGTGAGCTGGGACGTGTTGGATCAGTGGTCCGTGAATTGGGAAGTGTTGGTTCAGTGGAGTGTGAAAGGGAAGTGTTGGATCAGTGGTGTGTGAATAGGAAGTGTGGGTTCAGTGGTTTGTGAATGGGAAGTGTGGGATCAGTGGTTTGTGAATGGGAAGTGTGGGATCAGTGATTTGTGAATGGGATGTTTCGGGACAGTGTCGGTGATTGGGAAGTGATGGATTAGTAGTGTGTGAATGGGAAGTTTCGGGTCAGTAGTATATGAATGGGAAGTGTTGCATCAGTGTTGTGTGTATGGGGAATTGTTGGATCAGTGGTTTGTGAATGGGTACTGTTGGATCAGTGGTTTGTGAATTGTATGTGTCGGGTCAGAGGTGTCTGAATGGGATGTGTCGGATTACTGGTGTGTGAATGGGAAGTGTTGTTTAGTGGTTTGTGAATGGGAAGTGTCCGGTCAGTTGTATGTGAATGGGAACTGTCAGGTCAGTTGTTTGTGAATGGGATGTGCTGGATCAGTATTGTGTGAATTGGGAAGTGTTGGATCAGTGGTTTGTGAATTGGGAAGTGTTGGATCAGTGGTGTGTGAACGGGAAGTGTGGGTACAGTGGTTTGTGAATTGGAAGTGTCGGGTCAGTGGTGTGTGAAAGGGAACTGTCAGGTCAGTTGTTTGTGAATGGGAAGTGTCGGGTCAGTGGAGTGTGAATGGGGAGTGTTGGATTAGTGGTGTGTGAATGGGAAGTGTTTGGTCAGTGGTGCGTGAATGGAATGTGTCGGACAGTGGTGTGTGAATGGGAAGTTTCGGGTCAGTAGGATATGAATGGGAAGTGTTGTATCAGTGTTGCGTAAATGGGGAAGAGTTGGAGCAGTGGTGTGTTAATTGGGAAGTTTTGGTTCAGTGGTTTCTGAATGTTGAGTGTTAGAACAGTGGTTTGTGAATGGGAAGTGTTGGATCAGTGGTTTGTTAATGGGATGTGTTGGATCAGTATCGTGTGAATTGGGAAGTGTTGGATCAGTCGTTTGTGAATGGGAAGTGTTGGATCAGTGGTTTGTGAATGGGATGTCAAGGATCAGTGGTCTTTGTATTGGGAAGGGTTGGATCAGTGGTGTGTGAATTGGGAAGTGTTGGATTAGTGGTTTGTGAATGGGAAGTGTCGGGTCAGTGGAGTATGAATGGGAAGTGTCAGACAGTGGTGTGTGAATGGGAACTTTCGGACAGCTGTTTATGAATGGGAAGTGCCGTGTCTGTGGACTGGGATTGAGAAGTGTTGGATCAATGGTGGGTGAATGTGAAGTTTCGGGATAGTAGTATATGAATGGGAAGGGTTGCATCAGTGTTGTCTGTATGGGGAATTGTTGGATCAGTGGTTTGTGAATGGGTACTGTTGGATCAGTGTTGTGTGAAAGGGAAGTGTTCGATCGGTGGTGTGTGTATTGGGAAGTGTTGGATCAGCGGTGTGTGAATTGGGAAGTGTTGGATCAGTGGTGTGTGAATTGGGAAGTGTTGGATCAGTGGTGTGTGAATGGGAAGTGTGGGTTCAGTGGTTTGTGAATGGCAAATGTCGGGTCAGTGGACTGTTAATGGGGAGTGTTGGATTAGTGGTGTGTGAATGGGAAGTGTTTGGTCAGTGGTGTGTTAATGGGATGTGTCGGACGGTGGTGTGTGAATGGGAAGTTTCGGGTCAGTGGTGTGTGAAAGGGAACTGTCAGGTCAGTGGTGTGCGAATGGGAAGTTTCGGACAGCGGTTGGTGAACGGGAAGCTCCGGTTTAGATGTGTCTGAATGGGAAGTGTCGGTTTACGGGTGTGTGAATGGGAATTGTTGGATCAGTGGTTTGTGAATGGGTACTGTTGGATCAGTGGTGTGTGAATTGGGAAGTGTTGGATCAGTGGTTTGTGAATGGGATGTCAAGGATCAGTGGTGTTTGTATTGGGAAGGGTTCGATCAGTGGAGTATGAATGGGAAGTGTCAGACATTGGTGTGTGAATGGTAACTTTCGGACAGCTGTTTGTGAATGGGAAGCGTCGTGTCTGTGGAGTGGGATTGAGAAGTGTGGGATCAATGGTGGGTGAATGTGAAGTTTCGGGTCAGTAGTATATGAATGGGATGTGTTGCATCAGTGTTGTCTGTATGGGGAATTCTTGGATCAGTGGTTTGTGAATGGGTACTGTTGGATCAGTGCTGTGTGAATGGGAAGTGTTGGATCAGTGGTGTGTGAATTGGGAAGTGTTGGATCAGTGGTGTGTCAATGGGAAGTGTGGGTTCAGTGGTTTGTGAATGGGAAGTGTCGGGTCAGTGGTGTGTGAAAGGAAACTGTCAGGTCAGTGGTTTGTGAATGGGAAGTGTGGAATCAGTGGATTGTGAATGGCAAATGTCGGGTCAGTGGAGTGTGAATGGGGAGTGTTGGATTAGTGGTGTGTGAATGGGAAGTGTTTGGTCAGTGGTGCGTGAATGGAATGTGTCGGACAGTGGTGTGTGAATGGGAAGTTTCGGGTCAGTGGTTTGTTAATGGGATGTGTTGGATCAGTATCGTGTGAATTGGGAAGTGTTGGATCAGTGGTTTGTGAATGGGAAGTGTCAGACAGTGGTGTGTGAATGGGAACTTTCGGACAGCTGTTTATGAATGGGAAGTGTTCGAACAGTGGTGTGTGAATTGGGAAGTGTTGGATTAGTGGTTTGTGAATGGGAAGTGTCGGGTCAGTGGAGTATGAATGGGAAGTGTCAGACAGTGGTGTGTGAATGGGAACTTTCGGACAGCTGTTTATGAATGGGAAGTGCCGTGTCTGTGGACTGGGATTGAGAAGTGTTGGATCAATGGTGGGTGAATGTGAAGTTTCGGGATAGTAGTATATGAATGGGAAGGGTTGCATCAGTGTTGTCTGTATGGGGAATTGTTGGATCAGTGGTTTGTGAATGGGTACTGTTGGATCAGTGTTGTGTGAAAGGGAAGTGTTCGATCGGTGGTGTGTGAATTGGGAAGTGTTGGATCAGCGGTGTGTGAATTGGGAATTGTTGGATCAGTGGTGTGTGAATTGGGAAGTGTTGGATCAGTGGTGTGTGAATGGGAAGTGTGGGTTCAGTGGTTTGTGAATGGCAAATGTCGGGTCAGTGGACTGTGAATAGGGAGTGTTGGATTAGTGGTGTGTGAATGGGAAGTGTTTGGTCAGTGGTGTGTGAATGGGATGTGTCGGACGGTGGTGTGTGAATGGGAAGTTTCGGGTCAGTGGTGTGTGAAAGGGAACTGTCAGGTCAGTGGTGTGCGAATGGGAAGTTTCGGACAACGGTTGGTGAACGGGAAGCTCCGGTTTAGATGTGTCTGAATGGGAAGTGTCGGTTTACGGGTGTGTGAATGGGAATTGTTGGATCAGTGGTTTGTGAATGGGTACTGTTGGATCAGTGGTGTGTGAATTGGGAAGTGTTGGATCAGTGGTTTGTGAATGGGATGTCAAGGATCAGTGGTGTTTGTATTGGGAAGGGTTCGATCAGTGGAGTATGAATGGGAAGTGTCAGACATTGGTGTGTGAATGGGAACTTTCGGACAGCTGTTTGTGAATGGGAAGTGTCGTGTCTGTGGAGTGGGATTGAGAAGTGTTGGATCAATGGTGGGTGAATGTGAAGTTTCGGGTCAGTAGTATATGAAAGGGAAGTGTTGCATCAGTGTTGTCTGTATGGGGAATTCTTGGATCAGTGGTTTGTGAATGGGTACTGTTAGATCAGTGCTGTGTGAATGGGAAGTGTTGGATCAGTGGTGTGTGAATTGGGAAGTGTTGGATCAGTGGTGTGTGAATGTGAAGTGTGGGTTCAGTGGTTTGTGAATGGGAAGTGTCGGGTCAGTGGTGTGTGAAAGGAAACTGTCAGGTCAGTGGTTTGTGAATGGGAAGTGTCGGGTCAGTGGAGTGTGAATGGGGAGTGTTGGATTAGTGGTGTGTGAATGGGATGTGTTTGGTCAGTGGTGGGTGAATGGGATGTGTCGGACAGTGGTGTCTGAATGGGAAGTTTCGGGTCAGTAGGATATGAATGGGAAGTGTTGTATCAGTGTTGCGTAAATGGGGAAGAGTTGGAGCAGTGGTGAGTTAATTGGGAAGTTTTGGATCAGTGACGTGTGAATGGGAAGTGTGGAATCAGTGGTTTGTGAATGGAGAGTGTTGGAACAGTGGTTTGTGAATGGGATGTGTTGGATCAGTGGTGTGTGAATTCGGAAGTGTTGGACCAGTGACGTGTGAATGGGAAGTGTGGAATCAGTGGTTTGTGAATGGAGAGTGTCGGATCAGTGGTTTGTGAATGGGATGTGCTGCATCAGTATTGTGTGAATTGGGAAGTGTTGGATCAGTGGTTTGTGAATTGGGAAGTGTTGGATCAGTGGTGTGTGAATGGGAAGTGTCGGGTCAGTGGTGTGTGAAAGGGAACTGTCAGGTCAGTTGTTTGTGAATGGGAAGTGTCGGGTCAGTGGAGTGTGAATGGGAAGTGTTTGGTCAGTGGTGCGTGAATGTCGAGTGTTGGATCTGTGGTTTGTGAATGGGAAGTGTTGGATCAGTGGTGTGTGAATTGGGAAGTGTTGCATCACAGGTGTGTGAATTCTGAAGTGTTGAGTCAGAGGTTTGTCACTGGGAAGTGTTGGATCTGTGGGTTGTGAGCTGGGACGTGTTGGATCAGTGGTCCGTGAATTGGGAAGTGTTGGTTCAGTGGAGTGTGAAAGGGAAGTGTTGGATCAGTGGTGTGTGAATAGGAAGTGTGGGTTCAGTGGTTTGTGAATGGGAAGTGTGGGATCAGTGGTTTGTGAATGGGAAGTGTGGGATCAGTGATTTGTGAATGGGATGCTTCGGGACAGTGTCGGTGATTGGGAAGTGTTGGATTAGTAGTGTGTGAATGGGAAGTTTCGGGTCAGTAGTATATGAATGGGAAGTGTTGCATCAGTGTTGTGTGTATGGGGAATTGTTGGATCAGTGGTTTGTGAATGGGTACTGTTGGATCAGTGGTTTGTGAATTGTATGTGTCGGGTCAGAGGTGTCTGAATGGGATGTGTCGGATTACTGGTGTGTGAATGGGAAGTGTTGTTTAGTGGTTTGTGAATGGGAAGTGTCCGGTCAGTTGTATGTGAATGGGAACTGTCAGGTCAGTTGTTTGTGAATGGGATGTGCTGGATCAGTATTGTGTGAATTGGGAAGTGTTGGATCAGTGGATTGTGAATTGGGAAGTGTTGGATCAGTGGTGTGTGAACGGGAAGTGTGGGTACAGTGGTTTGTGAATGGGAAGTGTCGGGTCAGTGGTGTGTGAAAGGGAACTGTCAGGTCAGTTGTTTGTGAATGGGAAGTGTCGGGTCAGTGGAGTGTGAAAGGGAACTGTCAGGTCAGTGGTGTGCGAATGGGAAGTTTCGGACAGCGGATGGTGAATGGGAAGCTCCGGTTTAGATGTGTCTGAATGGGAAGTGTCGGTTTACGGGTGTGTGAATGGGAATTGTTGGATCAGTGGTTTGTGAATGGGTACTGTTGGATCAGTGGTGTGTGAATTGGGAAGTGTTGGATCAGTGGTTTGTGAATGGGATGTCAAGGATCAGTGGTGTTTGTATTGGGAAGGGTTCGATCAGTGGAGTATGAATGGGAAGTGTCAGACATTGGTGTGTGAATGGGAACTTTCGGACAGCTGTTTGTGAATAGGAAGTGTCGTGTCTGTGGAGTGGGATTGAGAAGTGTTGGATCAATGGTGGGTGAATGTGAAGTTTCGGGTCAGTAGTATATGAATGGGAAGTGTTGCATCAGTGTTGTCTGTATGGGGAATTCTTGGATCAGTGGTTTGTGAATGGGTACTGTTGGATCAGTGCTGTGTGAATGGGAAGTGTTGGATCAGTGGTGTGTGAATTGGGAAGTGTTGGATCAGTGGTTTGTGAATGGGAAGTGTCGGGTCAGTGGTGTGTGAAAGGAAACTGTCAGGTCAGTGGTTTGTGAATGGGAAGTGTCGGGTCAGTGGAGTGTGAATGGGGAGTGTTGGATTAGTGGTGTGTGAATGGGATGTGTTTGGTCAGTGGTGGGTGAATGGGATGTGTCGGACAGTGGTGTCTGAATGGGAAGTTTCGGGTCAGTAGGATATGAATGGGAAGTGTTGTATCAGTGTTGCGTAAATGGGGAAGAGTTGGAGCAGTGGTGAGTTAATTGGGAAGTTTTGGATCAGTGGTTTCTGAAAGTTGAGTGTTGGAACAGTGGTTTGTGAATGGGATGTTTTGGATCAGTGGTGTGTGAATTCGGAAGTGTTGGATCAGCGACGTGTGAATGGGAAGTGTGGAATCAGTGGTTTGTGAATGGAGAGTGTCGGATCAGTGGTTTGTGAATGGGATGTGCTGCATCAGTATTGTGTGATTTGGGAAGTGTTGGATCAGTGGTTTGTGAATTGGGAAGTGTTGGATCAGTGGTGTGTGAATGGGAAGTGTCGGGTCAGTGGTGTGTGAAAGGGAACTGTCAGGTCAGTTGTTTGTGAATGGGAAGTGTCGGGTCAGTGGAGTGTGAATGGGGAGTGTTGGATTAGTGGTGTGTGAATGGGAAGTGTTTGGTCAGTGGTGCGTGAATGGGAAGTGTTGGATCAGTGGTGTGTGAATGTCGAGTGTTGGATCAGTGGTGTGTGAATTGGGAAGTGTTGCATCACAGGTGTGTAAATTCTGAAGTGTTGGGTCAGTGGTTTGTGACTGGGAAGTGTTGGATCTGTGGGTTGTGAGCTGGGACGTGTTGGATCAGTGGTCCGTGAATTGGGAAGTGTGGGTTCAGTGGTTTGTGAATGGGAAGTGTGGGATCAGTGGTTTGTGAATGGGAAGTGTGGGATCAGTGATTTGTGAATGGGATGTTTCGGGACAGTGTCGGTGATTGGGAAGTGATGGATTAGTAGTGTGTGAATGGGAAGTTTCGGGTCAGTAGTATATGAATGGGAAGTGTTGCATCAGTGTTGTGTGTATGGGGAATTGTTGGATCAGTGGTTTGTGAATGGGTACTGTTGGATCAGTGGTTTGTGAATTGTATGTGTCGGGTCAGAGGTGTCTGAATGGGATGTGTCGGATTACTGGTGTGTGAATGGGAAGTGTTGTTTAGTGGTTTGTGAATGGGAAGTGTCCGGTCAGTTGTATGTGAATGGGAACTGTCAGGTCAGTTGTTTGTGAATGGGATGTGCTGGATCAGTATTGTGTGAATTGGGAAGTGTTGGATCAGTGGTTTGTGAATTGGGAAGTGTTGGATCAGTGGTGTGTGAACGGGAAGTGTGGGTACAGTGGTTTGTGAATTGGAAGTGTCGGGTCAGTGGTGTGTGAAAGGGAACTGTCAGGTCAGTTGTTTGTGAATGGGAAGTGTCGGGTCAGTGGAGTGTGAATGGGGAGTGTTGGATTAGTGGTGTGTGAATGGGAAGTGTTTGGTCAGTGGTGCGTGAATGGAATGTGTCGGACAGTGGTGTGTGAATGGGAAGTTTCGGGTCAGTAGGATATGAATGGGAAGTGTTGTATCAGTGTTGCGTAAATGGGGAAGAGTTGGAGCAGTGGTGTGTTAATTGGGAAGTTTTGGTTCAGTGGTTTCTGAATGTTGAGTGTTAGAACAGTGGTTTGTGAATGGGAAGTGTTGGATCAGTGGTTTGTTAATGGGATGTGTTGGATCAGTATCGTGTGAATTGGGAAGTGTTGGATCAGTGGTTTGTGAATGGGAAGTGTTGGATCAGTGGTTTGTGAATGGGATGTCAAGGATCAGTGGTCTTTGTATTGGGAAGGGTTGGATCAGTGGTGTGTGAATGGGAAGTGTGGGTTCAGTGGTTTGTGAATGGCAAATGTCGGGTCAGTGGACTGTGAATGGGGAGTGTTGGATTAGTGGTGTGTGAATGGGAAGTGTGGGTTCAGTGGTTTGTGAATGGGAAGTGTCGGGTCAGTGGTGTGTGAAAGGAAACTGTCAGGTCAGTGGTTTGTGAATGGGAAGTGCCGGGTCAGTGGAGTGTGAATGGGGAGTGATGGATTAGTGGTGTGTGAATGGGATGAGTTTGATCAGTGGTGGGTGAATGGGATGTGTCGGACAGTGGTGTGTGAATGGGAAGTTTCGGGTCAGTAGGATATGAATGGGAAGTGTTGCATCAGTGTTGCGTAAATGGGGAAGAGTTGGAGCAGTGGTGTGTGAATTGGGAAGTTTTGGATCAGTGATGTGTGAATGGGAAGTGTGGAATCAGTGGTTTGTGAATGGCAAATGTCGGGTCAGTGGACTGTGAATGGGGAGTGTTGGATTAGTGGTGTGTGAATGGGAAGTGTTTGGTCAGTGGTGTGTGAATGGGATGTGTCGGACGGTGGTGTGTGAATGCGAAGTTTCGGGTCAGTGGTGTGTGAAAGGGAACTGTCAGGTCAGTGGTTTGCGAATGGGAAGTTTCGGACAGCTGTTGGTGAATGGGAAGCTCCGGTTTAGATGTGTCTGAATGGGAAGTGTCGGTTTACGGGTGTGTGAATGGGAATTGTTGGATCAGTGGTTTGTGAATGGGTACTGTTGGATCAGTGGTGTGTGAATTGGGAAGTGTTGGATCAGTGGTTTGTGAATGGGATGTCAAGGATCAGTGGTGTTTGTATTGGGAAGGGTTCGATCAGTGGAGTATGAATGGGAAGTGTCAGACATTGGTGTGTGAATGGGAACTTTCGGACAGCTGTTTGTGAATGGGAAGTGTCGTGTCTGTGGAGTGGGATTGAGAAGTGTTGGATCAATGGTGGGTGAATGTGAAGTTTCGGGTCAGTAGTATATGAATGGGAAGTGTTGCATCAGTGTTGTCTGTATGGGGAATTCTTGGATCAGTGGTTTGTGAATGGGTACTGTTGGATCAGTGCTGTGTGAATGGGAAGTGTTGGATCAGTGGTGTGTGAATTGGGAAGTGTTGGATCAGTGGTGTGTGAATGGGAAGTGTGGGTTCAGTGGTTTGTGAATGGGAAGTGTCGGGTCAGTGGTGTGTGAATGGAAACTGTCAGGTTAGTGGTTTGTGAATGGGAAGTGTCGGGTCAGTGGAGTGTGAATGGGGAGTGTTCGATTAGTGGTGTGTGAATGGGATGTGGTTGGTCAGTGGTGGGTGAATGGGATGTGTCGGACAGTGGTGTGTGAATGGGAAGATTCGGGTCAGTAGGATATGAATGGGAAGTGTTGCATCAGTGTTGCGTAAATGGGGAAGAGTTGGAGCAGTGTTGTGTGAATTGGGAAGTTTTGGATCAGTGATGTGTGAATGGGAAGTGTGGAATCAGTGGTTTGTGAATGGAGAGTGTCGGATCAGTGGTTTGTTAATGGGATGTGTTGGATTAGTGGTGTGTGAATTGGGAAGTGTTGGATCATTGGTTTTTGAATGGGCAGTGTTGGATCAGTGGTTAGTGAATGGGATGTCAAGGATCAGTGGTCTTTGTATTGGGAAGGGTTGGATCAGTGGTGTGTGAATGGGAAGTGTCGGGTCAGTGGAGTATGAAAGGGAAGTGTCAGACAGTGGTGTGTGAATGGGATCTTTCGGACAGCTGTTTGTGAATGGGAAGTGTCGTGTCTGTGGAGTGGGATTGAGAAGTGTTTGATCAATTGTGGGTGAATGTGAAATTTCGGATTAGTAGTATATGAATGGGAAGTGTTGCATCAGTGTTGTCTCTATGGGGATTTGTTGGATCAGTGGTTTGTGAATGGGTACTGTTGGATCAGTGTTATGTGAATGGGAAGTGTTCGATCAGTGGTGTGTGAATTGGGAAGTGCTGGATCAGTGGTGTGTGAATTGGGAAGTGCTGGATCAGTGGTGTGTGAATGTGAAGTGTGGGTTCAGTGGTTTGTGAATGGGAAGTGTCGGGTCAGTGGAGTGTGATTGGGGAGTGTTGGATTAGTGGTGTGTGAATGGGAAGTAGTTGGTCACTGGTGCGTGAATGTGATGTGTCGGACAGTGGTGTGTGAATGGGAAGTTTCGGGTCAGTAGGATATGAATGGGAAGTGTTGTATCAGTGTTGCGTAAATGGGGAAGAGTTGGAGCAGTGTTGTGTTAATTGGGAAGTTTTGGATCAGTGGTTTCTGAATGTTGAGTGTAGGAACAGTGGTTTGTGAATGGGAAGTGTTTGATCAGTGGTGTGTGAATTGGGAAGTGTTGGATCAGTGGTCTGTGAACTGGGAAGTGTTGGATCAGTGATGTGTGAATGGGAAGTGTGGAATCAGTGGTTTGTTAATGGAGAGTGTCGGATCAGTGGTTTGTGAATGGGATGTGCTGGATCAGTATTGTGTGAATTGGGAAGTGTTGGATCAGTGGTTTGTGAATGGGAAGTGTCGGGTCAGTGGTGTGTGAAAGGGAACTGTCAGGTCAGTTGTTTGTGAATGGGAAGTGTCGGGTCAGTGGAGTGTGAATGGGGAGTGTTGGATTAGTGGTGTGTAAATGGGAAGTGTTTGGTCAGTGGTGCGTGAATGGAATGTGTCGGACAGTGGTGTGTGAATGGGAAGTTTCGGGTCAGTAGGATATGAATGGGAAGTGTTGTATCAGTGTTGCGTAAATGGGGAAGAGTTGGAGCAGTGGTGTGTTAATTGGGAAGTTTTGGTTCAGTGGTTTCTGAATGTTGAGCGTTAGAACAGTGGTTTGTGAATGGGAAGTGTTGGATCAGTGGTTTGTTAATGGGATGTGTTGGATCAGTATCGTGTGAATTGGGAAGTGTTGGATCAGTGGTTTGTGAATGGGAAGTGTTGGATCAGTGGTTTGTGAATGGGATGTCAAGGATCAGTGGTCTTTGTATTGGGAAGGGTTGGATCAGTGGTGTGTGAAAGGGAAGTGTTCGATCAGTGGTGTGTGAATTGGGAAGTGTTGGATTAGTGGTTTGTGAATGGGAAGTGTCGGGTCAGTGGAGTATGAATGGGAAGTGTCAGACAGTGGTGTGTGAATGGGAACTTTCGGACAGCTGTTTATGAATGGGAAGTGCCCTGTCTGTGGACTGGGATTGAGAAGTGTTGGATCAATGGTGGGTGAATGTGAAGTTTCGGGATAGTAGTATATGAATGGGAAGGGTTGCATCAGTGTTGTCTGTATGGTGAATTGTTGGATCAGTGGTTTGTGAATGGGTACAGTTGGATCAGTGTTGTGTGAAAGGGAAGTGTTCGATCGGTGGTGTGTGAATTGGGAAGTGTTGGATCAGCGGTGTGTGAATTGGGAAGTGTTGGATCAGTGGTGTGTGAATTGGGAAGTGTTGGATCAGTAGTGTGTGAATGGGAAGTGTGGGTTCAGTGGTTTGTGAATGGCAAATGTCGGGTCAGTGGACTGTGAATGGGGAGTGTTGGATTAGTGGTGTGTGAATGGGAAGTGTTTGGTCAGTGGTGTGTGAATGGGATGTGTCGGACGGTGGTGTGTGAATGGGAAGTTTCGGGTCAGTGGTGTGTGAAAGGGAACTGTCAGGTCAGTGGTTTGCGAATGGGAAGTTTCGGACAGCTGTTGGTGAATGGGAAGCTCCGGTTTAGATGTGTCTGAATGGGAAGTGTCGGTTTACGGGTGTGTGAATGGGAATTGTTGGATCAGTGGTTTGTGAATGGGTACTGTTGGATCAGTGTTGTGTGAATTGGGAAGTGTTGGATCAGTGGTTTGTGAATGGGATGTCAAGGATCAGTGGTGTTAGTATTGGGAAGGGTTCGATCAGTGGAGTATGAATGGGAAGTGTCAGACATTGGTGTGTGAATGGGAACTTTCGGACAGCTGTTTGTGAATGGGAAGTGTCGTGTCTGTGGAGTGGGATTGAGAAGTGTTGGATCAATGGTGTGTGAATGTGAAGTTTCGGGTCAGTAGTATATGAATGGGAAGTGTTGCATCAGTGTTGTCTGTATGGGGAATTCTTGGATCAGTGGTTTGTGAATGGGTACTGTTGGATCAGTGCTGTGTGAATGGGAAGTGTTGGATCAGTGGTGTGTGAATTGGGAAGTGTTGGATCAGTGGTGTGTGAATGGGAAGTGTGGGTTCAGTGGTTTGTGAATGGGAAGTGTCGGGTCAGTGGTGTGTGAAAGGAAACTGTCAGGTCAGTGGTTTGTGAATGGGAAGTGCCGGGTCAGTGGAGTGTGAATGGGGAGTGATGGATTAGTGGTGTGTGAATGGGATGAGTTTGGTCAGTGGTGGGTGAATGGGATGTGTCGGACAGTGGTGTGTGAATGGGAAGTTTCGGGTCAGTAGGATATGAATGGGAAGTGTTGCATCAGTGTTGCGTAAATGGGGAAGAGTTGGAGCAGTGGTGTGTGAATTGGGAAGTTTTGGATCAGTGATGTGTGAATGGGAAGTGTGGAATCAGTGGTTTGTGAATGGCAAATGTCGGGTCAGTGGACTGTGAATGGGGAGTGTTGGATTAGTGGTGTGTGAATGGGAAGTGTTTGGTCAGTGGTGTGTGAATGGGATGTGTCGGACGGTGGTGTGTGAATGGGAAGTTTCGGGTCAGTCGTGTGTGAAAGGGAACTGTCAGGTCAGTGGTTTGCGAATGGGAAGTTTCGGACAGCTGTTGGTGAATGGGAAGCTCCGGTTTAGATGTGTCTGAATGGGAAGTGTCGGTTTACGGGTGTGTCAATGGGAATTGTTGGATCAGTGGTTTGTGAATGGGTACTGTTGGATCAGCGGTGTGTGAATTGGGAAGTGTTGGATCAGTGGTTTGTGAATGGGATGTCAAGGATCAGTGGTGTTTGTATTGGGAAGGGTTCGATCAGTGGAGTATGAATGGGAAGTGTCAGACATTGGTGTGTGAATGGGAACTTTCGGACAGCTGTTTGTGAATGGGAAGTGTCGTGTCTGTGGAGTGGGATTGAGAAGTGTTGGATCAATGGTGTGTGAATGTGAAGTTTCGGGTCAGTAGTATATGAATGGGAAGTGTTGCATCAGTGTTGTCTGTATGGGGAATTCTTGGATCAGTGGTTTGTGAATGGGTACTGTTGGATCAGTGCTGTGTGAATGGGAAGTGTTGGATCAGTGGTGTGTGAATTGGGAAGTGTTGGATCAGTGGTGTGTGAATGGGAAGTGTGGGTTCAGTGGTTTGTGAATGGGAAGTGTCGGGTCAGTGGTGTGTGAAAGGAAACTGTCAGGTCAGTGGTTTGTGAATGGGAAGTGTCGGGTCAGTGGAGTGTGAATGGGGAGTGATGGATTAGTGGTGTGTGAATGGCGTGTGTTTGATCAGTGGTGGGTGAATGGGATGTGTCGGACAGTGGTGTGTGAATGGGAAGTTTCGGGTCAGTAGGATATGAATGGGAAGTGTTGCATCAGTGTTGCGTAAATGGGGAAGTGTTGGAGCAGTGGTGTGTGAATTGGGAAGTTTTGGATCAGTGATGTGTGAATGGGAAGTGTGGAATCAGTGGTTTGTGAATGGAGAGTGTCGGATCAGTGGTTTGTTAATGGGATGTGTTGGATCAGTATAGTGTGAATTGGGAAGTGTTGGATCAGTGGTTTGTGAATGGGTACTGTTGGATTAGTGGTGTGTGAATTGGGAAGTGTTGGATCAGTGGTTTGTGAATGGGCAGTGTTGGATCAGTGGTTAGTGAATGGGATGTCAAGGATCAGTGGTCTTTGTATTGGGAAGGGTTGGATCAGTGGTGTGTGAATGGGAAGTGTCGGGTCAGTGGAGTATGAATGGGAAGTGTCAGACAGTGGTGTGTGAATGGGATCTTTCGGACAGCTGTTTGTGAATGGGAAGTGTCGTGTCTGTGGAGTGGGATTGAGAAGTGTTGGATCAATGGTGGGTGAATGTTAAATTTCGGATTAGTAGTATATGAATGGGAAGTGTTGCATCAGTGTTGTCTGTATGGGGAATTGTTGGATCAGTGGTTTGTGAATGGGTACTGTTGGATCAGTGTTGTGTGAATGGGAAGTGTTCGATCAGTGGTGTGTGAATTGGGAAGTGTTGGATCAGTGGTGTGTGAATTGGGAAGTGCTGGATCAGTGGTGTGTGAATGTGAAGTGTGGGTTCAGTGGTTTGTGAATGGGAAGTGTCGGGTCAGTGGAGTGTGATTGGGGAGTGTTGGATTAGTGGTGTGTGAATGGGAAGTATTTGGTCACTGGTGCGTGAATGTGATGTGTCGGACAGTGGTGTGTGAATGGGACGTTTCGGGTCAGTAGGATATGAATGGGAAGTGTTGTATCAGTGTTGCGTAAATGGGGAAGAGTTGGAGCAGTGTTGTGTTAATTGGGAAGTTTTGGATCAGTGGTTTCTGAATGTTGAGTGTTGGAACAGTGGTTTGTGAATGGGAAGTGTTTGATCAGTGGTGTGTGAATTGGGAAGTGTTGGATCAGTGGTCTGTGAACTGGGAAGTGTTGGATTAGTGATGTGTGAATGGGAAGTGTGGAATCAGTGGTTTGTGAATGGAGAGTGTCGGATCAGTGGTTTGTGAATGGGATGTGCTGGATCAGTATTGTGTGAATTGGGAAGTGTTGGATCAGTGGTTTGTGAATTGGGAAGTGTTTGATCAGTGGTGTGTGAACGGGAAGTGTGGGTACAGTGGTTTGTGAATGGGAAGTGTCGGGTCAGTGGTGTGTGAAAGGGAACTGTCAGGTCAGTTGTTTGTGAATGGGAAGTGTCGGGTCAGTGGAGTGTGAATGGGGAGTGTTTGATTAGTGGTGTGTGAATGGGAAGTGTTTGGTCAGTGGTGCGTGAATGGAATGTGTCGGACAGTGGTGTGTGAATGGGAAGTTTCGGGTCAGTATGATATGAATGGGAAGTGTTGTATCAGTGTTGCGTAAATGGGGAAGAGTTGGAGCAGTGGTGTGTTAATTGGGAAGTTTAGGTTCAGTGGTTTCTGAATGTTGAGTGTTAGAACAGTGGTTTGTGAATGGGAAGTGTTGGATCAGTGGTTTGTTAATGGGATGTGTTGGATCAGTATCGTGTGAATTGGGAAGTGTTGGATCAGTGGTTTGTGAATGGGAAGTGTTGGATCAGTGGTTTGTGAATGGGATGTCAAGGATCAGTGGTCTTTGTATTGGGAAGGGTTGGATCAGTGGTGTGTGAAAGGGAAGTGTTCGATCAGTGGTGTGTGAATTGGGAAGTGTTGGATTAGTGGTTTGTGAATGGGAAGTGTCGGGTCAGTGGAGTATGAATGGGAAGTGTCAGACAGTGGTGTGTGAATGGGAACTTTCGGACAGCTGTTTATGAATGGGAAGTGCCGTGTCTGTGGACTGGGATTGAGAAGTGTTGGATCAATGGTGGGTGAATGTGAAGTTTCGGGATAGTAGTATATGAATGGGAAGGGTTGCATCAGTGTTGTCTGTATGGGGAATTGTTGGATCAGTGGTTTGTGAATGGGTACTGTTGGATCAGTGTTGTGTGAAAGGGAAGTGTTCGATCGGTGGTGTGTGAATTGGGTACTGTTGGATCAGCGGTGTGTGAATTGGGAAGTGCTGGATCAGTAGTGTGTGAATGGGAAGTGTGGGTTCAGTGGTTTGTGAATGGCAAATGTCGGGTCAGTGGACTGTGAATGGGGAGTGTTGGATTAGTGGTGTGTGAATGGGAAGTGTTTGGTCAGTGGTGTGTGAATGGGATGTGTCGGACGGTGGTGTGTGAATGGGAAGTTTCGGGTCAGTGGTGTGTGAAAGGGAACTGTCAGGTCTTTGGTTTGCGAATGGGAAGTTTAGGACAGCTGTTGGTGAATGGGAAGCTCCGGTTTAGATGTGTCTGAATGGAAAGTGTCGGTTTACGGGTGTGTGAATGGGAATTGTTGGATCAGTGGTTTGTGAATGGGTAATGTTGGATCAGTGGTGTGTGAATTGGGAAGTGTTGGATCAGTGGTTTGTGAATGGGATGTCAAGGATCAGTGGTCTTTGTATTGGGAAGGGTTGGATCAGTGGTGTGTGAATGGGAAGTGTCGGGTCAGTGGAGTATGAATGGGAAGTGTCAGACAGTGGTGTGTGAATGGGATCTTTCGGACAGCTGTTTGTGAATGGGAAGTGTCGTGTCTGTGGAGTGAGATTGAGAAGTGTTGGATCAATGGTGGGTGAATGTGAAGTTTCGGGTCAGTAGTATATGAATGGGAAGTGTTGCATCAGTGTTGTCTGTATGGGGAATTCTTGGATCAGTGGTTTGTGAATGGGTACTGTTGGATCAGTGCTGTGTGAATGGGAAGTGTTGGATCAGTGGTGTGTGAATTGGGAAGTGTTGGATCAGTGGTGTGTGAATGGGAAGTGTGGGTTCAGTGGTTTGTGAATGGGAAGTGTCGGGTCAGTGGTGTGTGAAAGGAAACTGTCAGGTCAGTGGTTTGTGAATGGGAAGTCTCGGGTCAGTGGAGTGTGAATGGGGAGTGATGGATTAGTGGAGTGTGAATGGGATGTGTTTGGTCAGTGGTGGGTGAATGGGATGTGTCGGACAGTGGTGTGTGAATGGGAAGTTTCGGGTCAGTAGGATATGAATGGGAAGTGTTGCATCAGTGTTGCGTAAATGGGGAAGAGCTGGAGCAGTGGTGTATGAATTGGGAAGTTTTGGATCAGAGATGTGTGAATGGGAAGTGAGGAATCAGTGGTTTGTGAATGGAGAGTGTCGGATCAGTGGTTTGTTAATGGGATGTGTTGGATCAGTATCGTGAGAATTGGGAAGTGTTGGATCAGTGGTTTGTGAATGGGTACTGTTGGATTAGTGGTGTGTGAATTGGGAAGTGTTGGATCAGTGGTTTGTGAATGGGCAGTGTTGGATCAGTGGTTAGTGAATGGGATGTCAAGGATCAGTGGTCTTTGTATTGGGAAGGGTTGGATCAGTGGTGTGTGAATGGGAAGTGTCGGGTCAGTGGAGTATGAATGGGAAGTGTCAGACAGTGGTTTGTGAATGGGATCTTTCGGACAGCTGTTTGTGAATGGGAAGTGTCGTGTCTGTGGAGTGGGATTGAGAAGTGTTGGATCAATGGTGGGTGAATGTTAAATTTCGGATTAGTAGTATATGAATGGGAAGTGTTGCATCAGTGTTGTCGGTATGGGGAATTGTTGGATCAGTGGTTTGTGAATGGGTACTGTTGGATCAGTGTTGTGTGAATGGGAAGTGTTCGATCAGTGGTGTGTGAATTGGAAGTGTTGGATCAGTGGTGTGTGAATTGGGAAGTGCTGGATCAGTGGTGTGTGAATGTGAAGTGTGGGTTCAGTGGTTTGTGAATGGGAAGTGTCGGGTCAATGGAGTGTGATTGGGGAGTGTTGGATTAGTGGTGTGTGAATGGGAAGTATTTGGTCACTGGTGCGTGAATGTGATGTGTCGGACAGTGGTGTGTGAATGCGAAGTTTCGGGTCAGTAGGATATGAATGGGAAGTGTTGTATCAGTGTTGCGTAAATGGGGAAGAGTTGGAGCAGTGTTGTGTTAATTGGGAAGTTTTGGATCAGTGGTTTCTGAATGTTGAGTGTTGGAACAGTGGTTTGTGAATGGGAAGTGTTTGATCAGTGGTGTGTGAATTGGGAAGTGTTGGATCAGTGGTCTGTGAACTGGGAAGTGTTGGATCAGTGATGTGTGAATGGGAAGTGTGGAATCAGTGGTTTGTGAATGGAGAGTGTCGGATCAGTGGTTTGTGAATGGGATGTGCTGGATCAGTATTGTGTGAATTGGGAAGTGTTGGATCAGTGGTTTGTGAATTGGGAAGTATTGGATCAGTGGTGTGTGAACGGGAAGTGTGGGTACAGTGGTTTGTGAATGGGAAGTGTCGGGTCAGTGGAGTGTGAATGGGGAGTGTTGGATTAGTGGTGTGTGAATGGGAAGTGTTTGGTCAGTGGTGCGTGAATGGAATGTGTCGGACAGTGGTGTGTGAATGGGAAATTTCGGGTCAGTAGGATATGAATGGGAAGTGTTGTATCAGTGTTGCGTAAATGGGGAAGAGTTGGAGCAGTGGTGTGTTAATTGGGAAGTTTTGGTTCAGTGGTTTCTGAATGTTGAGTGTTAGAACAGTGGTTTGTGAATGGGAAGTGTTGGATCAGTGGTTTGTTAATGGGATGTGTTGGATCAGTATCGTGTGAATTGGGAAGTGTTGGATCAGTGGTTTGTGAATGGGAAGTGTTGGATCAGTGGTTTGTGAATGGGATGTCAAGGATCAGTGGTCTTTGTATAGGGAAGGGTTGGATCAGTGGTGTGTGAAAGGGAAGTGTTCGATCAGTGGTGTGTGAATTGGGAAGTGTTGGATTAGTGGTTTGTGAATGGGAAGTGTCGGGTCAGTGGAGTATAAATGGGAAGTGTCAGACAGTGGTGTGTGAATGGGAACTTTCGGACAGCTGTTTATGAATGGGAAGTGCCGTGTCTGTGGACTGGGATTGAGAAGTGTTGGATCAATGGTGGGTGAATGTGAAGTTTCGGGATAGTAGTATATGAATGGGAAGGGTTGCATCAGTGTTGTCTGTATGGGGAATTGTTGGATCAGTGGTTTGTGAATGGGTACAGTTGGATCAGTGTTGTGTGAAAGGGAAGTGTTCGATCGGTGGTGTGTGAATTGGGAAGTGTTGGATCAGCGGTGTGTGAATTGGGAAGTGTTGGATCAGTGGTGTGTGAATTGGGAAGTGTTGGATCAGTGGTGTGTGAATGGGAAGTGTGGGTTCAGTGGTTTGTGAATGGCAAATGTCGGGTCAGTGGACTGTGAATGGGGAGTGTTGGATTAGTGGTGTGTGAATGGGAAGTGTTTGGTCAGTGGTGTGTGAATGGGATGTGTCGGACGGTGGTGTGTGAATGGGAAGTTTCGGGTCAGTGGTGTGTGAAAGGGAACTGTCAGGTCAGTGGTGTGCGAATGGGAAGTTTCGGACAGCGGTTGGTGAATGGGAAGCTCCGGTTTAGATGTGTCTGAATGGGAAGTGTCGGTTTACGGGTGTGTGAATGGGAATTGTTGGATCAGTGGTTTGTGAATGGGTACTGTTGGATCAGTGGTGTGTGAATTGGGAAGTGTTGGATCAGTGGTTTGTGAATGGGATGTCAAGGATCAGTGTGGATTGTATTGGGAAGGGTTCGATCAGTGGAGTATGAATGGGAAGTGTCAGACATTGGTGTGTGAATGGGAACTTTCGGACAGCTGTTTGTGAATGGGAAGTGTCGTGTCTGTGGAGTGGGATTGAGAAGTGTTGGATCAATGGTGGGTGAATGTGAAGTTTCGGGATAGTAGTATATGAATGGGAAGGGTTGCATCAGTGTTGTCTGTATGGGGAATTGTTGGATCAGTGGTTTGTGAATGGGTACTGTTGGATCAGTGTTGTGTGAAAGGGAAGTGTTCGATCGGTGGTGTGTGAATTGGGAAGTGTTGGATCAGTGGTGTGTGAATTGGGAAGTGTTGGATCAGTGGTGTCTGAATGGGAAGTGTGGGTTCAGTGGTTTGTGAATGGCAAATGTCGGGTCAGTGGACTGTGAATGGGGAGTGTTGGATTAGTGGTGTGTGAATGGGATGTGTTTGTTCAGTGGTGGGTGAATGGGATGTGTCGGACAGTGGTGTGTGAATGGGAAGTTTCGGGTCAGTAGGATATGGATGGGAATTGTTGTATCAGTGTTGCGTAAATGGGGAAGAGTTGGAGCAGTGGTCAGATAATTGGGAAGTTTTGGATCAGTGGTTTCTGAAAGTTGAGTGTTGGATCAATGGTGTGTGAATTCGGAAGTGTTGGATCAGTGACGTGTGAATGGGAAGTGTGGAATCAGTGGTTTGTGAATGGAGAGTGTCGGATCAGTGGTTTGTGAATGGGATGTGCTGGATCAGTATTGTGTGAATTGGGAAGTGTTGGATCAGTGGTTTGTGAATTGGGAAGTGTTGGATCAGTGGTGTGTGAATTGGGAAGTGTCGGGTCAGTGGTGTGTGAAAGGGAACTGTCAGGTCAGTTGTTTGTGAATGGGAAGTGTCGGGCCAGTGGAGTGTGAATGGGGAGTGTTGGATTAGTGGTGTGTGAATGGGAAGTGTTTGGTCAGTGGTGCGTGAATGGAATGTGTCGGACCGTGGTGTGTGAATGGGAAGTTTCCGGTCAGTAGGATATGAATGGGAAGTGTTGCATCAGTGTTGCGTAAATGGGGAAGAGTTGGAGCAGTGGTGTGTTAATTGGGAAGTTTTGGTTCAGTGGTTTCTGAATGTTGAGCGTTAGAACAGTGGTTTGTGAATGGGAAGTGTTGGATCAGTGGTGTGTGAATTGGGAAGTTTTGGATCAGTGATGTGTGAATGGGAAGTGTGGAATCAGTGGTGTTTGAATGGGAAGTGTGGGTTCAGTGGTTTGTGAATGGGAAGTGTCGGGTCAGTGGAGTGTGAATGGGGAGTGTTGGATTAGTGGTGTGTGAATGGGATGTGTTTGTTCAGTGGTGGGTGAATGGGATGTGTCGGACAGTGGTGTGTGAATGGGAAGTTTCGGGTCAGTAGGATATGAATGGGAAGTGTTGTATCAGTGTTGCGTAAATGGGGAAGAGTTGGAGCAGTGGTCAGATAATTGGGAAGTTTTGGATCAGTGGTTTCTGAAAGTTGAGTGTTGGATCAATGGTGTGTGAATTCGGAAGTGTTGGATCAGTGACGTGTGAATGGGAAGTGTGGAATCAGTGGTTTGTGAATGGAGAGTGTCGGATCAGTGGTTTGTGAATGGGATGTGCTGGATCAGTATTGTGTGAATTGGGAAGTGTTGGATCAGTGGTTTGTGAATTGGGAAGTGTTGGATCAGTGGTGTGTGAATTGGGAAGTGTCGGGTCAGTGGTGTGTGAAAGGGAACTGTCAGGTCAGTTGTTTGTGAATGGGAAGTGTCGGGCCAGTGGAGTGTGAATGGGGAGTGTTGGATTAGTGGTGTGTGAATGGGATGTGTTTGTTCAGTGGTGGGTGAATGGGATGTGTCGGACAGTGGTGTGTGAATGGGAAGTTTCGGGTCAGTAGGATATGAATGGGAAGTGTTGTATCAGTGTTGCGTAAATGGGGAAGAGTTGGAGCAGTGGTCAGATAATTGGGAAGTTTCGGATCAGTGGTTTCTGAAAGTTGAGTGTTGGATCAATGGTGTGTGAATTCGGAAGTGTTGGATCAGTGACGTGTGAATGGGAAGTGTGGAATCAGTGGTTTGTGAATGGAGAGTGTCGGATCAGTGGTTTGTGAATGGGATGTGCTGGATCAGTATTGTGTGAATTGGGAAGTGTTGGATCAGTGGTTTGTGAATTGGGAAGTGTTGGATCAGTGGTGTGTGAATTGGGAAGTGTCGGGTCAGTGGTGTGTGAAAGGGAACTGTCAGGTCAGTTGTTTGTGAATGGGAAGTGTCGGGCCAGTGGCGTGTGAATGGGGAGTGTTGGATTAGTGGTGTGTGAATGGGAAGTGTTTGGTCAGTGGTGCGTGAATGGAATGTGTCGGACCGTGGTGTGTGAATGGGAAGTTTCCGGTCAGTAGGATATGAATGGGAAGTGTTGCATCAGTGTTGCGTAAATGGGGAAGAGTTGGAGCAGTGGTGTGTTAATTGGGAAGTTTTGGTTCAGTGGTTTCTGAATGTTGAGCGTTAGGACAGTGGTTTGTGAATGGGAAGTGTTGGATCAATGGTGTGTGAATTCGGAAGTGTTGGATCAGTGACGTGTGAATGGGAAGTGTGGAATCAGTGGTTTGTGAATGGAGAGTGTCGGGTCAGTGATTTGTGAATGGGATGTGCTGGATCAGTATTGTGTGAATTGGGAAGTGTTGGATCAGTGGTTTGTGAATTGGGAAGTGTTGGATCAGTGGTGTGTGAATTGGGAAGTGTCGGGTCAGTGGTGTGTGAAAGGGAACTGTCAGGTCAGTTGTTTGTGAATGGGAAGTGTCGGGCCAGTGGAGTGTGAATGGGGAGTGTTGGATTAGTGGTGTGTGAATGGGATGTGTTTGTTCAGTGGTGGGTGAATGGGATGTGTCGGACAGTGGTGTGTGAATGGGAAGTTTCGGGTCAGTAGGATATGAATGGGAAGTGTTGTATCAGTGTTGCGTAAATAGGGAAGAGTTGGAGCAGTGGTCAGATAATTGGGAAGTTTCGGATCAGTGGTTTCTGAAAGTTGAGTGTTGGATCAATGGTGTGTGAATTCGGAAGTGTTGGATCAGTGACGTGTGAATGGGAAGTGTGGAATCAGTGGTTTGTGAATGGAGAGTGTCGGATCAGTGGTTTGTGAATGGGATGTGCTGGATCAGTATTGTGTGAATTGGGAAGTGTTGGATCAGTGGTTTGTGAATTGGGAAGTGTTGGATCAGTGGTGTGTGAATTGGGAAGTGTCGGGTCAGTGGTGTGTGAAAGGGAACTGTCAGGTCAGTTGTTTGTGAATGGGAAGTGTCGGGCCAGTGGAGTGTGAATGGGGAGTGTTGGATTAGTGGTGTGTGAATGGGAAGTGTTTGGTCAGTGGTGCGTGAATGGAATGTGTCGGACCGTGGTGTGTGAATGGGAAGTTTCCGGTCAGTAGGATATGAATGGGAAGTGTTGCATCAGTGTTGCGTAAATGGGGAAGAGTTGGAGCAGTGGTGTGTTAATTGGGAAGTTTTGGTTCAGTGGTTTCTGAATGTTGAGCGTTAGAACAGTGGTTTGTGAATGGGAAGTGTTGGATCAGTGGTGTGTGAATTGGGAAGTTTTGGATCAGTGATGTGTGAATGGGAAGTTTGGAATCAGTGGTGTTTGAATGGGAAGTGTGGGTTCAGTGGTTTGTGAATGGGAAGTGTCGGGTCAGTGGAGTGTGAATGGGGAGTGTTGGATTAGTGGTGTGTGAATGGGATGTGTTTGTTCAGTGGTGGGTGAATGGGATGTGTCGGACAGTGGTGTGTGAATGGGAAGTTTCGGGTCAGTAGGATATGAATGGGAAGTGTTGTATCAGTGTTGCGTAAATGGGGAAGAGTTGGAGCAGTGGTCAGATAATTGGGAAGTTTCGGATCAGTGGTTTCTGAAAGGTGAGTGTTGGATCAATGGTGTGTGAATTCGGAAGTGTTGGATCAGTGACGTGTGAATGGGAAGTGTGGAATCAGTGGTTTGTGAATGGAGAGTGTCGGATCAGTGGTTTGTGAATGGGATGTGCTGGATCAGTATTGTGTGAATTGGGAAGTGTTGGATCAGTGGTTTGTGAATTGGGAAGTGTTGGATCAGTGGTGTGTGAATTGGGAAGTGTCGGGTCAGTGGTGTGTGAAAGGGAACTGTCAGGTCAGTTGTTTGTGAATGGGAAGTGTCGGGCCAGTGGAGTGTGAATGGGGAGTGTTGGATTAGTGGTGTGTGAATGGGAAGTGTTTGGTCAGTGGTGCGTGAATGGAATGTGTCGGAACGTGGTGTGTGAATGGGAAATTTCCGGTCAGTAGGATATGAATGGGAAGTGTTGCATCAGTGTTGCGTAAATGGGGAAGAGTTGGAGCAGTGGTGTGTTAATTGGGAAGTTTTGGTTCAGTGGTTTCTGAATGTTGAGCGTTAGAACAGTGGTTTGTGAATGGGAAGTGTTGGATCAGTGGTGTGTGAATTGGGAAGTTTTGGATCAGTGATGTGTGAATGGGAAGTGTGGAATCAGTGGTGTTTGAATGGGAAGTGTGGGTTCAGTGGTTTGTGAATGGGAAGTGTCGGGTCAGTGGAGTGTGAATGGGGAGTGTTGGATTAGTGGTGTGTGAATGGGAAGTGTTTGGTCAGTGGTGCGTGAATGGAATGTGTCGGACCGTGGTGTGTGAATGGGAAGTTTCCGGTCAGTAGGATATGAATGGGAAGTGTTGCATCAGTGTTGCGTAAATGGGGAAGAGTTGGAGCAGTGGTGTGTTAATTGGGAAGTTTTGGTTCAGTGGTTTCTGAATGTTGAGCGTTAGAACAGTGGTTTGTGAATGGGAAGTGTCGGATCAGTGGTTTGTTAATGGGACGTGTTGGATCAGTATCGTGTGAATTGGGAAGTGTTGGATCAGTGGTTTGTGAATGGGTACTGTTGGATTAGTGGTGTGTGAATTGGGAAGTGTTGGATCAGTGGTTTGTGACTGGGCAGTGTTGGATCAGTGGTTAGTGAATGGGATGTCAAGGATCAATGGTCTTTGTATTGGGAAGGGTTGGATCAGTGGTATGTGAATGGCAAGTGTCGGGTCAGTGGAGTATGAATGGGAAGTGTCAGAGTGGTGTGTGAATGGGATCTTTCGGACAGCTGTTTGTGAATGGGAAGTGTCGTGTCTGTGGAGTGGGATTGAGAAGTGTTGGATCAATGGTGGGTGAAGGTGAAATTTCGGATTAGTAGTATATGAATGGGAAGTGTTGCATCAGTGTTGTCTGTATGGGGAATTGTTGGATCAGTGGTTTGTGAATGGGTACTGTTGGATCAGTGTTGTGTGAATGGGAAGTGTTCGATCAGTGGTGTGTGAATTGGGAAGTGTTGGATCAGTGGTGTGTGAATTGGGAAGTGCCTGATCAGTGGTGTGTGAATTGGGAAGTGCCTGATCAGTGGTGTGTGAATTGGGAAGTGCTGGATCAGTGGTGTGTGAATGTGAAGTGTGGGTTCAGTGGTTTGTGAATGGGAAGTGTCGGGTCAGTGGAGTGTGATTGGGGAGTGTTGGATTAGTGGTGTGTGAATGGGAAGTATTTGGTCACTGGTGCGTGAATGTGATGTGTCGGACAGTGGTGTGTGAATGGGAAGTTTCGGGTCAGTAGGATATGAATGGGAAGTGTTGTAACAGTGTTGCGTAAATGGGGAAGAGTTGGAGCAGTGTTGTGTTAATTGGGAAGTTTTGGATCAGTGGTTTCTGAATGTTGAGTGTTGGAACAGTGGTTTGTGAATGGGAAGTGTTTGATCAGTGGTGTGTGAATTGGGAAGTGTTGGATCAGTGGTCTGTGAACTGGGAAGTGTTGGATCAGTGATGTGTGAATGGGAAGTGTGGAATCAGTGGTTTGTGAATGGAGAGTGTCGGATCAGTGGTTTGTGAATGGGATGTGCTGGATCAGTATTGTGTGTATTGGGAAGTGTTGGATCAATTGGTTTGTGAATTGGGAAGTGTTGAATCAGTGGTGTGTGAACGGGAAGTGTGGGTTCAGTGGTTTGTGAATGGGAAGTGTCGGGTAGGTGGTGTGTGAAAGGGAACTTTCAGGTCAGTTGTTTGTGAATGGGAAGTGTCGGGTCAGTGGAGTGTGAATGGGGAGTGTTGGATTAGTGGTGTGTGAATGGGAAGTGTTTGGTCAGTGGTGCGTGAATGGAATGAGTCGGACAGTGGTGTGTGAATAGGAAGTTTCGGGTCAGTAGGATATGAATGGGAAGTGTTGTATCAGTGTTGCGTAAATGGGGAAGAGTTGGAGCAGTGGTGTGTTAATGGGATGTGTTGGATCAGTATCGTGTGAATTGGGAAGTGTTGGATCAGTGGTTTGTGAATGGGAAGTGTTGGATCAGTGGTTTGTGAATGGGATGTCAAGGATCAGTGGTCTTTGTATTGGGAAGGGTTGGTTCAGTGGTGTGTGAAAGGGAAGTGTTCGATCAGTGGTGTGTGAATTGGGAAGTGTTGGATTAGTGTTTTGTGAATGGGAAGGGTCCGGTCAGTGGAGCATGAATGGGAAGTGTCAGACAGTGGTGTGTGAATGGGAACTTTCGGACAGCTGTTTATGAATGGGAAGTGCCGTGTCTGTGGACTGGGATTGAGAAGTGTTGGATCAATGGTGGGTGAATGTGTAGTTTCGGGATAGTAGTATATGAATGGGAAGGGTTGCATCAGTGTTGTCTGTATGGGGAATTGTTGGATCAGTGGTTTGTGAATGGGTACTGTTGGATCAGTGTTGTGTGAAAGGGAAGTGTTCGATCGGTGGTGTGTGAATTGGGAAGTGTTGGATCAGCGGTGTGTGAATTGGGAAGTGTTGGGTCAGTGGTTTGTGACTTGGGAAGTGTTGGATCAGTGGTGTGTGAATGGGAAGTGTGGGTTCAGTGGTTTGTGAATGGCAAATGTCGGGTCAGTGGACTGTGAATGGGGAGTGTTGGATTAGTGGTGTGTGAATGGGAAGTGTTTGGTCAGTGGTGTGTGAATGGGATGTGTCGGACGGTGGTGTGTGAATGGGAAGTTTCGGGTCAGTGGTGTGTGAAAGGGAACTGTCAGGTCAGTGGTGTGCGAATGGGAAGTTTCGGACAGCGGTTGGTGAATGGGAAGCTCCGGTTTAGATGTGTCTGAATGGGAAGTGTCGGTTTACGGGTGTGTGAATGGGAATTGTTGGATCAGTGGTTTGTGAATGGGATGTCAAGGATCAGTGGTGTTTGTATTGGGAAGGGTTCGATCAGTGGAGGATGAATGGGAAGTGTCAGACATTGGTGTGTGAATGGTAACTTTCGGACAGCTGTTTGTGAATGGGAAGTGTCGTGTCTGTGGAGTGGGATTGAGAAGTGTTGGATCAATGGTGGGTGAATGTGAAGTTTCGGGTCAGTATTATATGAATGGGAAGTGTTGCATCAGTGTTGTCTGTATGGGGAATTCTTGGATCAGTGGTTTGTGAATGGGTACTGTTGGATCAGTGCTGTGTGAATGGGAAGTGTATGATCAGTGGTGTGTGAATTGGGAAGTGTTGGATCAGTGGTGTGTGAATGGGATGTGTGGGTTCAGTGGTTTGTGAATGGGAAGTGTCGGGTCAGTGGAGTGTGAATGGGGAGTGTTGGATTAGTGGTGTGTGAATGGGATGTGTTTGGTCAGTGGTGGGTGAATGGGATGTGTCGGACAGTGGTGTGTGAATGGGAAGTTTCGGGTCAGTAGTATATGAATGGGAAGTGTTGTATCAGTGTTGCGTAAATGGGGAAGAGTTGGAGCAGTGGTGAGTTAATTGGGAAGTTTTGGATCAGTGGTTTCTGAAAGTTGAGTTTTGGAACAGTGGTTTGTGAATGGGATGTGTTGGATCAGTGGTGTGTGAATTGGGAAGTGTTGGATCAGTGGTCTGTGAACTGGGAAGTGTTGGATCAGTGATGTGTGAATGGGAAGTGTGGAATCAGTGGTTTGTGAATGGAGAGTGTCGGATCAGTGGTTTGTGATTGGGATGTGCTGGATCAGTATTGTGTGAATTGGGAAGTGTTGGTTCAGTGGTTTGTGAATTGGGAAGTGTTGGATCAGTGGTGTGTGAACGGGGAAGAGTTGGAGCAGTGGTGTGTTAATTGGGAAGTTTTGGTTCAGTGGTTTCTGAATGTTGAGTGTTAGAACAGTGGTTTGTGAATGGGAAGTGTTGGATCAGTGGTTTGTTAATGGGATGTGTTGGATTAGTGGTTTGTGAATGGGAAGTGTCGGGTCAGTGGAGTATGAATGGGAAGTGTCAGACAGTGGTGTGTGAATGGGAAGTGTTGGAACAGTGGTTTGTGAATGGGATGTCAAGGATCAGTGGTCTTTGTATTGGGAAGGGTTGGATCAGTGGTGTGTGAAAGGGAAGTGTTCGATCAGTGGTGTGTGAATTGGGAAGTGTTGGATTAGTGGTTTGTGAATGGGAGGGGTCGGGTCAGTGGAGCATGAATGGGAAGTGTCAGACAGGGGTGTGTGAATGGGAACTTTCGGACAGCTGTTTATGAATGGGAAGTGCCGTGTCTGTGGACTGGGATTGAGAAGTGTTGGAGCAATGGTGGGTGAATGTGAAGTTTCGGGTTAGTAGTATATGAATGGGAAATGTTGCATCAGTGTTGTCTGTATGGGGAATTGTTGGATCAGTGGTTCGTGAATGGTACTGTTGGATCAGTGTTGTGTGAAAGGGAAGTGTTCGATCAGTGGTGTGTGAATTGGGAAGTGTTGGATCAGTGGTGCGTTAATTGGGAAGTTTTGGATCAGTGGTTTCTGAATGTTGAGTGTTGGAACAGTGGTTTGTGAATGGGAAGTGTGGAATCAGTGGTTTGTGAATGGAGAGTGTCGGATCAGTGGTTTGTGAATGGGATGTGTTGGATCAGTATTGTGTGAATTGGGAAGTGTTGGATCAGTGGTTTGTGAATGGAGAGTGTCGGATCAGTTGTTTCTGAATGGGAAGTGTCGGGAATGTGGTCTGTGATCGGAAGTGTCGGGTCATTGGTGCGTGAATGGGAACTGTCAGTTCAGTGGTTTGTGAATGGGACGTGTTGGATCAGTGGTTGGTGAATGGGAAGTGTCGGATTACGGGTGTGTGAGTGGGAAGTGTTGTATCAGTGGTTTATGAATGGAAAGAGTTGAGTCACTGGTTAGTGAATGGGAAGTGTCGGGTCAGTGGAGTGGGTTAGAGTAGTGTTGGATCAATGGTGGGTGAAAGTGAAGTTTCAGGTCAGTAGTATATGAATGGGAAGTGTTGCATCAGTGTTGTGTGCATGGGGAATTTTTGGATCAGAGGTTTGTGAGTGGGTACTGTTGGATCAGTGGTGTGTGAATTGTGAAGTGTTGGATCAGTGGTGTGTGAATGGGAAGTGTTGGATCAGTGGTCTGTGAATTGGGACGTGTTGGATCAGTGGTGTGTGAATTGGGAAGTGTTGGATCAGTGGTTTGTGAATGGGGTTGTCGCGTCAGATGGGAAGATTTGGATCAGGTATGTGTTAATGGGAAGTGTCGGGTCAGTGGTTGTTGATTGGGAAGTGTTGGATCAGAGTTTGTGAATGGGAAGTGTTGGATCAGTGGTGTGTGAATGGGAACGGTCAGGTCAGTGGTGTGTGAATGGGAACGGTCAGGTCAGTGGTTTGGGAATTGGAAGTGTCGGGTCAGTGGAGTGTGAAAGGGAAGTGTTGGGTCAGTGGTGTGTAATTGGGAAGTTTCGTACAGTTGTTTGTGAATGGGTCCTGTCGGTTAAGTCGTGTGTGAATGGGAGGTGTTGGATCAGTGATGTCTGAATGGGAAGTGTCGGATTACTGGTGTGTGAATGGGAGTGTGGGTTCAGTGGTTTGTGAATGGGACGTGTTGGATCAGTGGAGTGTGAATGGGAAGTGTTGGGTCAGTGTAGTGTGAAGGGAATGTTCGCACAGTTGTTTGTGAATGGGAAGTGTTGGATCAGTGGTTTGTGAATGGGAAGTGTTGGATCAGTGGTGTGTGAATGGGAAGATTTGGATCAGGTATGTGTTAATGGGAAGTGTGGGATCAGTGGTTTGTGAATGGGAAGTGTTGGATCTGTGGTCTCTGAATTGGGAGGTGTTGTATCAGTGGTGTGTGAATTGGGAAGTGTGGGATCAGTGGTTTGTGAATGGCGAGTGTTGGATCAGTGGAGTGTGAATGGGAAGTGTTGGATCAGTGGTGTGTGAATGGGAAGTGTTGGGTTAGTGGAGTGTGAAGGGGAAGTTTCGGACAGTTGTTTGTGACTGTGTCGTGTCGGTTAAGTCGTGTGTGAATGGGAGCAGTTGAATCAGTGGTTTGTGAATTGGATGTGTCTGGTCAGTGGTTTGTGAATGGGAAGTGTCGGGTCAGTGGAGTGTGAAGGGGATGGTTCGGACAGTAGTTTGTGAATGGGAAGTGCTGGATAGGTGGTTTGTGAATGGGATGTGTTGGATCAGTGGTGTGCGAATGCGAATTGTTGGATCAGTGGTTTCTGAATGGGAAGTGCTGGATTTGTGGTGTGTGAATTGGGAAGTGTTGGATCCGTCGTGTGTGAATGGGGATGTGTTGGATCAGTGGTGTGTGAATGGGAAGTGTGGGTTCAGTGGTTTGTGAATGGGGTTGTCGCGTCAGTGTAGTGTGAAGGGGAAGGTTCGCACAGTTGTTTGTGAATGGGAAGTTTTGGATCAGTGTTGTGTGAATTGGGAAGTGTTGGATTAGTCGTGTGTGAATGGGATGTGTTGGATCTGGTGTGCGAATGGGAATTGTTGGATCAGTGGTTTGTGAATGGGAAGTGTTGGATCAGTGTTGTGTGAATTGGGAAGTGTTGTATCAGTGGTGTGTGAATGGGAAGAGTGCGTTCAGTGGTTTGTGAATGGGTCGTGTTGGATCAGAGGTTTGTGAATGGGGTTGCCGCGTCAGTGTAGTGTGAAGGGGAAGGTTCTCACAGTTGTTTGTGAATGGGAAGTGTTGGATCAGTGGTTTGTAAATGGTACGTGTTGGATCACTGGTTGGTGAATGGGAAGTGTTGGATCAGTGGTGTGTGAATGGGATGTGTTGGATCAGTGGTGTGTGAATGGGAAGTGTGGGTTCAGTGGTTTGTGAATGGGAAGTGTCGGGTCAGTGGAGTGTGAATGGGATGGTTCGGACAGTTGTTTGTGAATGGGAAGTGCTGGATAAGTGGTTTGTGAATGGGATGAGTTGGATCAGTGGTGTGCGAATGGGAATTGTTGGATCAGTAGTTTGTGAATGGGAAGTGTTGGATCAGTGTTGTGTGAATTGGGAAGTGTTGGATCAGTCGTGTGTGAATGGGAAGTGTTGTATCAGTGGTGTGTGAATGGGAAGTATTGGATCAGAGGTTTGTGAATGGGGTTGCCGCGTCAGTGTAGTGTGAAGGGGAAGGTTCTCACAGTTGTTTGTGAATGGGAAGTGTTGGATCAGTGGTTTGTAAATGGTACGTGTTGGATCACTGGTTGGTGAATGGGAAGATTTGTATCAGGTATGTGTTAATTGGAAGTGTCGGGTCACTGGTTTGTGAATGGGAAGTGTTGGGTCAGTGGTGTGTGAATGGGAAGTGTTGGGTCAGTGGTGTGTGAATGGGAAGTGTTGGGTCAGTGGTGTGTGAATGGGGTGCGTCGGACAGTGTTTTGTGAATGGGAAGTGTGGGGTCAGTGGAGTGTGAAGGGGAAGTTTCGGACAGTTGTTTGTGAATGGGTCGTGTCGGTTAAGTCGTGTGTGAATGGGAAGCGTCGGACAGTGGTAAGTGATTGGGAAGTGTCGGGTGAGTGGAGTGTGAAGGGGATGTTTCGGACAGTTGTTTGTGAATGGGAAGTGTTGGATCAGTGGTTTGTAAATGGAACGTGTTGGATCAGTGGTGTGTGAATGGGAAGATTTGGATCAGGTATGTGTTAATGGGAAGTGTCGGGTCAGTGGTTGTTGACTGGGAAGTGTTGGATCAGTGTTTGTGAATGGGAAGTGTTGGATCAGTGTAGTGTGAAGGGGAAGGTTCGCACAGTTGTTTGTGAATGGGAAGTGTTGGACAGTTGTTTGTGAATGGGAATTGTCTGTTCAGTGTGTTGTGATGGGTAAGTTTCGGACAGTTGTATGTGAATGCGAAATGTCGCTTCAGTCGTGTGTGAATGGGAAGTGTTGGATCAGTGGTTTGTGAATTGGATGTGTCCGGTCAGTGGTGTGCGAATGGGAAGTGTCTGATTACGGGTGTGTGAATGGGAAGTGTTGGATCAGTGGTGTGTGAGTGGGAAGTATTGTGTCAGTGTTGTGTGAATGGGATATGTCGGACAGTGGTTTGTGAATGGGAAGTGTCGGGTCAGTGGAGTGTGAATGGGAAGATTTGGATCAGGTATGTGTTAATGGGAAGTGTGGTATCAGTGTTTTGTGAATGGGAAGTGTTGTATCAGTGGTGTGTGAATTGGGAAGTGTGGGATCAGTGGTTTGTGAATGGCGTGTGTTGTATCAGTGGTTTGTGAGTGGGAAGATTTGGATCAGGTATGTGTTAATGGGAAGTGTCGGGTCAGTGGTTGTTGATTGGGATGTGTTTGATCAGTGGTTTGTGAATGGGAAGTGTTGGATCAGTGGAGTGTGAATGGGAAGTGTTGGGTCAGTGGTGTGTGAATGGGAAGTGTCGGGTCAGTGGAGTGTGAAGGGGAAGTGTTGGGTCAGTGGTGTGTAATTGGGAAGTTTCGTACAGTTGTTTGTGAATGGGTCCTGTCGGTTAAGTCGTGTGTGAATGGGAGTTGTTGGATCAGTGTTTTGTGAATGGGACGTGTCGGGTCGGAGGTGTCTGAATGGGAAGTGTCGGATTACTGGTGTGTGAATTGGGAAGTGTGGGTTCAGTGGTTTGTGAATGGGACGTGTTGGATCAGTGGAGTGTGAATGGGAAGTGTTGGGTCAGTGTAGTGTGAAGGGGAATGTTCGCACAGTTGTTTGTGAATGGGAACTGTTGGATCAGTGGTTTGTGAATTGGATGTGTCGGATAGTGGTTTGTGAATGGGAAGTGTCGGGTCAGTGGAGTGTGAATGGGATGCGTCGGACAGTGGTTTGTGAATGGGAAGTGTGGGGTCAGTGGAGTGTGAAGGGGAAGTTTTGGACAGTTGTTTGTGAATGGGTCGTGTCGGTTAAGTCGTGTGTGAATGGGAAGCGTCGGGCAGTGGTATGTGATTGGGAAGTGTCGGGTCAGTTGAGTGTGAAGGGGATGTTTCGGACAGCTGTTTGTGAATGGGAAGTGTTGGTTCAGTGGTTTGTAAATGGAACGTGTTGGTTCAGTGGTGTGTGAATGGGAAGATTTGGATCAGGTATGTGTTAATGGGAAGTGTCGGGTCAGTGGTTGTTGACTGGGAAGTGTTGGATCAGTGGTGTGTGTATGGGGAATTGTTGGATCAGTGGTTTCTGAATGGGTACTGTTGGATCAGTGGTGTGTGAATTGGGAAGTTTTGGATCAGTGGTTTGTGAATGGGCAGGGTTGGATCAGTGGTTTGTGAATGGGATGTCAAGGATCAGTGGTCTGTGTATTGGGAAGGGTTGAATCAGTGGTGCGTAAATGGGATGTGTTTGTTCAGTGGAGTATGAATGGGAAGTGTTGGTTCAGTGGTTTGTGAATGGGAAGTGTCGGGTCAGTGGAGTATGAATGGGAAGTGTCGGACAATGGTGTGTGAATGGGAAGTTTCGGGCAGCTGTTTGTGAATGGGAAATGTGGTGTCTGTGGAGTGGGATTGAGAAGTGTTGGATCAATGGTGGGTGAATGTGAAGTTTCGGGTTAGTAGTATATGAATGGGAAGTGTTGCATCAGTGTTGTCTGTACGGGGAATATTTGGATCAGTAGTTTATGAATGGGTACTGTTGGATCAGTGTTGTGTGAAAGGGAAGTGTTCGATCGGTGGTGTGTGAATTGGGAAGTGTTGGATCAGCGGTGTGTGAACTGGGAAGTGTTGGATCAGTGGTGTGTGAATTGGGAAGTGTTGGATCAGTGGTGTGTGAATGGGAAGTGTGGGTTCAGTGGTTTGTGAATGGCAAATGTCGGGTCAGTGGACTGTGAATGGGAAGTGTTGGATCAGTGGTTTGTAAATGGAACGTGTTGGATCACTGGTTTGTGAATGGGAAGTGTTGGATCAGTGGTTTGTAAATGGAACGTGTTGGATCACTGGTTTGTGAATGGGAAGTGTTGGATCAGTGGTTTGTAAATGGAACGTGTTGGATCACTGGTTTGTGAATGGGATGTGTTGGATAAGTGGTTTGTAAATGGAACGTGTTGGATCACTGGTTTGTGAATGGGAAGTGTTGGATCAGTGGTGTGCGAATGGGAAGATTTGGATCAGGTATGTGTTAATGGGAAGTGTCGGGTCAGTGGTTGTTGATTGGGAAGTGTTGGATCAGTGTTTGTGAATGGGAAGTGTTGGATCAGTGGAGTGTGAATGGGAAGTGTTGGGTCAGTGGTGTGAGAATGGGATGTGTTGGGTCAGTGGTGTGTGAATGGGATGCGTCGGAAAGTGGTTTGTGAATGGGAAGTGTGGGGTCAGTGGAGTGTGAAGGGGAAGTTTTGGACAGTTGTTTGTGAATGGGTCGTGTCGGTTAAGTCGTGTGTGAATGGGAAGCGTCGGGCAGTGGTATGTGATTGGGAAGTGTCGGGTCAGTTGAGTGTGAAGGGGATGTTTCGGACAGCTGTTTGTGAATGGGAAGTGTTGGATCAGTGGTTTGTAAATGGAACGTGTTGGATCAGTGGTGTGTGAATGGGAAGATTTGGATCAGGTATGTGTTAATGGGAAGTGTCGGGTCAGTGGTTGTTGACTGGGAAGTGTTGGATCAGTGGTGTGTGAATTGGGAAGTTTTGGATCAGTGGTTTGTGAATGGGCAGGGTTGGATCAGTGGTTTGTGAATGGGATGTCAAGGATCAGCGGTCTGTGTATTGGGAAGGGTTGAATCAGTGGTGCGTGAAAGGGAAGTGTTCGATCAGTGGTGTGTGAATTGGGAAGTGTTGTATCAGTGGTGTGTGAATGGGATGTGTTTGTTCAGTGGAGTATGAATGGGAAGTGTTGGTTCAGTGGTTTGTGAATGGGAAGTGTCGGGTCAGTGGAGTATGAATGGGAAGTGTCGGACAATGGTGTGTGAATGGGAAGTTTCGGACAGCTGTTTGTGAATGGGAAATGTGGTGTCTGTGGAGTGGGATTGAGAAGTGTTGGATCAATGGTGGTTGAATGTGAAGTTTCGGGTTAGTAGTATATGAATGGGAAGTGTTGCATCAGTGTTGTCTGTACGGGGAATATTTGGATCAGTAGTTTATGAATGGGTACTGTTGGATCAGTGGTGTGTGAATTGGGAAGTGTTGGATCTGGGGTGTGTGAATTGGGAAGTGTTGGATCAGTGGTGTGTGAATTGGGAAGTGTTGTATCTGTGGTGTGTGAATGGCGTGTGTTGGATCAGTGGTTTGTGAGTGGGAAGATTTGGATCAGGTATGCGTTAATGGGAAGTGTCGGGTCAGTGTTTGTTGATTGGGAAGTGTTGGATCAGTGTTTGTGAATGGGAAGTGTTGGATCAGTGGAGTGTGAATGGGAAGTGTTTTGTCTGTGGTGTGTGAATGGGAAGTGTGGGATCAGTGGTTTGTGGATGGCGAGTGTTGGATCAGTGTTTGTGAATGGGAAGTGTTGGATCAGTGGAGTGTGAATGGGAAGTGTTGGGTCAGTGGTGTGTGAATGGGAAGTGTCTGATTACGGGTGTGTGAATGGGAAGTGTTGGATCAGTGGTGTGTGAATGGGAAGTGTCTGATTACGGGTGTGTGAATGGGAAGTGTGGGTTCAGTGGTTTGTGAATGGGACGTGTTGGATCAGTGGAGTGTGAATGGGAAGTGTTGGGTCAGTGTAGTGTGAAGGGGAATGTTCGCACAGTTGTTTGTGAATGGTAAGTGTTGGATCAGTGGTTTGTGAATTGGATGTGTCGGATAGTGGTTTTTGAATGGGAAGTGTCGGGTCAGTGGAGTGTGAATGGGAAGTGTTGGATCAATGATGGGTGAATGTGAAGCTTCGGGTCAGTAGTGTATGAATGGGAAGTGTTGTATCAGTGTTGTGTAAATGGAGAAGTGTTGGAGCAGTGGTGTGTGAATTGGGAAGTGTTGCCGCCGTGGTTCGTGAATGGCGGTTGTTGGCTCAGTTGTTTGTGAATGGGAAGTGTTGGAACAGTGGGGTGTGAATTGTAAGTTTTGGATCAGCGGTTTGTGAATGGGAAGTGTTGGATCAGTGGAGTGTGAATGGGAAGTGTTGGGTCAGTGGTGTGTAATTGGGAAGTTTCGTACAGTTGTTTGTGAATGGGTCCTGCCGGTTAAGTCGTGTGTGAATGGGAGGTGTTTGATCAGTGTTTTGTGAATGGGACGTGTCGGGTCAGAGTTGTCTGAATGGGAAGTGTCGGATTACTGGTGCGTGAATGGGAAGTGTGGGTTCAGTTGTTTGTGAATGGGACGTGTTGGATCAGTGGAGTGTGAATGGGAAGTGTTGGGTCAGTGTAGTGTGAAGTGGAAGTTTCGCACAGCTGTTTGTAAATGGAACGTGTTGGATCACTGGTTTGTGAATGGGAAGTGTTGGATCTGTGGTGTGTGAATGGGAAGAGTTGGATCAGGTATGTGTTAATTGGAAGTGTCGGGTCACTGGTTTGTGAATGGGAAGTGTTGGGTCAGTGGTGTGTGAATTGGGAAGTGTGGGATCAGTGGTTTGTGAATGGCGTGTGTTGGATCAGTGGTTTGTGAGTGGGAAGATTTGGATCAGGTATGCGTTAATGGGAAGTGTCGGGTCAGTGGTTGTTGATTGGGAAGTGTTGGATCAGTGTTTGTGAATGGGAAGTGTTGGATCAGTGGAGTGTGAATGGGAAGTGTTGGGTCTGTGGTGTGTGAATGCGAAGTGTGGGATCAGTGGTTTGTGAATGGCGAGTGTTGGATCAGTGTTTGTGAATGGGAAGTGTTGGATCAGTGGAGTGTGAATGGGAAGTGTTGGGTCAGTGGTGTGTGAATGGGAAGTGTCTGATTACGGGTGTGTGAATGGGAAGTGTTGGATCAGTGGTGTGTGAATGGGAAGTATTGTGTCAGTGTTGTGTGAATGGGATATGTCGGACAGTGGTTTGTGAATGGGAAGTGTCGGGTCAGTGGAGTGTGAAAGGGAAGTGTTGGGTCAGTGGTGTGTAATTGGGAAGTTTCGTACAGTTGTTTGTGAATGGGTCCTGTCGGTTAAGTCGTTGGTGAATAGGAGGTGTTTGATCAGTGTTTTGTGAATGGGACGTGTCGGGTCAGAGGTGTCTGAATGGGAAGTGTCGGATTACTGGTGTGTGAATGGGAAGTGTGGGTTCAGTGGTTTGTGAATGGGACGTGTTGGATCAGTGGAGTGTGAATGGGAAGTGTTGGGTCAGTGTAGTGTGAAGGAGAATGTTCGCACAGCTGTTTGTGAATGGGAAGTGTTGGATCAGTGGTTTGTGAATTGGATGTGTCGGATAGTGGTTTTTAATGGGAAGTGTCGGGTCAGTGGAGTGTGAATGGGAAGTGTTGGATCAATGCTGGGTGAATGTGAAGCTTCGGTTCAGTAGTATACGAATGGGAAGTGTTGTATCAGTGTTGTGTAAATGGAGAAGTGTTGGAGCAGTGGTGTGTGAATTGGGAAGTGTTGCCGCAGTGGTTCGTGAATGGCGGTTGTTGGCTCAGTTGTTTGTGAATTGGGAAGTGTTGGAACAGTGGTGTGTGAATCGTAAGTTTTGGATCAGCGGTTTGTGAATGGGAAGTGTTGGATCAGTGGAGTGTGAATGGGAAGTGTTGGTTCAGTGGTGTGTGAATGGGAACGGTCAGGTCAGTGGTTTGGGAATTGGAAGTGTCGGGTCAGTGGAGTGTGAAGGGGAAGTGTTGGGTCAGTGGTGTGTAATTGGGAAGTTTCGTACAGTTGTTTGTGAATGGGTCCTGTCGGTTAAGTCGTGTGTGAATGGGAGGTGTTTGATCAGTGTTTTGTGAATGGGACGTGTCGGGTCAGAGTTGTCTGAATGGGAAGTGTCGGATTACTGGTGAGTGAATGGGAAGTGTGGGTTCGGTGGTTTGTGAATGGGACGTGTTGGATCAGTGGAGTGTGAATGGGAAGTGTTGGGTCAGTGTAGTGTGAAGGGGAAGTTTCGCACAGCTGTTTGTGAATGGGAAGTGTTGGATCAGTGGTTTGTAAATGGAACGTGTTGGATCACTGGTTTGTGAATGGGAAGTGTTGGATCTGTGGTGTGTGAATGGGAAGAGTTGGATCAGGTATGTGTTAATTGGAAGTGTCGGGTCACTGGTTTGTGAATGCGAAGTGTTGGGTCAGTGGTGTGTGAATTGGGAAGTGTTGGATCAGTGGTTTGTGAATGGCGTGTGTTGGATCAGTGGTTTGTGAGTGGGAAGATTTGGATCAGGTATGCGTTAATGGGAAGTGTCGGGTCAGTGGTTGTTGATTGGGAAGTGTTGGATCAGTGTTCGTGAATGGGAAGTGTTGGATCAGTGGAGTGTGAATGGGAAGTGTTGGGTCTGTGGTGTGTGAATGGGAAGTGTGGGATCAGTGGTGTGTGAATGGGAAGTGTCTGATTACGGGTGTGTGAATGGGAAGTGTTGGATCAGTGGTGTGTGAATGGGAAGTATTGTGTCAGTGTTGTGTGAATGGGATATGTCGGACAGTGGTTTGTGAATGGGAAGTGTCGGGTCAGTGGAGTGTGAAAGGGAAGTGTTGGGTCAGTGGTTTGTAATTGGGAAGTTTCGTACAGTTGTTTGTGAATGGGTCCTGTCGGTTAAGTCGTGGGTGAATAGGAGGTGTTTGATCAGTGTTTTGTGAATGGGACGTGTCGGGTCAGAGGTGTCTGAATGGGAAGTGTCGGATTACTGGTGTGTGAATGGGAAGTGTGGGTTCAGTGGTTTGTGAATGGGACGTGTTGGATCAGTGGAGTGTGAATGGGAAGTGTTGGGTCAGTGTAGTGTGAAGGGGAATGTTCGCACAGCTGTTTGTGAATGGGAAGTGTTGGATCAGTGGTTTGTGAATTGGATGTGTCGGATAGTGGTTTTTGAATGGGAAGTGTCGGGTCAGTGGAGTGTGAATGGGAAGTGTTGGATCAATGCTGGGTGAATGTGAAGCTTCGGGTCAGTAGTATATGAATGGGAAGTGTTGTATCATTGTTGTGTAAATGGAGAAGTGTTGGAGCAGTGGTGTGTGAATTGGGAAGTGTTGCCGCAGTGGTTCGTGATTGGCGGTTGTTGGCTCAGTTGTTTGTGAATTGGGAAGTGTTGGAACAGTGGTGTGTGAATCGTAAGTTTTGGATCAGCGGTTTGTGAATGGGAAGTGTTGGATCAGTGGAGTGTGAATGGGAAGTGTTGGTTCAGTGGTGTGTGAATGGGAACGGTCAGGTCAGTGGTTTGGGAATTGGAAGTGTCGGGTCAGTGGAGTGTGAAGGGGAAGTGTTGGGTCAGTGGTGTGTAATTGGGAAGTTTCGTACAGTTGTTTGTGAATGGGTCCTGTCGGTTAAGTCGTGTGTGAATGGGAGGTGTTTGATCAATGTTTTGTGAATGGGACGTGTCGGGTCAGAGTTGTCTGAATGGGAAGTGTCGGATTACTGGTGCGTGAATGGGAAGTGTTGGATCAGTGTTTGTGAATGGGAAGTGTTGGATCAGTGGAGTGTGAATGGGAAGTGTTTGATCAGTTGTGTGTGAATTGGGAAGTGTCGGATTACTGGTGTGTGAATGGGAAGTGTGGGTTCAGTGGTTTGTGAATGGGACGTGTTGGATCAGTGGAGTGTGAATGGGAAGTGTTGGTTCAGTGGTGTGTGAATGGGAACGGTCAGGTCAGTGGTTTGGGAATTGGAAGTGTCGGGTCAGTGGAGTGTGAAGGGGAAGTGTTGGGTCAGTGGTGTGTAATTGGGAAGTTTCGTACAGTTGTTTGTGAATGGGTCCTGTCGGTTAAGTCGTGTGTGAATGGGAGGTGTTTGATCAGTGTTTTGTGAATGGGACGTGTCGGGTCAGAGTTGTCTGAATGGGAAGTGTTGGATCCATGCTGGGTGAATGTGAAGCTTCGGGTCAGTAGTATATGAATGGGAAGTGTTGCATCAGTGTTGTGTAAATGGAGAAGTGTTGGAACAGTGGTGTGTGAATTGGGAAGTGTTGCCGCAGTGGTTCGTGAATGGCGGTTGTTGGCTGAGTTGTTTGTGAATGGGAAGTGTTGGATCAGTGTTTGTGAATGGGAAGTGTTGGATCAGTGGAGTGTGAATGGGAAGTGTTGGGTCTGTGGTGTGTGAATGGGAAGTGTGGGATCAGTGGTTTGTGAATGGCGAGTGTTGGATCAGTGGAGTGTGAATGGGAAGTGTTGGGTCAGTGGTGTGTGAATGGGAAGTGTTGGGTCAGTGGTGTGTGAATGGGATGCGTCGGACAGTGGTTTGTGAATGGGAAGTGTCGGGTCAATGGAGTGTGAAGGGGAAGTTTCGGACAGTTGTTTGTGACTGTGTCGTGTCGGTTAAGTCGTGTGTGAATGGGAGATGTTGGATCAGTGGTTTGTGAATTGGATGTGTCTGGTCAGTGGTTTGTGAATGGGATGGTTCGGACAGTTGTTTGTGAATGGGAAGTGCTGGATAAGTGGTTTGTGAATGGGATGAGTTGGATCAGTGGTGTGCGAATGGGAATTGTTGGATCAGTGGTTTGTGAATGGGAAGTGTTGGATCAGTGTTGTGTGAATTGGGAAGTGTTGGATCAGTGCTGTGTGAATTGGGAAGTGTTGTATCAGTGGTGTGTGAATGGGAAGTGTTGGATCAGAGGTTTGTGAATGGGGTTGCCGCGTCAGTGTAGTGTGAAGGGGAAGGTTCTCACAGTTGTTTGTGAATGGGAAGTGTTGGATCAGTGGTTTGTAAATGGAACGTGTTGGATCACTGGTTGGTGAATGGGAAGTGTTGGATCAGTGGTGTGTGAATGGGAAGATTTGGATCAGGTATGTGTTAATGGGAAGTGTCGGGTCAGTGGTTGTTGACTGGGAAGTGTTGGATCAGTGTTTGTGAATGGGAAGTGTTGGATCAGTGAAGTGTGAAGGGCAAGTTTCGCACAGTTGTTTGTGAATGGGAAGTGTTGGATCAGTGGTTGGTGAATGGGAAGTGTTGGATCAGTGTTTGTGAATGGGAAGTGTTGGATCAGTGAAGTGTGAAGGGGAAGGTTCGCACAGTTGTTTGTAAATGGAACGTGTTGGATCAGTGGTTTGTGAATGGGAAGTGTTGGATCAGTGGTGTGTGGATTGGGATGTGTTGGTTCAGTGGTTTGTGAATGGGAAGTGTTGGATCAGTGGTTTGTGCATTGGTATGTGTTGGATCAGTGATGTGTGAATGGGAAGTGTGGGATCAGTGGTTTGTGAATGGGAAGTGTCGGGTCAGTGGCCTGTGATTGGAAATGTTGAGTCATGGTGTGTGAATGGAATGTGTGGGACAGTGGTTTGTGAATTTGATGTGTCGGGTCTGTGGTGTGCGAATGGGAAGTGTCTGATTACTGGTGTGTGAATGGGAAGTGTTGGATCAGTGGTGTGTGAATGGGAAGTATTGTGTCAGTGTTGTGTGAATGGGATATGTCGGACAGTGGTTTGTGAATGGGAAGTGTCGGGTCAGTGGAGTGCGAATGGGAAGTGTCGGACTGTGGTGGATGAATGGGAAGTGTCGGACAGTGGTTTGTGAATGGGAAGTGCCGGGTCAGTGGAGTGCGATTGGGAAGTGTCGGCCAGTGCTGTGTGAATCGGATGTGTCGGATAGTGGTTTTTGAATGGGAAGTGTCGGGTCAGTGGAGTGTGAATGGGAAGTGTTGGATCAATGCTGGGTGAATGTGAAGCTTCGGGTCAGTAGTATATGAATGGGAAGTGTTGTATCAGTGTTGTGTAAATGGAGAAGTTTTGGATCAGCGGTTTGTGAATGGGAAGTGTTGGATCAGTGGAGTGTGAATGGGAACGGTCAGGTCAGTGGTTTGGGAATTGGAAGTGTCGGGTCAGTGGAGTGTGAAGGGGAAGTGTTGGGTCAGTGGTGTGTAATTGGGAAGTTTCGTACAGTTGTTTGTGAATGGGTCCTGTCGGTTAAGTCGTGTGTGAATGGGGGGTGTTGGATCAGTGTTTTGTGAATGGGACGTGTCGGGTCAGAGGTGTCTGAATGGGAAGTGTCGGATTACTGGTGAGTGAATGGGACGTGTGGGTTCGGTGGTTTGTGAATGGGACGTGTTGGATCAGTGGAGTGTGAATGGGAAGTGTTGGGTCAGTGTAGTGTGAAGGGGAAGTTTTGGACAGTTGTTTGTGAATGGGTCTTGTCGGTTAAGTCGTGTGTGAATGGGAAGCGTCGGACAGTGGTTTGTGAATGGGAAGTGTGGGGTCAGTGGAGTGTGAAGGGGAAGTTTTGGACAGTTGTTTGTGAATGGGTCTTGTCGGTTAAGTCGTGTGTGAATGGGAAGCGTCGGACAGTGGTATGTGATTGGGAAGTGTCGGGTCAGTGGTTTGTAAATGGAACGTGTTGGATCAGTGGTGTGTGAATGGGAAGATTTGGATCAGGTATGTGTTAATGGGAAGTGTCGGGTCAGTGGTTGTTGACTGGGAAGTGTTGGATCAGTGTTTGTGAATGGGAAGTGTTGGATCAGTTGTTTGTAAATGGAACGTGTTGGATCAGTGGTGTGTGAATGGGAACTGTCAGGTCAGTGGTTTGTGAATGGGAAGTGTTGGATCAGTGGTTTGTAAATGGAACGTGTTGGATCAGTGGTGTGTGAATGGGATGCGTCGGAAAGTGGTTTGTGAATGGGAAGTGTGGGGTCAGTGGAGTGTGAAGGGGACGTTTTGGACAGTTGTTTGTGAATGGGTCGTGTCGGTTAAGTCGTGTGTGAATGGGAAGCGTCGGGCAGTGGTATGTGATTGGGAAGTGTCGGGTCAGTTGAGTGTGAAGGGGATGTTTCGGACAGCTGTTTGTGAATGGGAAGTGTTGGATCAGTGGTTTGTAAATGGAACGTGTTGGATCAGTGGTGTGTGAATGGGAAGATTTGGATCAGGTATGTGTTAATGGGAAGTGTCGGGTCAGTGGTTGTTGACTGGGAAGTGTTGGATCAGTGTTTGTGAATGGGAAGTGTTGGATCAGTGGTGTGTGAATGGGAAGTGAGGGTTCAGTGGTTTGTGAATGGGATGTGTCGGGTCAGTGGTGTGTGAATGGGAACTGTCAGGTCAGTGGTTTGTGAATGGGAAGTGTTGGATCAGTGGTTTGTAAATGGAACGTGTTGGATCAGTGGTGTGTGAATGGGATGTGTTGGATCAGTGGTGTGTGAATGGGAAGATTTGGATCAGGTATGTGTTAATGGGAAGTGTCGGGTCAGTGGTTGTTGACTGGGAAGTGTTGGATCAGTGTTGGTGAATGGGAAGTGTTGGGGCAGTGTAGTGTGAAGGAGAAGGTTCGCACAGTTGTTTGTGAATGGGAATTGTTGGATCAGTGGTTTGTAAATGGAACGTGTTGGATCAGTGGTTTGTGAATGGGAAGTGTTGGATTAGTGGTCTGTGTATTGGGAAGGGTTGAATCAGTGGTGCGTGAAAGGGAAGTGTTCGATCAGTGGTGTGTGAATTGGGAAGTGTTGTATCAGTGGTGTGTGAATGGGATGTGTTTGTTCAGTGGATTATGAATGGGAAGTGTTGGTTCAGTGGTTTGTGAATGGGAAGTGTCGGGTCAGTGGAGTATGAATGGGAAGTGTCGGACAATGGTGTGTGAATGGGAAGTTTCGGACAGCTGTTTGTGAATGGGAAATGTGGTGTCTGTGGAGTGGGATTGAGAAGTGTTGGATCAATGGTGGGTGAATGTGAAGTTTCGGGTTAGTAGTATATGAATGGGAAGTGTTGCATCAGTGTTGTCTGTACGGGGAATATTTGGATCAGTAGTTTATGAATGGGTACTGTTGGATCAGTGTTGTGTGAAAGGGAAGTGTTCGATCGGTGGTGTGTGAATTGGGAAGTGTTGGATCAGCGGTGTGTGAACTGGGAAGTGTTGGATCAGTGGTGTGTGAATTGGGAAGTGTTGGATCAGTGGTGTGTGAATGGGAAGTTTGGGTTCAGTGGTTTGTGAATGGCAAATGTCGGGTCAGTGGACTGTGAATGGGAAGTGTTGGATCAGTGGTTTGTAAATGGAACGTGTTGGATCACTGGTTTGTAAATGGAACGTCTTGGATCAGTGGTGTGCGAATGGGAAGATTTGGATCAGGTATGTGTTAATGGGAAGTGTCGGGTCAGTGGTTGTTGATTGGGAAGTGTGGGATCAGTGTTTGTGAATGGGATGTGTTGGGTCAGTGGTGTGTGAATGGGATGCGTCGGACAGTGGTTTGTGAATGGGAAGTGTGGGGTCAGTGGAGTGTGAAGGGGAAGTTTTGGACAGTTGTTTGTGAATGGGTCGTGTCGGTTAAGTCGTGTGTGAATGGGAAGCGTCGGGCAGTGGTATGTGATTGGGAAGTGTCGGGTCAGTTGAGTGTGAAGGGGATGTTTCGGACAGCTGTTTGTGAATGGGAAGTGTTGGATCAGTGGTTTGTAAATGGAACGTGTTGGTTCAGTGGTGTGTGAATGGGAAGATTTGGATCAGGTATGTGTTAATGGGAAGTGTCGGGTCAGTGGTTGTTGACTGGGAAGTGTTGGATCAGTGGTGTGTGTATGGGGAATTGTTGGATCAGTGGTTTCTGAATGGGTACTGTTGGATCAGTGGTGTGTGAATTGGGAAGTTTTGGATCAGTGGTTTGTGAATGGGCAGGGTTGGATCAGTGGTTTGTGAATGGGATGTCAAGGATCAGTGGTCTGTGTATTGGGAAGGGTTGAATCAGTGGTGCGTGAATGGGATGTGTTTGTTCAGTGGAGTATGAATGGGAAGTGTTGGTTCAGTGGTTTGTGAATGGGAAGTGTCGGGTCAGTGGAGTATGAATGGGAAGTGTCGGACAATGGTGTGTGAATGGGAAGTTTCGGACAGCTGTTTGTGAATGGGAAATGTGGTGTCTGTGGAGTGGGATTGAGAAGTGTTGGATCAATGGTGGGTGAATGTGAAGTTTCGGGTTAGTAGTATATGAATGGGAAGTGTTGCATCAGTGTTGTCTGTACGGGGAATATTTGGATCAGTAGTTTATGAATGGGTACTGTTGGATCAGTGTTGTGTGAAAGGGAAGTGTTCGATCGGTGGTGTGTGAATTGGGAAGTGTTGGATCAGCGGTGTGTGAACTGGGAAGTGTTGGATCAGTGGTGTGTGAATTGGGAAGTGTTGGATCAGTGGTGTGTGAATGGGAAGTGTGGGTTCAGTGGTTTGTGAATGGCAAATGTCGGGTCAGTGGACTGTGAATGGGAAGTGTTGGATCAGTGGTTTGTAAATGGAACGTGTTGGATCACTGGTTTGTGAATGGGAAGTGTTGGATCAGTGGTTTGTAAATGGAACGTGTTGGATCACTGGTTTGTGAATGGGAAGTGTTGGATCAGTGGTTTGTAAATGGAACGTGTTGGATCACTGGTTTGTGAATGGGATGTGTTGGATAAGTGGTTTGTAAATGGAACGTGTTGGATCACTGGTTTGTGAATGGGAAGTGTTGGATCAGTGGTGTGCGAATGGGAAGATTTGGATCAGGTATGTGTTAATGGGAAGTGTCGGGTCAGTGGTTGTTGATTGGGAAGTGTTGGATCAGTGTTTGTGAATGGGAAGTGTTGGATCAGTGGAGTGTGAATGGGAAGTGTTGGGTCAGTGGTGTGAGAATGGGATGTGTTGGGTCAGTGGTGTGTAATTGGGAAGTTTCGTACAGTTGTTTGTGAATGGGTCCTGTCGGTTAAGTCGTGTGTGAATGGGAGGTGTTTGATCAGTGTTTTGTGAATGGGACGTGTCGGGTCAGAGTTGTCTGAATGGGAAGTGTCGGATTACTGGTGCGTGAATGGGAAGTGTTGGATCAGTGTTTGTGAATGGGAAGTGTTGGATCAGTGTTTGTGAATGGGACGTGTTGGATCAGTTGTGTGTGAATTGGGAAGTGTCGGATTACTGGTGTGTGAATGGGAAGTGTTGGATCAGTGGTTTGTGAATTGGATGTGTCGGATAGTGGTTTTTGAATGGGAAGTGTTGGATCCATGCTGGGTGAATGTGAAGCTTCGGGTCAGTAGTATATGAATGGGAAGTGTTGCATCAGTGTTGTGTAAATGGAGAAGTGTTGGAGCAGTGGTGTGTGAATTGGGAAGTGTTGCCGCAGTGGTTCGTGAATGGCGGTTGTTGGCTGAGTTGTTTGTGAATGGGAAGTGTTGGATCAGTGTTTGTGAATGGGAAGTGTTGGATCAGTGGAGTGTGAATGGGAAGTGTTGGGTCTGTGGTGTGTGAATGGGAAGTGTGGGATCAGTGGTTTGTGAATGGCGAGTGTTGGATCAGTGGAGTGTGAATGGGAAGTGTTGGGTCAGTGGTGTGGGAATGGGAAGTGTTGGGTCAGTGGTGTGTGAATGGGATGCGTCGGACAGTGGTTTGTGAATGGGAAGTGTCGGGTCAATGGAGTGTGAAGGGGAAGTTTCGGACAGTTGTTTGTGACTGTGTCGTGTCGGTTAAGTCGTGTGTGAATGGGAGATGTTGGATCAGTGGTTTGTGAATTGGATGTGTCTGGTCAGTGGTTTGTGAATGGGATGGTTCGGACAGTTGTTTGTGAATGGGAAGTGCTGGATAAGTGGTTTGTGAATGGGATGAGTTGGATCAGTGGTGTGCGAATGGGAATTGTTGGATCAGTGGTTTGTGAATGGGAAGTGTTGGATCAGTGTTGTGTGAATTGGGAAGTGTTGGATCAGTGCTGTGTGAATTGGGAAGTGTTGTATCAGTGGTGTGTGAATGGGAAGTGTTGGATCAGAGGTTTGTGAATGGGGTTGCCGCGTCAGTGTAGTGTGAAGGGGAAGGTTCTCACAGTTGTTTGTGAATGCGAAGTGTTGGATCAGTGGTTTGTAAATGGAACGTGTTGGATCACTGGTTGGTGAATGGGAAGTGTTGGATCAGTGGTGTGTGAATGGGAAGATTTGGATCAGGTATGTGTTAATGGGAAGTGTCGGGTCAGTGGTTGTTGACTGGGAAGTGTTGGATCAGTGTTTGTGAATGGGAAGTGTTGGATCAGTGAAGTGTGAAGGGCAAGTTTCGCACAGTTGTTTGTGAATGGGAAGTGTTGGATCAGTGGTTGGTGAATGGGAAGTGTTGGATCAGTGTTTGTGAATGGGAAGTGTTGGATCAGTGAAGTGTGAAGGGGAAGGTTCGCACAGTTGTTTGTAAATGGAACGTGTTGGATCAGTGGTTTGTGAATGGGAAGTGTTGGATCAGTGGTGTGTGGATTGGGATGTGTTGGTTCAGTGGTTTGTGAATGGGAAGTGTTGGATCAGTGGTTTGTGAATTGAGAAGTGTAGGATCAGTGGTCTGTGCATTGGTATGTGTTGGATCAGTGATGTGTGAATGGGAAGTGTGGGATCAGTGGTTTGTGAATGGGAAGTGTCGGGTCAGTGGCCTGTGATTGGAAATGTTGAGTCATGGTGTGTGAATGGAATGTGTGGGACAGTGGTTTGTGAATTTGATGTGTCGGGTCAGTGGTGTGCGAATGGGAAGTGTCTGATTACTGGTGTGTGAATGGGAAGTGTTGGATCAGTGGTGTGTGAATGGGAAGTATTGTGTCAGTGTTGTGTGAATGGGATATGTCGGACAGTGGTTTGTGAATGGGAAGTGTCGGGTCAGTGGAGTGCGAATGGGAAGTGTCGGACTGTGGTGGATGAATGGGAAGTGTCGGACAGTGGTTTGTGAATGGGAAGTGCCGGGTCAGTGGAGTGCGATTGGGAAGTGTCGGCCAGTGCTGTGTGAATCGGATGTGTCGGATAGTGGTTTTTGAATGGGAAGTGTCGGGTCAGTGGAGTGTGAATGGGAAGTGTTGGATCAATGCTGGGTGAATGTGAAGCTTCGGGTCAGTAGTATATGAATGGGAAGTGTTGTATCAGTGTTGTGTAAATGGAGAAGTTTTGGATCAGCGGTTTGTGAATGGGAAGTGTTGGATCAGTGGAGTGTGAATGGGAACGGTCAGGTCAGTGGTTTGGGAATTGGAAGTGTCGGGTCAGTGGAGTGTGAAGGGGAAGTGTTGGGTCAGTGGTGTGTAATTGGGAAGTTTCGTACAGTTGTTTGTGAATGGGTCCTGTCGGTTAAGTCGTGTGTGAATGGGGGGTGTTGGATCAGTGTTTTGTGAATGGGACGTGTCGGGTCAGAGGTGTCTGAATGGGAAGTGTCGGATTACTGGTGAGTGAATGGGACGTGTGGGTTCGGTGGTTTGTGAATGGGACGTGTTGGATCAGTGGAGTGTGAATGGGAAGTGTTGGGTCAGTGTAGTGTGAAGGGGAAGTTTTGGACAGTTGTTTGTGAATGGGTCTTGTCGGTTAAGTCGTGTGTGAATGGGAAGCGTCGGACAGTGGTTTGTGAATGGGAAGTGTGGGGTCAGTGGAGTGTGAAGGGGAAGTTTTGGACAGTTGTTTGTGAATGGGTCTTGTCGGTTAAGTCGTGTGTGAATGGGAAGCGTCGGACAGTGGTATGTGATTGGGAAGTGTCGGGTCAGTGGTTTGTAAATGGAACGTGTTGGATCAGTGGTGTGTGAATGGGAAGATTTGGATCAGGTATGTGTTAATGGGAAGTGTCGGGTCAGTGGTTGTTGACTGGGAAGTGTTGGATCAGTGTTTGTGAATGGGAAGTGTTGGATCAGTTGTTTGTAAATGGAACGTGTTGGATCAGTGGTGTGTGAATGGGAACTGTCAGGTCAGTGGTTTGTGAATGGGAAGTGTTGGATCAGTGGTTTGTAAATGGAACGTGTTGGATCAGTGGTGTGTGAATGGGATGCGTCGGAAAGTGGTTTGTGAATGGGAAGTGTGGGGTCAGTGGAGTGTGAAGGGGACGTTTTGGACAGTTGTTTGTGAATGGGTCGTGTCGGTTAAGTCGTGTGTGAATGGGAAGCGTCGGGCAGTGGTATGTGATTGGGAAGTGTCGGGTCAGTTGAGTGTGAAGGGGATGTTTCGGACAGCTGTTTGTGAATGGGAAGTGTTGGATCAGTGGTTTGTAAATGGAACGTGTTGGATCAGTGGTGTGTGAATGGGAAGATTTGGATCAGGTATGTGTTAATGGGAAGTGTCGGGTCAGTGGTTGTTGACTGGGAAGTGTTGGATCAGTGTTTGTGAATGGGAAGTGTTGGATCAGTGGTGTGTGAATGGGAAGTGAGGGTTCAGTGGTTTGTGAATGGGATGTGTCGGGTCAGTGGTGTGTGAATGGGAACTGTCAGGTCAGTGGTTTGTGAATGGGAAGTGTTGGATCAGTGGTTTGTAAATGGAACGTGTTGGATCAGTGGTGTGTGAATGGGATGTGTTGGATCAGTGGTGTGTGAATGGGAAGATTTGGATCAGGTATGTGTTAATGGGAAGTGTCGGGTCAGTGGTTGTTGACTGGGAAGTGTTGGATCAGTGTTGGTGAATGGGAAGTGTTGGGGCAGTGTAGTGTGAAGGAGAAGGTTCGCACAGTTGTTTGTGAATGGGAATTGTTGGATCAGTGGTTTGTAAATGGAACGTGTTGGATCAGTGGTTTGTGAATGGGAAGTGTTGGATTAGTGGTCTGTGTATTGGGAAGGGTTGAATCAGTGGTGCGTGAAAGGGAAGTGTTCGATCAGTGGTGTGTGAATTGGGAAGTGTTGTATCAGTGGTGTGTGAATGGGATGTGTTTGTTCAGTGGATTATGAATGGGAAGTGTTGGTTCAGTGGTTTGTGAATGGGAAGTGTCGGGTCAGTGGAGTATGAATGGGAAGTGTCGGACAATGGTGTGTGAATGGGAAGTTTCGGACAGCTGTTTGTGAATGGGAAATGTGGTGTCTGTGGAGTGGGATTGAGAAGTGTTGGATCAATGGTGGGTGAATGTGAAGTTTCGGGTTAGTAGTATATGAATGGGAAGTGTTGCATCAGTGTTGTCTGTACGGGGAATATTTGGATCAGTAGTTTATGAATGGGTACTGTTGGATCAGTGTTGTGTGAAAGGGAAGTGTTCGATCGGTGGTGTGTGAATTGGGAAGTGTTGGATCAGCGGTGTGTGAACTGGGAAGTGTTGGATCAGTGGTGTGTGAATTGGGAAGTGTTGGATCAGTGGTGTGTGAATGGGAAGTTTGGGTTCAGTGGTTTGTGAATGGCAAATGTCGGGTCAGTGGACTGTGAATGGGAAGTGTTGGATCAGTGGTTTGTAAATGGAACGTGTTGGATCACTGGTTTGTAAATGGAACGTGTTGGATCAGTGGTGTGCGAATGGGAAGATTTGGATCAGGTATGTGTTAATGGGAAGTGTCGGGTCAGTGGTTGTTGATTGGGAAGTGTGGGATCAGTGTTTGTGAATGGGATGTGTTGGGTCAGTGGTGTGTGAATGGGATGCGTCGGACAGTGGTTTGTGAATGGGAAGTGTGGGGTCAGTGGAGTGTGAAGGGGAAGTTTTGGACAGTTGTTTGTGAATGGGTCGTGTCGGTTAAGTCGTGTGTGAATGGGAAGCGTCGGGCAGTGGTATGTGATTGGGAAGTGTCGGGTCAGTTGAGTGTGAAGGGGATGTTTCGGACAGCTGTTTGTGAATGGGAAGTGTTGGATCAGTGGTTTGTAAATGGAACGTGTTGGTTCAGTGGTGTGTGAATGGGAAGATTTGGATCAGGTATGTGTTAATGGGAAGTGTCGGGTCAGTGGTTGTTGACTGGGAAGTGTTGGATCAGTGGTGTGTGTATGGGGAATTGTTGGATCAGTGGTTTCTGAATGGGTACTGTTGGATCAGTGGTGTGTGAATTGGGAAGTTTTGGATCAGTGGTTTGTGAATGGGCAGGGTTGGATCAGTGGTTTGTGAATGGGATGTCAAGGATCAGTGGTCTGTGTATTGGGAAGGGTTGAATCAGTGGTGCGTGAATGGGATGTGTTTGTTCAGTGGAGTATGAATGGGAAGTGTTGGTTCAGTGGTTTGTGAATGGGAAGTGTCGGGTCAGTGGAGTATGAATGGGAAGTGTCGGACAATGGTGTGTGAATGGGAAGTTTCGGACAGCTGTTTGTGAATGGGAAATGTGGTGTCTGTGGAGTGGGATTGAGAAGTGTTGGATCAATGGTGGGTGAATGTGAAGTTTCGGGTTAGTAGTATATGAATGGGAAGTGTTGCATCAGTGTTGTCTGTACGGGGAATATTTGGATCAGTAGTTTATGAATGGGTACTGTTGGATCAGTGTTGTGTGAAAGGGAAGTGTTCGATCGGTGGTGTGTGAATTGGGAAGTGTTGGATCAGCGGTGTGTGAACTGGGAAGTGTTGGATCAGTGGTGTGTGAATTGGGAAGTGTTGGATCAGTGGTGTGTGAATGGGAAGTGTGGGTTCAGTGGTTTGTGAATGGCAAATGTCGGGTCAGTGGACTGTGAATGGGAAGTGTTGGATCAGTGGTTTGTAAATGGAACGTGTTGGATCACTGGTTTGTGAATGGGAAGTGTTGGATCAGTGGTTTGTAAATGGAACGTGTTGGATCACTGGTTTGTGAATGGGAAGTGTTGGATCAGTGGTTTGTAAATGGAACGTGTTGGATCACTGGTTTGTGAATGGGATGTGTTGGATAAGTGGTTTGTAAATGGAACGTGTTGGATCACTGGTTTGTGAATGGGAAGTGTTGGATCAGTGGTGTGCGAATGGGAAGATTTGGATCAGGTATGTGTTAATGGGAAGTGTCGGGTCAGTGGTTGTTGATTGGGAAGTGTTGGATCAGTGTTTGTGAATGGGAAGTGTTGGATCAGTGGAGTGTGAATGGGAAGTGTTGGGTCAGTGGTGTGAGAATGGGATGTGTTGGGTCAGTGGTGTGTAATTGGGAAGTTTCGTACAGTTGTTTGTGAATGGGTCCTGTCGGTTAAGTCGTGTGTGAATGGGAGGTGTTTGATCAGTGTTTTGTGAATGGGACGTGTCGGGTCAGAGTTGTCTGAATGGGAAGTGTCGGATTACTGGTGCGTGAATGGGAAGTGTTGGATCAGTGTTTGTGAATGGGAAGTGTTGGATCAGTGTTTGTGAATGGGACGTGTTGGATCAGTTGTGTGTGAATTGGGAAGCGTCGGATTACTGGTGTGTGAATGGGAAGTGTTGGATCAGTGGTTTGTGAATTGGATGTGTCGGATAGTGGTTTTTGAATGGGAAGTGTTGGATCCATGCTGGGTGAATGTGAAGCTTCGGGTCAGTAGTATATGAATGGGAAGTGTTGCATCAGTGTTGTGTAAATGGAGAAGTGTTGGAGCAGTGGTGTGTGAATTGGGAAGTGTTGCCGCAGTGGTTCGTGAATGGCGGTTGTTGGCTGAGTTGTTTGTGAATGGGAAGTGTTGGATCAGTGTTTGTGAATGGGAAGTGTTGTATCAGTGGTGTGTGAATGGGAAGTGTTGGATCAGAGGTTTGTGAATGGGGTTGCCGCGTCAGTGTAGTGTGAAGGGGAAGGTTCTCACAGTTGTTTGTGAATGGGAAGTGTTGGATCAGTGGTTTGTAAATGGAACGTGTTGGATCACTGGTTGGTGAATGGGAAGTGTTGGATCAGTGGTGTGTGAATGGGAAGATTTGGATCAGGTATGTGTTAATGGGAAGTGTCGGGTCAGTGGTTGTTGACTGGGAAGTGTTGGATCAGTGTTTGTGAATGGGAAGTGTTGGATCAGTGAAGTGTGAAGGGCAAGTTTCGCACAGTTGTTTGTGAATGGGAAGTGTTGGATCAGTGGTTGGTGAATGGGAAGTGTTGGATCAGTGTTTGTGAATGGGAAGTGTTGGATCAGTGAAGTGTGAAGGGGAAGGTTCGCACAGTTGTTTGTAAATGGAACGTGTTGGATCAGTGGTTTGTGAATGGGAAGTGTTGGATCAGTGGTGTGTGGATTGGGATGTGTTGGTTCAGTGGTTTGTGAATGGGAAGTGTTGGATCAGTGGTTTGTGCATTGGTATGTGTTGGATCAGTGATGTGTGAATGGGAAGTGTGGGATCAGTGGTTTGTGAATGGGAAGTGTCGGGTCAGTGGCCTGTGATTGGAAATGTTGAGTCATGGTGTGTGAATGGAATGTGTGGGACAGTGGTTTGTGAATTTGATGTGTCGGGTCTGTGGTGTGCGAATGGGAAGTGTCTGATTACTGGTGTGTGAATGGGAAGTGTTGGATCAGTGGTGTGTGAATGGGAAGTATTGTGTCAGTGTTGTGTGAATGGGATATGTCGGACAGTGGTTTGTGAATGGGAAGTGTCGGGTCAGTGGAGTGCGAATGGGAAGTGTCGGACTGTGGTGGATGAATGGGAAGTGTCGGACAGTGGTTTGTGAATGGGAAGTGCCGGGTCAGTGGAGTGCGATTGGGAAGTGTCGGCCAGTGCTGTGTGAATCGGATGTGTCGGATAGTGGTTTTTGAATGGGAAGTGTCGGGTCAGTGGAGTGTGAATGGGAAGTGTTGGATCAATGCTGGGTGAATGTGAAGCTTCGGGTCAGTAGTATATGAATGGGAAGTGTTGTATCAGTGTTGTGTAAATGGAGAAGTTTTGGATCAGCGGTTTGTGAATGGGAAGTGTTGGATCAGTGGAGTGTGAATGGGAACGGTCAGGTCAGTGGTTTGGGAATTGGAAGTGTCGGGTCAGTGGAGTGTGAAGGGGAAGTGTTGGGTCAGTGGTGTGTAATTGGGAAGTTTCGTACAGTTGTTTGTGAATGGGTCCTGTCGGTTAAGTCGTGTGTGAATGGGGGGTGTTGGATCAGTGTTTTGTGAATGGGACGTGTCGGGTCAGAGGTGTCTGAATGGGAAGTGTCGGATTACTGGTGAGTGAATGGGACGTGTGGGTTCGGTGGTTTGTGAATGGGACGTGTTGGATCAGTGGAGTGTGAATGGGAAGTGTTGGGTCAGTGTAGTGTGAAGGGGAAGTTTTGGACAGTTGTTTGTGAATGGGTCTTGTCGGTTAAGTCGTGTGTGAATGGGAAGCGTCGGACAGTGGTTTGTGAATGGGAAGTGTGGGGTCAGTGGAGTGTGAAGGGGAAGTTTTGGACAGTTGTTTGTGAATGGGTCTTGTCGGTTAAGTCGTGTGTGAATGGGAAGCGTCGGACAGTGGTATGTGATTGGGAAGTGTCGGGTCAGTGGTTTGTAAATGGAACGTGTTGGATCAGTGGTGTGTGAATGGGAAGATTTGGATCAGGTATGTGTTAATGGGAAGTGTCGGGTCAGTGGTTGTTGACTGGGAAGTGTTGGATCAGTGTTTGTGAATGGGAAGTGTTGGATCAGTTGTTTGTAAATGGAACGTGTTGGATCAGTGGTGTGTGAATGGGAACTGTCAGGTCAGTGGTTTGTGAATGGGAAGTGTTGGATCAGTGGTTTGTAAATGGAACGTGTTGGATCAGTGGTGTGTGAATGGGATGCGTCGGAAAGTGGTTTGTGAATGGGAAGTGTGGGGTCAGTGGAGTGTGAAGGGGACGTTTTGGACAGTTGTTTGTGAATGGGTCGTGTCGGTTAAGTCGTGTGTGAATGGGAAGCGTCGGGCAGTGGTATGTGATTGGGAAGTGTCGGGTCAGTTGAGTGTGAAGGGGATGTTTCGGACAGCTGTTTGTGAATGGGAAGTGTTGGATCAGTGGTTTGTAAATGGAACGTGTTGGATCAGTGGTGTGTGAATGGGAAGATTTGGATCAGGTATGTGTTAATGGGAAGTGTCGGGTCAGTGGTTGTTGACTGGGAAGTGTTGGATCAGTGTTTGTGAATGGGAAGTGTTGGATCAGTGGTGTGTGAATGGGAAGTGAGGGTTCAGTGGTTTGTGAATGGGATGTGTCGGGTCAGTGGTGTGTGAATGGGAACTGTCAGGTCAGTGGTTTGTGAATGGGAAGTGTTGGATCAGTGGTTTGTAAATGGAACGTGTTGGATCAGTGGTGTGTGAATGGGATGTGTTGGATCAGTGGTGTGTGAATGGGAAGATTTGGATCAGGTATGTGTTAATGGGAAGTGTCGGGTCAGTGGTTGTTGACTGGGAAGTGTTGGATCAGTGTTGGTGAATGGGAAGTGTTGGGGCAGTGTAGTGTGAAGGAGAAGGTTCGCACAGTTGTTTGTGAATGGGAATTGTTGGATCAGTGGTTTGTAAATGGAACGTGTTGGATCAGTGGTTTGTGAATGGGAAGTGTTGGATTAGTGGTCTGTGTATTGGGAAGGGTTGAATCAGTGGTGCGTGAAAGGGAAGTGTTCGATCAGTGGTGTGTGAATTGGGAAGTGTTGTATCAGTGGTGTGTGAATGGGATGTGTTTGTTCAGTGGATTATGAATGGGAAGTGTTGGTTCAGTGGTTTGTGAATGGGAAGTGTCGGGTCAGTGGAGTATGAATGGGAAGTGTCGGACAATGGTGTGTGAATGGGAAGTTTCGGACAGCTGTTTGTGAATGGGAAATGTGGTGTCTGTGGAGTGGGATTGAGAAGTGTTGGATCAATGGTGGGTGAATGTGAAGTTTCGGGTTAGTAGTATATGAATGGGAAGTGTTGCATCAGTGTTGTCTGTACGGGGAATATTTGGATCAGTAGTTTATGAATGGGTACTGTTGGATCAGTGTTGTGTGAAAGGGAAGTGTTCGATCGGTGGTGTGTGAATTGGGAAGTGTTGGATCAGCGGTGTGTGAACTGGGAAGTGTTGGATCAGTGGTGTGTGAATTGGGAAGTGTTGGATCAGTGGTGTGTGAATGGGAAGTTTGGGTTCAGTGGTTTGTGAATGGCAAATGTCGGGTCAGTGGACTGTGAATGGGAAGTGTTGGATCAGTGGTTTGTAAATGGAACGTGTTGGATCACTGGTTTGTAAATGGAACGTCTTGGATCAGTGGTGTGCGAATGGGAAGATTTGGATCAGGTATGTGTTAATGGGAAGTGTCGGGTCAGTGGTTGTTGATTGGGAAGTGTGGGATCAGTGTTTGTGAATGGGATGTGTTGGGTCAGTGGTGTGTGAATGGGATGCGTCGGACAGTGGTTTGTGAATGGGAAGTGTGGGGTCAGTGGAGTGTGAAGGGGAAGTTTTGGACAGTTGTTTGTGAATGGGTCGTGTCGGTTAAGTCGTGTGTGAATGGGAAGCGTCGGGCAGTGGTATGTGATTGGGAAGTGTCGGGTCAGTTGAGTGTGAAGGGGATGTTTCGGACAGCTGTTTGTGAATGGGAAGTGTTGGATCAGTGGTTTGTAAATGGAACGTGTTGGTTCAGTGGTGTGTGAATGGGAAGATTTGGATCAGGTATGTGTTAATGGGAAGTGTCGGGTCAGTGGTTGTTGACTGGGAAGTGTTGGATCAGTGGTGTGTGTATGGGGAATTGTTGGATCAGTGGTTTCTGAATGGGTACTGTTGGATCAGTGGTGTGTGAATTGGGAAGTTTTGGATCAGTGGTTTGTGAATGGGCAGGGTTGGATCAGTGGTTTGTGAATGGGATGTCAAGGATCAGTGGTCTGTGTATTGGGAAGGGTTGAATCAGTGGTGCGTGAATGGGATGTGTTTGTTCAGTGGAGTATGAATGGGAAGTGTTGGTTCAGTGGTTTGTGAATGGGAAGTGTCGGGTCAGTGGAGTATGAATGGGAAGTGTCGGACAATGGTGTGTGAATGGGAAGTTTCGGACAGCTGTTTGTGAATGGGAAATGTGGTGTCTGTGGAGTGGGATTGAGAAGTGTTGGATCAATGGTGGGTGAATGTGAAGTTTCGGGTTAGTAGTATATGAATGGGAAGTGTTGCATCAGTGTTGTCTGTACGGGGAATATTTGGATCAGTAGTTTATGAATGGGTACTGTTGGATCAGTGTTGTGTGAAAGGGAAGTGTTCGATCGGTGGTGTGTGAATTGGGAAGTGTTGGATCAGCGGTGTGTGAACTGGGAAGTGTTGGATCAGTGGTGTGTGAATTGGGAAGTGTTGGATCAGTGGTGTGTGAATGGGAAGTGTGGGTTCAGTGGTTTGTGAATGGCAAATGTCGGGTCAGTGGACTGTGAATGGGAAGTGTTGGATCAGTGGTTTGTAAATGGAACGTGTTGGATCACTGGTTTGTGAATGGGAAGTGTTGGATCAGTGGTTTGTAAATGGAACGTGTTGGATCACTGGTTTGTGAATGGGAAGTGTTGGATCAGTGGTTTGTAAATGGAACGTGTTGGATCACTGGTTTGTGAATGGGATGTGTTGGATAAGTGGTTTGTAAATGGAACGTGTTGGATCACTGGTTTGTGAATGGGAAGTGTTGGATCAGTGGTGTGCGAATGGGAAGATTTGGATCAGGTATGTGTTAATGGGAAGTGTCGGGTCAGTGGTTGTTGATTGGGAAGTGTTGGATCAGTGTTTGTGAATGGGAAGTGTTGGATCAGTGGAGTGTGAATGGGAAGTGTTGGGTCAGTGGTGTGAGAATGGGATGTGTTGGGTCAGTGGTGTGTAATTGGGAAGTTTCGTACAGTTGTTTGTGAATGGGTCCTGTCGGTTAAGTCGTGTGTGAATGGGAGGTGTTTGATCAGTGTTTTGTGAATGGGACGTGTCGGGTCAGAGTTGTCTGAATGGGAAGTGTCGGATTACTGGTGCGTGAATGGGAAGTGTTGGATCAGTGTTTGTGAATGGGAAGTGTTGGATCAGTGTTTGTGAATGGGACGTGTTGGATCAGTTGTGTGTGAATTGGGAAGCGTCGGATTACTGGTGTGTGAATGGGAAGTGTTGGATCAGTGGTTTGTGAATTGGATGTGTCGGATAGTGGTTTTTGAATGGGAAGTGTTGGATCCATGCTGGGTGAATGTGAAGCTTCGGGTCAGTAGTATATGAATGGGAAGTGTTGCATCAGTGTTGTGTAAATGGAGAAGTGTTGGAGCAGTGGTGTGTGAATTGGGAAGTGTTGCCGCAGTGGTTCGTGAATGGCGGTTGTTGGCTGAGTTGTTTGTGAATGGGAAGTGTTGGATCAGTGTTTGTGAATGGGAAGTGTTGTATCAGTGGTGTGTGAATGGGAAGTGTTGGATCAGAGGTTTGTGAATGGGGTTGCCGCGTCAGTGTAGTGTGAAGGGGAAGGTTCTCACAGTTGTTTGTGAATGGGAAGTGTTGGATCAGTGGTTTGTAAATGGAACGTGTTGGATCACTGGTTGGTGAATGGGAAGTGTTGGATCAGTGGTGTGTGAATGGGAAGATTTGGATCAGGTATGTGTTAATGGGAAGTGTCGGGTCAGTGGTTGTTGACTGGGAAGTGTTGGATCAGTGTTTGTGAATGGGAAGTGTTGGATCAGTGGAGTGTGAATGGGAAGTGTTGGGTCTGTGGTGTGTGAATGGGAAGTGTGGGATCAGTGGTTTGTGAATGGCGAGTGTTGGATCAGTGGAGTGTGAATGGGAAGTGTTGGGTCAGTGGTGTGGGAATGGGAAGTGTTGGGTCAGTGGTGTGTGAATGGGATGCGTCGGACAGTGGTTTGTGAATGGGAAGTGTCGGGTCAATGGAGTGTGAAGGGGAAGTTTCGGACAGTTGTTTGTGACTGTGTCGTGTCGGTTAAGTCGTGTGTGAATGGGAGATGTTGGATCAGTGGTTTGTGAATTGGATGTGTCTGGTCAGTGGTTTGTGAATGGGATGGTTCGGACAGTTGTTTGTGAATGGGAAGTGCTGGATAAGTGGTTTGTGAATGGGATGAGTTGGATCAGTGGTGTGCGAATGGGAATTGTTGGATCAGTGGTTTGTGAATGGGAAGTGTTGGATCAGTGTTGTGTGAATTGGGAAGTGTTGGATCAGTGCTGTGTGAATTGGGAAGTGTTGTATCAGTGGTGTGTGAATGGGAAGTGTTGGATCAGAGGTTTGTGAATGGGGTTGCCGCGTCAGTGTAGTGTGAAGGGGAAGGTTCTCACAGTTGTTTGTGAATGGGAAGTGTTGGATCAGTGGTTTGTAAATGGAACGTGTTGGATCACTGGTTGGTGAATGGGAAGTGTTGGATCAGTGGTGTGTGAATGGGAAGATTTGGATCAGGTATGTGTTAATGGGAAGTGTCGGGTCAGTGGTTGTTGACTGGGAAGTGTTGGATCAGTGTTTGTGAATGGGAAGTGTTGGATCAGTGAAGTGTGAAGGGCAAGTTTCGCACAGTTGTTTGTGAATGGGAAGTGTTGGATCAGTGGTTGGTGAATGGGAAGTGTTGGATCAGTGTTTGTGAATGGGAAGTGTTGGATCAGTGAAGTGTGAAGGGGAAGGTTCGCACAGTTGTTTGTAAATGGAACGTGTTGGATCAGTGGTTTGTGAATGGGAAGTGTTGGATCAGTGGTGTGTGGATTGGGATGTGTTGGTTCAGTGGTTTGTGAATGGGAAGTGTTGGATCAGTGGTTTGTGAATTGAGAAGTGTAGGATCAGTGGTCTGTGCATTGGTATGTGTTGGATCAGTGATGTGTGAATGGGAAGTGTGGGATCAGTGGTTTGTGAATGGGAAGTGTCGGGTCAGTGGCCTGTGATTGGAAATGTTGAGTCATGGTGTGTGAATGGAATGTGTGGGACAGTGGTTTGTGAATTTGATGTGTCGGGTCAGTGGTGTGCGAATGGGAAGTGTCTGATTACTGGTGTGTGAATGGGAAGTGTTGGATCAGTGGTGTGTGAATGGGAAGTATTGTGTCAGTGTTGTGTGAATGGGAAGTGTCGGACTGTGGTGGATGAATGGGAAGTGTCGGACAGTGGTTTGTGAATGGGAAGTGCCGGGTCAGTGGAGTGCGATTGGGAAGTGTCGGCCAGTGCTGTGTGAATCGGATGTGTCGGATAGTGGTTTTTGAATGGGAAGTGTCGGGTCAGTGGAGTGTGAATGGGAAGTGTTGGATCAATGCTGGGTGAATGTGAAGCTTCGGGTCAGTAGTATATGAATGGGAAGTGTTGTATCAGTGTTGTGTAAATGGAGAAGTTTTGGATCAGCGGTTTGTGAATGGGAAGTGTTGGATCAGTGGAGTGTGAATGGGAACGGTCAGGTCAGTGGTTTGGGAATTGGAAGTGTCGGGTCAGTGGAGTGTGAAGGGGAAGTGTTGGGTCAGTGGTGTGTAATTGGGAAGTTTCGTACAGTTGTTTGTGAATGGGTCCTGTCGGTTAAGTCGTGTGTGAATGGGGGGTGTTGGATCAGTGTTTTGTGAATGGGACGTGTCGGGTCAGAGGTGTCTGAATGGGAAGTGTCGGATTACTGGTGAGTGAATGGGACGTGTGGGTTCGGTGGTTTGTGAATGGGACGTGTTGGATCAGTGGAGTGTGAATGGGAAGTGTTGGGTCAGTGTAGTGTGAAGGGGAAGTTTTGGACAGTTGTTTGTGAATGGGTCTTGTCGGTTAAGTCGTGTGTGAATGGGAAGCGTCGGACAGTGGTTTGTGAATGGGAAGTGTGGGGTCAGTGGAGTGTGAAGGGGAAGTTTTGGACAGTTGTTTGTGAATGGGTCTTGTCGGTTAAGTCGTGTGTGAATGGGAAGCGTCGGACAGTGGTATGTGATTGGGAAGTGTCGGGTCAGTGGTTTGTAAATGGAACGTGTTGGATCAGTGGTGTGTGAATGGGAAGATTTGGATCAGGTATGTGTTAATGGGAAGTGTCGGGTCAGTGGTTGTTGACTGGGAAGTGTTGGATCAGTGTTTGTGAATGGGAAGTGTTGGATCAGTTGTTTGTAAATGGAACGTGTTGGATCAGTGGTGTGTGAATGGGAACTGTCAGGTCAGTGGTTTGTGAATGGGAAGTGTTGGATCAGTGGTTTGTAAATGGAACGTGTTGGATCAGTGGTGTGTGAATGGGATGCGTCGGAAAGTGGTTTGTGAATGGGAAGTGTGGGGTCAGTGGAGTGTGAAGGGGACGTTTTGGACAGTTGTTTGTGAATGGGTCGTGTCGGTTAAGTCGTGTGTGAATGGGAAGCGTCGGGCAGTGGTATGTGATTGGGAAGTGTCGGGTCAGTTGAGTGTGAAGGGGATGTTTCGGACAGCTGTTTGTGAATGGGAAGTGTTGGATCAGTGGTTTGTAAATGGAACGTGTTGGATCAGTGGTGTGTGAATGGGAAGATTTGGATCAGGTATGTGTTAATGGGAAGTGTCGGGTCAGTGGTTGTTGACTGGGAAGTGTTGGATCAGTGTTTGTGAATGGGAAGTGTTGGATCAGTGGTGTGTGAATGGGAAGTGAGGGTTCAGTGGTTTGTGAATGGGATGTGTCGGGTCAGTGGTGTGTGAATGGGAACTGTCAGGTCAGTGGTTTGTGAATGGGAAGTGTTGGATCAGTGGTTTGTAAATGGAACGTGTTGGATCAGTGGTGTGTGAATGGGATGTGTTGGATCAGTGGTGTGTGAATGGGAAGATTTGGATCAGGTATGTGTTAATGGGAAGTGTCGGGTCAGTGGTTGTTGACTGGGAAGTGTTGGATCAGTGTTGGTGAATGGGAAGTGTTGGGGCAGTGTAGTGTGAAGGAGAAGGTTCGCACAGTTGTTTGTGAATGGGAATTGTTGGATCAGTGGTTTGTAAATGGAACGTGTTGGATCAGTGGTTTGTGAATGGGAAGTGTTGGATTAGTGGTCTGTGTATTGGGAAGGGTTGAATCAGTGGTGCGTGAAAGGGAAGTGTTCGATCAGTGGTGTGTGAATTGGGAAGTGTTGTATCAGTGGTGTGTGAATGGGATGTGTTTGTTCAGTGGATTATGAATGGGAAGTGTTGGTTCAGTGGTTTGTGAATGGGAAGTGTCGGGTCAGTGGAGTATGAATGGGAAGTGTCGGACAATGGTGTGTGAATGGGAAGTTTCGGACAGCTGTTTGTGAATGGGAAATGTGGTGTCTGTGGAGTGGGATTGAGAAGTGTTGGATCAATGGTGGGTGAATGTGAAGTTTCGGGTTAGTAGTATATGAATGGGAAGTGTTGCATCAGTGTTGTCTGTACGGGGAATATTTGGATCAGTAGTTTATGAATGGGTACTGTTGGATCAGTGTTGTGTGAAAGGGAAGTGTTCGATCGGTGGTGTGTGAATTGGGAAGTGTTGGATCAGCGGTGTGTGAACTGGGAAGTGTTGGATCAGTGGTGTGTGAATTGGGAAGTGTTGGATCAGTGGTGTGTGAATGGGAAGTTTGGGTTCAGTGGTTTGTGAATGGCAAATGTCGGGTCAGTGGACTGTGAATGGGAAGTGTTGGATCAGTGGTTTGTAAATGGAACGTGTTGGATCAGTGGTGTGCGAATGGGAAGATTTGGATCAGGTATGTGTTAATGGGAAGTGTCGGGTCAGTGGTTGTTGATTGGGAAGTGTGGGATCAGTGTTTGTGAATGGGATGTGTTGGGTCAGTGGTGTGTGAATGGGATGCGTCGGACAGTGGTTTGTGAATGGGAAGTGTGGGGTCAGTGGAGTGTGAAGGGGAAGTTTTGGACAGTTGTTTGTGAATGGGTCGTGTCGGTTAAGTCGTGTGTGAATGGGAAGCGTCGGGCAGTGGTATGTGATTGGGAAGTGTCGGGTCAGTTGAGTGTGAAGGGGATGTTTCGGACAGCTGTTTGTGAATGGGAAGTGTTGGATCAGTGGTTTGTAAATGGAACGTGTTGGTTCAGTGGTGTGTGAATGGGAAGATTTGGATCAGGTATGTGTTAATGGGAAGTGTCGGGTCAGTGGTTGTTGACTGGGAAGTGTTGGATCAGTGGTGTGTGTATGGGGAATTGTTGGATCAGTGGTTTCTGAATGGGTACTGTTGGATCAGTGGTGTGTGAATTGGGAAGTTTTGGATCAGTGGTTTGTGAATGGGCAGGGTTGGATCAGTGGTTTGTGAATGGGATGTCAAGGATCAGTGGTCTGTGTATTGGGAAGGGTTGAATCAGTGGTGCGTGAATGGGATGTGTTTGTTCAGTGGAGTATGAATGGGAAGTGTTGGTTCAGTGGTTTGTGAATGGGAAGTGTCGGGTCAGTGGAGTATGAATGGGAAGTGTCGGACAATGGTGTGTGAATGGGAAGTTTCGGACAGCTGTTTGTGAATGGGAAATGTGGTGTCTGTGGAGTGGGATTGAGAAGTGTTGGATCAATGGTGGGTGAATGTGAAGTTTCGGGTTAGTAGTATATGAATGGGAAGTGTTGCATCAGTGTTGTCTGTACGGGGAATATTTGGATCAGTAGTTTATGAATGGGTACTGTTGGATCAGTGTTGTGTGAAAGGGAAGTGTTCGATCGGTGGTGTGTGAATTGGGAAGTGTTGGATCAGCGGTGTGTGAACTGGGAAGTGTTGGATCAGTGGTGTGTGAATTGGGAAGTGTTGGATCAGTGGTGTGTGAATGGGAAGTGTGGGTTCAGTGGTTTGTGAATGGCAAATGTCGGGTCAGTGGACTGTGAATGGGAAGTGTTGGATCAGTGGTTTGTAAATGGAACGTGTTGGATCACTGGTTTGTGAATGGGAAGTGTTGGATCAGTGGTTTGTAAATGGAACGTGTTGGATCACTGGTTTGTGAATGGGAAGTGTTGGATCAGTGGTTTGTAAATGGAACGTGTTGGATCACTGGTTTGTGAATGGGATGTGTTGGATAAGTGGTTTGTAAATGGAACGTGTTGGATCACTGGTTTGTGAATGGGAAGTGTTGGATCAGTGGTGTGCGAATGGGAAGATTTGGATCAGGTATGTGTTAATGGGAAGTGTCGGGTCAGTGGTTGTTGATTGGGAAGTGTTGGATCAGTGTTTGTGAATGGGAAGTGTTGGATCAGTGGAGTGTGAATGGGAAGTGTTGGGTCAGTGGTGTGAGAATGGGATGTGTTGGGTCAGTGGTGTGTAATTGGGAAGTTTCGTACAGTTGTTTGTGAATGGGTCCTGTCGGTTAAGTCGTGTGTGAATGGGAGGTGTTTGATCAGTGTTTTGTGAATGGGACGTGTCGGGTCAGAGTTGTCTGAATGGGAAGTGTCGGATTACTGGTGCGTGAATGGGAAGTGTTGGATCAGTGTTTGTGAATGGGAAGTGTTGGATCAGTGTTTGTGAATGGGACGTGTTGGATCAGTTGTGTGTGAATTGGGAAGCGTCGGATTACTGGTGTGTGAATGGGAAGTGTTGGATCAGTGGTTTGTGAATTGGATGTGTCGGATAGTGGTTTTTGAATGGGAAGTGTTGGATCCATGCTGGGTGAATGTGAAGCTTCGGGTCAGTAGTATATGAATGGGAAGTGTTGCATCAGTGTTGTGTAAATGGAGAAGTGTTGGAGCAGTGGTGTGTGAATTGGGAAGTGTTGCCGCAGTGGTTCGTGAATGGCGGTTGTTGGCTGAGTTGTTTGTGAATGGGAAGTGTTGGATCAGTGTTTGTGAATGGGAAGTGTTGGATCAGTGGAGTGTGAATGGGAAGTGTTGGGTCTGTGGTGTGTGAATGGGAAGTGTGGGATCAGTGGTTTGTGAATGGCGAGTGTTGGATCAGTGGAGTGTGAATGGGAAGTGTTGGGTCAGTGGTGTGGGAATGGGAAGTGTTGGGTCAGTGGTGTGTGAATGGGATGCGTCGGACAGTGGTTTGTGAATGGGAAGTGTCGGGTCAATGGAGTGTGAAGGGGAAGTTTCGGACAGTTGTTTGTGACTGTGTCGTGTCGGTTAAGTCGTGTGTGAATGGGAGATGTTGGATCAGTGGTTTGTGAATTGGATGTGTCTGGTCAGTGGTTTGTGAATGGGATGGTTCGGACAGTTGTTTGTGAATGGGAAGTGCTGGATAAGTGGTTTGTGAATGGGATGAGTTGGATCAGTGGTGTGCGAATGGGAATTGTTGGATCAGTGGTTTGTGAATGGGAAGTGTTGGATCAGTGTTGTGTGAATTGGGAAGTGTTGGATCAGTGCTGTGTGAATTGGGAAGTGTTGTATCAGTGGTGTGTGAATGGGAAGTGTTGGATCAGAGGTTTGTGAATGGGGTTGCCGCGTCAGTGTAGTGTGAAGGGGAAGGTTCTCACAGTTGTTTGTGAATGGGAAGTGTTGGATCAGTGGTTTGTAAATGGAACGTGTTGGATCACTGGTTGGTGAATGGGAAGTGTTGGATCAGTGGTGTGTGAATGGGAAGATTTGGATCAGGTATGTGTTAATGGGAAGTGTCGGGTCAGTGGTTGTTGACTGGGAAGTGTTGGATCAGTGTTTGTGAATGGGAAGTGTTGGATCAGTGAAGTGTGAAGGGCAAGTTTCGCACAGTTGTTTGTAAATGGAACGTGTTGGATCAGTGGTTTGTGAATGGGAAGTGTTGGATCAGTGGTGTGTGGATTGGGATGTGTTGGTTCAGTGGTTTGTGAATGGGAAGTGTTGGATCAGTGGTTTGTGAATTGAGAAGTGTAGGATCAGTGGTCTGTGCATTGGTATGTGTTGGATCAGTGATGTGTGAATGGGAAGTGTGGGATCAGTGGTTTGTGAATGGGAAGTGTCGGGTCAGTGGCCTGTGATTGGAAATGTTGAGTCATGGTGTGTGAATGGAATGTGTGGGACAGTGGTTTGTGAATTTGATGTGTCGGGTCAGTGGTGTGCGAATGGGAAGTGTCTGATTACTGGTGTGTGAATGGGAAGTGTTGGATCAGTGGTGTGTGAATGGGAAGTATTGTGTCAGTGTTGTGTGAATGGGATATGTCGGACAGTGGTTTGTGAATGGGAAGTGTCGGGTCAGTGGAGTGCGAATGGGAAGTGTCGGACTGTGGTGGATGAATGGGAAGTGTCGGACAGTGGTTTGTGAATGGGAAGTGCCGGGTCAGTGGAGTGCGATTGGGAAGTGTCGGCCAGTGCTGTGTGAATCGGATGTGTCGGATAGTGGTTTTTGAATGGGAAGTGTCGGGTCAGTGGAGTGTGAATGGGAAGTGTTGGATCAATGCTGGGTGAATGTGAAGCTTCGGGTCAGTAGTATATGAATGGGAAGTGTTGTATCAGTGTTGTGTAAATGGAGAAGTTTTGGATCAGCGGTTTGTGAATGGGAAGTGTTGGATCAGTGGAGTGTGAATGGGAACGGTCAGGTCAGTGGTTTGGGAATTGGAAGTGTCGGGTCAGTGGAGTGTGAAGGGGAAGTGTTGGGTCAGTGGTGTGTAATTGGGACGTTTCGTACAGTTGTTTGTGAATGGGTCCTGTCGGTTAAGTCGTGTGTGAATGGGGGGTGTTGGATCAGTGTTTTGTGAATGGGACGTGTCGGGTCAGAGGTGTCTGAATGGGAAGTGTCGGATTACTGGTGAGTGAATGGGACGTGTGGGTTCGGTGGTTTGTGAATGGGACGTGTTGGATCAGTGGAGTGTGAATGGGAAGTGTTGGGTCAGTGTAGTGTGAAGGGGAAGTTTTGGACAGTTGTTTGTGAATGGGTCTTGTCGGTTAAGTCGTGTGTGAATGGGAAGCGTCGGACAGTGGTTTGTGAATGGGAAGTGTGGGGTCAGTGGAGTGTGAAGGGGAAGTTTTGGACAGTTGTTTGTGAATGGGTCTTGTCGGTTAAGTCGTGTGTGAATGGGAAGCGTCGGACAGTGGTATGTGATTGGGAAGTGTCGGGTCAGTGGTTTGTAAATGGAACGTGTTGGATCAGTGGTGTGTGAATGGGAAGATTTGGATCAGGTATGTGTTAATGGGAAGTGTCGGGTCAGTGGTTGTTGACTGGGAAGTGTTGGATCAGTGTTTGTGAATGGGAAGTGTTGGATCAGTTGTTTGTAAATGGAACGTGTTGGATCAGTGGTGTGTGAATGGGAACTGTCAGGTCAGTGGTTTGTGAATGGGAAGTGTTGGATCAGTGGTTTGTAAATGGAACGTGTTGGATCAGTGGTGTGTGAATGGGAAGATTTGGATCAGGTATGTGTTAATGGGAAGTGTCGGGTCAGTGGTTGTTGACTGGGAAGTGTTGGATCAGTGTTTGTGAATGGGAAGTGTTGGATCAGTGGTTTGTAAATGGAACGTGTTGGATCAGTGGTGTGTGAATGGGATGCGTCGGAAAGTGGTTTGTGAATGGGAAGTGTGGGGTCAGTGGAGTGTGAAGGGGACGTTTTGGACAGTTGTTTGTGAATGGGTCGTGTCGGTTAAGTCGTGTGTGAATGGGAAGCGTCGGGCAGTGGTATGTGATTGGGAAGTGTCGGGTCAGTTGAGTGTGAAGGGGATGTTTCGGACAGCTGTTTGTGAATGGGAAGTGTTGGATCAGTGGTTTGTAAATGGAACGTGTTGGATCAGTGGTGTGTGAATGGGAAGATTTGGATCAGGTATGTGTTAATGGGAAGTGTCGGGTCAGTGGTTGTTGACTGGGAAGTGTTGGATCAGTGTTTGTGAATGGGAAGTGTTGGATCAGTGGTGTGTGAATGGGAAGTGAGGGTTCAGTGGTTTGTGAATGGGATGTGTCGGGTCAGTGGTGTGTGAATGGGAACTGTCAGGTCAGTGGTTTGTGAATGGGAAGTGTTGGATCAGTGGTTTGTAAATGGAACGTGTTGGATCAGTGGTGTGTGAATGGGATGTGTTGGATCAGTGGTGTGTGAATGGGAAGATTTGGATCAGGTATGTGTTAATGGGAAGTGTCGGGTCAGTGGTTGTTGACTGGGAAGTGTTGGATCAGTGTTGGTGAATGGGAAGTGTTGGGGCAGTGTAGTGTGAAGGAGAAGGTTCGCACAGTTGTTTGTGAATGGGAATTGTTGGATCAGTGGTTTGTAAATGGAACGTGTTGGATCAGTGGTTTGTGAATGGGAAGTGTTGGATTAGTGGTCTGTGTATTGGGAAGGGTTGAATCAGTGGTGCGTGAAAGGGAAGTGTTCGATCAGTGGTGTGTGAATTGGGAAGTGTTGTATCAGTGGTGTGTGAATGGGATGTGTTTGTTCAGTGGATTATGAATGGGAAGTGTTGGTTCAGTGGTTTGTGAATGGGAAGTGTCGGGTCAGTGGAGTATGAATGGGAAGTGTCGGACAATGGTGTGTGAATGGGAAGTTTCGGACAGCTGTTTGTGAATGGGAAATGTGGTGTCTGTGGAGTGGGATTGAGAAGTGTTGGATCAATGGTGGGTGAATGTGAAGTTTCGGGTTAGTAGTATATGAATGGGAAGTGTTGCATCAGTGTTGTCTGTACGGGGAATATTTGGATCAGTAGTTTATGAATGGGTACTGTTGGATCAGTGTTGTGTGAAAGGGAAGTGTTCGATCGGTGGTGTGTGAATTGGGAAGTGTTGGATCAGCGGTGTGTGAACTGGGAAGTGTTGGATCAGTGGTGTGTGAATTGGGAAGTGTTGGATCAGTGGTGTGTGAATGGGAAGTTTGGGTTCAGTGGTTTGTGAATGGCAAATGTCGGGTCAGTGGACTGTGAATGGGAAGTGTTGGATCAGTGGTTTGTAAATGGAACGTGTTGGATCACTGGTTTGTAAATGGAACGTGTTGGATCAGTGGTGTGCGAATGGGAAGATTTGGATCAGGTATGTGTTAATGGGAAGTGTCGGGTCAGTGGTTGTTGATTGGGAAGTGTGGGATCAGTGTTTGTGAATGGGATGTGTTGGGTCAGTGGTGTGTGAATGGGATGCGTCGGACAGTGGTTTGTGAATGGGAAGTGTGTGGTCAGTGGAGTGTGAAGGGGAAGTTTTGGACAGTTGTTTGTGAATGGGTCGTGTCGGTTAAGTCGTGTGTGAATGGGAAGCGTCGGGCAGTGGTATGTGATTGGGAAGTGTCGGGTCAGTTGAGTGTGAAGGGGATGTTTCGGACAGCTGTTTGTGAATGGGAAGTGTTGGATCAGTGGTTTGTAAATGGAACGTGTTGGTTCAGTGGTGTGTGAATGGGAAGATTTGGATCAGGTATGTGTTAATGGGAAGTGTCGGGTCAGTGGTTGTTGACTGGGAAGTGTTGGATCAGTGGTGTGTGTATGGGGAATTGTTGGATCAGTGGTTTGTGAATGGGTACTGTTGGATCAGTGGTGTGTGAATTGGGAAGTTTTGGATCAGTGGTTTGTGAATGGGCAGGGTTGGATCAGTGGTTTGTGAATGGGATGTCAAGGATCAGTGGTCTGTGTATTGGGAAGGGTTGAATCAGTGGTGCGTGAATGGGATGTGTTTGTTCAGTGGAGTATGAATGGGAAGTGTTGGTTCAGTGGTTTGTGAATGGGAAGTGTCGGGTCAGTGGAGTATGAATGGGAAGTGTCGGACAATGGTGTGTGAATGGGAAGTTTCGGACAGCTGTTTGTGAATGGGAAATGTGGTGTCTGTGGAGTGGGATTGAGAAGTGTTGGATCAATGGTGGGTGAATGTGAAGTTTCGGGTTAGTAGTATATGAATGGGAAGTGTTGCATCAGTGTTGTCTGTACGGGGAATATTTGGATCAGTAGTTTATGAATGGGTACTGTTGGATCAGTGTTGTGTGAAAGGGAAGTGTTCGATCGGTGGTGTGTGAATTGGGAAGTGTTGGATCAGCGGTGTGTGAACTGGGAAGTGTTGGATCAGTGGTGTGTGAATTGGGAAGTGTTGGATCAGTGGTGTGTGAATGGGAAGTGTGGGTTCAGTGGTTTGTGAATGGCAAATGTCGGGTCAGTGGACTGTGAATGGGAAGTGTTGGATCAGTGGTTTGTAAATGGAACGTGTTGGATCACTGGTTTGTGAATGGGAAGTGTTGGATCAGTGGTTTGTAAATGGAACGTGTTGGATCACTGGTTTGTGAATGGGAAGTGTTGGATCAGTGGTTTGTAAATGGAACGTGTTGGATCACTGGTTTGTGAATGGGATGTGTTGGATAAGTGGTTTGTAAATGGAACGTGTTGGATCACTGGTTTGTGAATGGGAAGTGTTGGATCAGTGGTGTGCGAATGGGAAGATTTGGATCAGGTATGTGTTAATGGGAAGTGTCGGGTCAGTGGTTGTTGATTGGGAAGTGTTGGATCAGTGTTTGTGAATGGGAAGTGTTGGATCAGTGGAGTGTGAATGGGAAGTGTTGGGTCAGTGGTGTGAGAATGGGATGTGTTGGGTCAGTGGTGTGTGAATGGGATGCGTCGGAAAGTGGTTTGTGAATGGGAAGTGTGGGGTCAGTGGAGTGTGAAGGGGACGTTTTGGACAGTTGTTTGTGAATGGGTCGTGTCGGTTAAGTCGTGTGTGAATGGGAAGCGTCGGGCAGTGGTATGTGATTGGGAAGTGTCGGGTCAGTTGAGTGTGAAGGGGATGTTTCGGACAGCTGTTTGTGAATGGGAAGTGTTGGATCAGTGGTTTGTAAATGGAACGTGTTGGATCAGTGGTGTGTGAATGGGAAGATTTGGATCAGGTATGTGTTAATGGGAAGTGTCGGGTCAGTGGTTGTTGACTGGGAAGTGTTGGATCAGTGGTGTGTGTATGGGGAATTGTTGGATCAGTGGTTTGTGAATGGGTACTGTTGGATCAGTGGTGTGTGAATTGGGAAGTTTTGGATCAGTGGTTTGTGAATGGGCAGGGTTGGATCAGTGGTTTGTGAATGGGATGTCAAGGATCAGTGGTCTGTGTATTGGGAAGGGTTTAATCAGTGGTGCGTGAAAGGGAAGTGTTCGATCAGTGGTGTGTGAATTGGGAAGTGTTGTATCAGTGGTGTGTGAATGGGATGTGTTTGTTCAGTGGAGTATGAATGGGAAGTGTTGGTTCAGTGGTTTGTGAATGGGAAGTGTCGGGTCAGTGGAGTATGAATGGGAAGTGTCGGACAATGGTGTGTGAATGGGAAGTTTCGGACAGCTGTTTGTGAATGGGAAATGTGGTGTCTGTGGAGTGGGATTGAGAAGTGTTGGATCAATGGTGGGTGAATGTGAAGTTTCGGGTTAGTAGTATATGAATGGGAAGTGTTGCATCAGTGTTGTCTGTACGGGGAATATTTGGATCAGTAGTTCATGAATGGGTACTGTTGGATCAGTGTTGTGTGAAAGGGAAGTGTTCGATCGGTGGTGTGTGAATTGGGAAGTGTTGGATCAGCGGTGTGTGAACTGGGAAGTGTTGGATCAGTGGTGTGTGAATTGGGAAGTGTTGGATCAGTGGTGTGTGAATGGGAAGTTTGGGTTCAGTGGTTTGTGAATGGCAAATGTCGGGTCAGTGGACTGTGAATGGGAAGTGTTGGATCAGTGGTTTGTAAATGGAACGTGTTGGATCACTGGTTTGTAAATGGAACGTGTTGGATCAGTGGTGTGCGAATGGGAAGATTTGGATCAGGTATGTGTTAATGGGAAGTGTCGGGTCAGTGGTTGTTGATTGGGAAGTGTGGGATCAGTGTTTGTGAATGGGATGTGTTGGGTCAGTGGTGTGTGAATTGGGAAGTGTTGGATCTGTGGTGTGTGAATGGGAAGTGTGGGTTCAGTGGTTTGTGAATGGCAAATGTCGGGTCAGTGGACTGTGAATGGGAAGTGTTGGATCAGTGGTTTGTAAATGGAACGTGTTGGATCACTGGTTTGTGAATGGGAAGTGTTGGATCAGTGGTTTGTAAATGGAACGTGTTGGATCACTGGTTTGTGAATGGGAAGTGTTGGATCAGTGGTTTGTAAATGGAACGTGTTGGATCACTGGTTTGTGAATGGGATGTGTTGGATAAGTGGTTTGTAAATGGAACGTGTTGGATCACTGGTTTGTGAATGGGAAGTGTTGGATCAGTGGTGTGCGAATGGGAAGATTTGGATCAGGTATGTGTTAATGGGAAGTGTCGGGTCAGTGGTTGTTGATTGGGAAGTGTTGGATCAGTGTTTGTGAATGGGAAGTGTTGGATCAGTGGAGTGTGAATGGGAAGTGTTGGGTCAGTGGTGTGAGAATGGGATGTGTTGGGTCAGTGGTGTGTGAATGGGATGCGTCGGAAAGTGGTTTGTGAATGGGAAGTGTGGGGTCAGTGGAGTGTGAAGGGGAAGTTTTGGACAGTTGTTTGTGAATGGGTCGTGTCGGTTAAGTCGTGTGTGAATGGGAAGCGTCGGGCAGTGGTATGTGATTGGGAAGTGTCGGGTCAGTTGAGTGTGAAGGGGATGTTTCGGACAGCTGTTTGTGAATGGGAAGTGTTGGATCAGTGGTTTGTAAATGGAACGTGTTGGATCAGTGGTGTGTGAATGGGAAGATTTGGATCAGGTATGTGTTAATGGGAAGTGTCGGGTCAGTGGTTGTTGACTGGGAAGTGTTGGATCAGTGGTGTGTGTATGGGGAATTGTTGGATCAGTGGTTTGTGAATGGGTACTGTTGGATCAGTGGTGTGTGAATTGGGAAGTTTTGGATCAGTGGTTTGTGAATGGGCAGGGTTGGATCAGTGGTTTGTGAATGGGATGTCAAGGATCAGCGGTCTGTGTATTGGGAAGGGTTGAATCAGTGGTGCGTGAAAGGGAAGTGTTCGATCAGTGGTGTGTGAATTGGGAAGTGTTGTATCAGTGGTGTGTGAATGGGATGTGTTTGTTCAGTGGAGTATGAATGGGAAGTGTCGGACAATGGTGTGTGAATGGGAAGTTTCGGACAGCTGTTTGTGAATGGGAAATGTGGTGTCTGTGGAGTGGGATTGAGAAGTGTTGGATCAATGGTGGGTGAATGTGAAGTTTCGGGTTAGTAGTATATGAATGGGAAGTGTTGCATCAGTGTTGTCTGTACGGGGAATATCTGGATCAGTAGTTTATGAATGGGTACTGTTGGATCAGTGTTGTGTGAAAGGGAAGTGTTCGATCAGTGGTGTGTGAATTGGGAAGTGTTGGATCAGTGGTGTGTGAATTGGGAAGTGTTGGATCAGTGGTGTGTGAATTGGGAAGTGTTGGATCAGGGGTGTGTGAATTGGGAAGTGTTGGATCAGTGGTGTGTGAATTGGGAAGTGTTGTATCTGTGGTGTGTGAATGGCGTGTGTTGGATCAGTGGTTTGTGAGTGGGAAGATTTGGATCAGGTATGCGTTAATGGGAAGTGTCGGGTCAGTGGTTGTTGATTGGGAAGTGTTGGATCAGTGTTTGTGAATGGGAAGTGTTGGATCAGTGGAGTGTGAATGGGAAGTGTTTTGTCTGTGGTGTGTGAATGGGAAGTGTGGGATCAGTGGTTTGTGGATGGCGAGTGTTGGATCAGTGTTTGTGAATGGGAAGTGTTGGATCAGTGGAGTGTGAATGGGAAGTGTTGGGTCAGTGGTGTGTGAATGGGAAGTGTCTGATTACGGGTGTGTGAATGGGAAGTGTTGGATCAGTGGTGTGTGAATGGGAAGTGTCTGATTACGGGTGTGTGAATGCGAAGTGTGGGTTCAGTGGTTTGTGAATGGGACGTGTTGGATCAGTGGAGTGTGAATGGGAAGTGTTGGGTCAGTGTAGTGTGAAGGGGAATGTTCGCACAGTTGTTTGTGAATGGGAAGTGTTGGATCAGCGGTTTGTGAATTGGATGTGTCGGATAGTGGTTTTTGAATGGGAAGTGTCGGGTCAGTGGAGTGTGAATGGGAAGTGTTGGATCAATGCTGGGTGAATGTGAAGCTTCGGGTCAGTAGTGTATGAATGGGAAGTGTTGTATCAGTGTTGTGTAAATGGAGAAGTGTTGGAGCAGTGGTGTGTGAATTGGGAAGTGTTGCCGCAGCGGTTCGTGAATGGCGGTTGTTGGCTCAGTTGTTTGTGAATGGGAAGTGTTGGAACAGTGGGGTGTGAATTGTAAGTTTTGGATCAGCGGTTTGTGAATGGGAAGTGTTGGATCAGTGGAGTGTGAATGGGAAGTGTTGGTTCAGTGGTGTGTGAATGGGAACGGTCAGGTCAGTGGTTTGGGAATTGGAAGTGTCGGGTCAGTGGACTGTGAAGGGGAAGTGTTGGGTCAGTGGTGTGTAATTGGGAAGTTTCGTACAGTTGTTTGTGAATGGGTCCTGTCGGTTAAGTCGTGTGTGAATGGGAGGTGTTTGATCAGTGTTTTGTGAATGGGACGTGTCGGGTCAGAGTTGTCTGAATGGGAAGTGTCGGATTACTGGTGCGTGAATGGGAAGTGTTGGATCAGTGGTTTGTAAATGGAACGTGTTGGATCACTGGTTTGTGAATGGGAAGTGTTGGATCTGTGGTGTGTGAATGGGAAGAGTTGGATCAGGTATGTGTTAATTGGAAGTGTCGGGTCACTGGTTTGTGAATGGGAAGTGTTGGGTCAGTGGTGTGTGAATTGGGAAGTGTGGGATCAGTGGTTTGTGAATGGCGTGTGTTGGATCAGTGGTTTGTGAGTGGGAAGATTTGGATCAGGTATGCGTTAATGGGAAGTGTCGGGTCAGTGGTTGTTGATTGGGAAGTGTTGGATCAGTGTTTGTGAATGGGAAGTGTTGGATCAGTGGAGTGTGAATGGGAAGTGTTGGGTCTGTGGTGTGTGAATGGGAAGTGTGGGATCAGTGGTTTGTGAATGGCGAGTGTTGGATCAGTGTTTGTGAATGGGAAGTGTTGGATCAGTGGAGTGTGAATGGGAAGTGTTGGGTCAGTGGTGTGTGAATGGGAAGTGTCTGATTACGGGTGTGTGAATGGGAAGTGTTGGATCAGTGGTGTGTGAATGGGAAGTATTGTGTCAGTGTTGTGTGAATGGGATATGTCGGACAGTGGTTTGTGAATGGGAAGTGTCGGGTCAGTGGAGTGTGAAAGGGAAGTGTTGGGTCAGTGGTGTGTAATTGGGAAGTTTCGTACAGTTGTTTGTGAATGGGTCCTGTCGGTTAAGTCGTTGGTTAATAGGAGGTGTTTGATCAGTGTTTTGTGAATGGGACGTGTCGGGTCAGAGGTGTCTGAATGGGAAGTGTCGGATTACTGGTGTGTGAATGGGAAGTGTGGGTTCAGTGGTTTGTGAATGGGACGTGTTGGATCAGTGGAGTGTGAATGGGAAGTGTTGGGTCAGTGTAGTGTGAAGGAGAATGTTCGCACAGCTGTTTGTGAATGGGAAGTGTTGGATCAGTGGTTTGTGAATTGGATGTGTCGGATAGTGGTTTTTGAATGGGAAGTGTCGGGTCAGTGGAGTGTGAATGGGAAGTGTTGGATCAATGCTGGGTGAATGTGAAGCTTCGGGTCAGTAGTATACGAATGGGAAGTGTTGTATCAGTGTTGTGTAAATGGAGAAGTGTTGGAGCAGTGGTGTGTGAATTGGGAAGTGTTGCCGCAGTGGTTCGTGAATGGCGGTTGTTGGCTCAGTTGTTTGTGAATTGGGAAGTGTTGGAACAGTGGTGTCTGAATCGTAAGTTTTGGATCAGCGGTTTGTGAATGGGAAGTGTTGGATCAGTGGAGTGTGAATGGGAAGTGTTGGTTCAGTGGTGTGTGAATGGGAACGGTCAGGTCAGTGGTTTGGGAATTGGAAGTGTCGGGTCAGTGGAGTGTGAAGGGGAAGTGTTGGGTCAGTGGTGTGTAATTGGGAAGTTTCGTACAGTTGTTTGTGAATGGGTCCTGTCGGTTAAGTCGTGTGTGAATGGGAGGTGTTTGATCAGTGTTTTGTGAATGGGACGTGTCGGGTCAGAGTTGTCTGAATGGGAAGTGTCGGATTACTGGTGAGTGAATGGGAAGTGTGGGTTCGGTGGTTTGTGAATGGGACGTGTTGGATCAGTGGAGTGTGAATGGGAAGTGTTGGGTCAGTGTAGTGTGAAGGGGAAGTTTCGCACAGCTGTTTGTGAATGGGAAGTGTGGGTTCAGTGGTTTGTAAATGGAACGTGTTGGATCACTGGTTTGTGAATGGGAAGTGTTGGATCTGTGGTGTGTGAATGGGAAGAGTTGGATCAGGTATGTGTTAATTGGAAGTGTCGGGTCACTGGTTTGTGAATGCGAAGTGTTGGGTCAGTGGTGTGTGAATTGGGAAGTGTTGGATCAGTGGTTTGTGAATGGCGTGTGTTGGATCAGTGGTTTGTGAGTGGGAAGATTTGGATCAGGTATGCGTTAATGGGAAGTGTCGGGTCAGTGGTTGTTGATTGGGAAGTGTTGGATCAGTGTTCGTGAATGGGAAGTGTTGGATCAGTGGAGTGTGAATGGGAAGTGTTGGGTCTGTGGTGTGTGAATGGGAAGTGTGGGATCAGTGGTGTGTGAATGGGAAGTGTCTGATTACGGGTGTGTGAATGGGAAGTGTTGGATCAGTGGTGTGTGAATGGGAAGTATTGTGTCAGTGTTGTGTGAATGGGATATGTCGGACAGTGGTTTGTGAATGGGAAGTGTCGGGTCAGTGGAGTGTGAAAGGGAAGTGTTGGGTCAGTGGTTTGTAATTGGGAAGTTTCGTACAGTTGTTTGTGAATGGGTCCTGTCGGTTAAGTCGTGGGTGAATAGGAGGTGTTTGATCAGTGTTTTGTGAATGGGACGTGTCGGGTCAGAGGTGTCTGAATGGGAAGTGTCGGATTACTGGTGTGTGAATGGGAAGTGTGGGTTCAGTGGTTTGTGAATGGGACGTGTTGGATCAGTGGAGTGTGAATGGGAAGTGTTGGGTCAGTGTAGTGTGAAGGGGAATGTTCGCACAGCTGTTTGTGAATGGGAAGTGTTGGATCAGTGGTTTGTGAATTGGATGTGTCGGATAGTGGTTTTTGAATGGGAAGTGTCGGGTCAGTGGAGTGTGAATGGGAAGTGTTGGATCAATGCTGGGTGAATGTGAAGCTTCGGGTCAGTAGTATATGAATGGGAAGTGTTGTATCATTGTTGTGTAAATGGAGAAGTGTTGGAGCAGTGGTGTGTGAATTGGGAAGTGTTGCCGCAGTGGTTCGTGATTGGCGGTTGTTGGCTCAGTTGTTTGTGAATTGGGAAGTGTTGGAACAGTGGTGTGTGAATCGTAAGTTTTGGATCAGCGGTTTGTGAATGGGAAGTGTTGGATCAGTGGAGTGTGAATGGGAAGTGTTGGTTCAGTGGTGTGTGAATGGGAACGGTCAGGTCAGTGGTTTGGGAATTGGAAGTGTCGGGTCAGTGGAGTGTGAAGGGGAAGTGTTGGGTCAGTGGTGTGTAATTGGGAAGTTTCGTACAGTTGTTTGTGAATGGGTCCTGTCGGTTAAGTCGTGTGTGAATGGGAGGTGTTTGATCAGTGTTTTGTGAATGGGACGTGTCGGGTCAGAGTTGTCTGAATGGGAAGTGTCGGATTACTGGTGCGTGAATGGGAAGTGTTGGATCAGTGCTTGTGAATGGGAAGTGTTGGATCAGTGGAGTGTGAATGGGAAGTGTTTGATCAGTTGTGTGTGAATTGGGAAGTGTCGGATTACTGGTGTGTGAATGGGAAGTGTGGGTTCAGTGGTTTGTGAATGGGACGTGTTGGATCAGTGGAGTGTGAATGGGAAGTGTTGGGTCAGTGTAGTGTGAAGGGGAATGTTCGCACAGTTGTTTGTGAATGGGAAGTGTTGGATCAGTGGTTTGTGAATTGGATGTGTCGGATAGTGGTTTTTGAATGGGAAGTGTTGGATCCATGCTGGGTGAATGTGAAGCTTCGGGTCAGTAGTATATGAATGGGAAGTGTTGTATCAGTGTTGTGTAAATGGAGAAGTGTTGGAGCAGTGGTGTGTGAATTGGGAAGTGTTGCCGCAGTGGTTCGTGAATGGCGGTTGTTGGCTGAGTTGTTTGTGAATGGGAAGTGTTGGATCAGTGTTTGTGAATGGGAAGTGTTGGATCAGTGGAGTGTGAATGGGAAGTGTTGGGTCTGTGGTGTGTGAATGGGAAGTGTGGGATCAGTGGTTTGTGAATGGCGAGTGTTGGATCAGTGGAGTGTGAATGGGAAGTGTTGGGTCAGTGGTGTGTGAATGGGAAGTGTTGGGTCAGTGGTGTGTGAATGGGATGCGTCGGACAGTGGTTTGTGAATGGGAAGTGTCGGGTCAATGGAGTGTGAAGGGGAAGTTTCGGACAGTTGTTTGTGACTGTGTCGTGTCGGTTAAGTCGTGTGTGAATGGGAGATGTTGGATCAGTGGTTTGTGAATTGGATGTGTCTGGTCAGTGGTTTGTGAATGGGAAGTGTCGGGTCAGTGGAGTGTGAAGGGGATGGTTCGGACAGTTGTTTGTGAATGGGAAGTGCTGGATAGGTGGCTTGTGAATGGGATGTGTTGGATCAGTGGTGTGCGAATGCGAATTTTTGGATTAGTGGTTTGTGAATGGGAAGTGTTGGATTAGTGGTGTGTGAATTGGGAAGTGTTGGATCCGTCGTGTGTGAATGGGGATGTGTTGTATCAGTGGTGTGTGAATGGGAAGTGTGGGTTCAGTGGTTTGTGAATGGGATGTGTCGGGTCAGTGGTTTGTGAATGGGAAGTGTCGGGTCAGTGGAGTGTGAATGGGATGGTTCGGACAGTTGTTTGTGAATGGGAAGTGCTGGATAAGTGGTTTGTGAATGGGATGAGTTGGATCAGTGGTGTGCGAATGGGAATTGTTGGATCAGTGGTTTGTGAATGGGAAGTGTTGGATCAGTGTTGTGTGAATTGGGAAGTGTTGGATCAGTGCTGTGTGAATGGGAAGTGTTGGATCAGAGGTTTGTGAATGGGGTTGCCGCGTCAGTGTAGGGTGAAGGGGAAGGTTCTCACAGTTGTTTGTGAATGGGAAGTGTTGGATCAGTGGTTTGTAAATGGAACGTGTTGGATCACTGGTTGGTGAATGGGAAGTGTTGGATCAGTGGTGTGTGAATGGGAAGATTTGGATCAGGTATGTGTTAATGGGAAGTGTCGGGTCAGTGGTTGTTGACTGGGAAGTGTTGGATCAGTGTTTGTGAATGGGAAGTGTTGGATCAGTGAAGTGTGAAGGGCAAGTTTCGCACAGTTGTTTGTGAATGGGAAGTGTTGGATCAGTGGTTGGTGAATGGGAAGTGTTGGATCAGTGGTGTGTGAATTGGAAGATTTGGATCAGGTATGTGTTAATGGGAAGTGTCGGGTCAGTGGTTGTTGACTGGGAAGTGTTGGATCAGTGTTTGTGAATGGGAAGTGTTGGATCAGTGAAGTGTGAAGGGGAAGGTTCGCACAGTTGTTTGTAAATGGAACGTGTTGGATCAGTGGTTTGTGAATGGGAAGTGTTGGATCAGTGGTGTGTGGATTGGGATGTGTTGGTTCAGTGGTTTGTGAATGGGAAGTGTTGGATCAGTGGTTTGTGAATTGAGAAGTGTAGGATCAGTGGTCTGTGCATTGGTATGTGTTGGATCAGTGATGTGTGAATGGGAAGTGTGGGATCAGTGGTTTGTGAATGGGAAGTGTCGGGTCAGTGGCCTGTGATTGGAAATGTTGAGTCATGGTGTGTGAATGGAATGTGTGGGACAGTGGTTTGTGAATTTGATGTGTCGGGTCAGTGGTGTGCGAATGGGAAGTGTCTGATTACGGGTGTGTGAATGGGAAGTGTTGGATCAGTGGTGTGTGAATGGGAAGTATTGTGTCAGTGTTGTGTGAATGGGATATGTCGGACAGTGGTTTGTGAATGGGAAGTGTCGGGTCAGTGGAGTGCGAATGGGAAGTGTCGGACTGTGGTGGATGAATGGGAAGTGTCGGACAGTGGTTTGTGAATGGGAAGTGCCGGGTCAGTGGAGTGCGATTGGGAAGTGTCGGCCAGTGCTGTGTGAATCGGATGTGTCGGATAGTGGTTTTTGAATGGGAAGTGTCGGGTCAGTGGAGTGTGAATGGGAAGTGTTGGATCAATGCTGGGTGAATGTGAAGCTTCGGGTCAGTAGTATATGAATGGGAAGTGTTGTATCAGTGTTGTGTAAATGGAGAAGTGTTGGTTCAGTGGTGTGTGAATGGGAACGGTCAGGTCAGTGGTTTGGGAATTGGAAGTGTCGGGTCAGTGGAGTGTGAAGGGGAAGTGTTGGGTCAGTGGTGTGTAATTGGGAAGTTTCGTACAGTTGTTTGTGAATGGGTCCTGTCGGTTAAGTCGTGTGTGAATGGGAGGTGTTTGATCAGTGTTTTGTGAATGGGACGTGTCGGGTCAGAGTTGTCTGAATGGGAAGTGTCGGATTACTGGTGCGTGAATGGGAAGTGTTGGATCAGTGCTTGTGAATGGGAAGTGTTGGATCAGTGGAGTGTGAATGGGAAGTGTTTGATCAGTTGTGTGTGAATTGGGAAGTGTCGGATTACTGGTGTGTGAATGGGAAGTGTGGGTTCAGTGGTTTGTGAATGGGACGTGTTGGATCAGTGGAGTGTGAATGGGAAGTGTTGGGTCAGTGTAGTGTGAAGGGGAATGTTCGCACAGTTGTTTGTGAATGGGAAGTGTTGGATCAGTGGTTTGTGAATTGGATGTGTCGGATAGTGGTTTTTGAATGGGAAGTGTTGGATCCATGCTGGGTGAATGTGAAGCTTCGGGTCAGTAGTATATGAATGGGAAGTGTTGTATCAGTGTTGTGTAAATGGAGAAGTGTTGGAGCAGTGGTGTGTGAATTGGGAAGTGTTGCCGCAGTGGTTCGTGAATGGCGGTTGTTGGCTGAGTTGTTTGTGAATGGGAAGTGTTGGATCAGTGTTTGTGAATGGGAAGTGTTGGATCAGTGGAGTGTGAATGGGAAGTGTTGGGTCTGTGGTGTGTGAATGGGAAGTGTGGGATCAGTGGTTTGTGAATGGCGAGTGTTGGATCAGTGGAGTGTGAATGGGAAGTGTTGGGTCAGTGGTGTGTGAATGGGAAGTGTTGGGTCAGTGGTGTGTGAATGGGATGCGTCGGACAGTGGTTTGTGAATGGGAAGTGTCGGGTCAATGGAGTGTGAAGGGGAAGTTTCGGACAGTTGTTTGTGACTGTGTCGTGTCGGTTAAGTCGTGTGTGAATGGGAGATGTTGGATCAGTGGTTTGTGAATTGGATGTGTCTGGTCAGTGGTTTGTGAATGGGAAGTGTCGGGTCAGTGGAGTGTGAAGGGGATGGTTCGGACAGTTGTTTGTGAATGGGAAGTGCTGGATAGGTGGCTTGTGAATGGGATGTGTTGGATCAGTGGTGTGCGAATGCGAATTTTTGGATTAGTGGTTTGTGAATGGGAAGTGTTGGATTAGTGGTGTGTGAATTGGGAAGTGTTGGATCCGTCGTGTGTGAATGGGGATGTGTTGTATCAGTGGTGTGTGAATGGGAAGTGTGGGTTCAGTGGTTTGTGAATGGGATGTGTCGGGTCAGTGGTTTGTGAATGGGAAGTGTCGGGTCAGTGGAGTGTGAATGGGATGGTTCGGACAGTTGTTTGTGAATGGGAAGTGCTGGATAAGTGGTTTGTGAATGGGATGAGTTGGATCAGTGGTGTGCGAATGGGAATTGTTGGATCAGTGGTTTGTGAATGGGAAGTGTTGGATCAGTGTTGTGTGAATTGGGAAGTGTTGGATCAGTGCTGTGTGAATGGGAAGTGTTGGATCAGAGGTTTGTGAATGGGGTTGCCGCGTCAGTGTAGGGTGAAGGGGAAGGTTCTCACAGTTGTTTGTGAATGGGAAGTGTTGGATCAGTGGTTTGTAAATGGAACGTGTTGGATCACTGGTTGGTGAATGGGAAGTGTTGGATCAGTGGTGTGTGAATGGGAAGATTTGGATCAGGTATGTGTTAATGGGAAGTGTCGGGTCAGTGGTTGTTGACTGGGAAGTGTTGGATCAGTGTTTGTGAATGGGAAGTGTTGGATCAGTGAAGTGTGAAGGGCAAGTTTCGCACAGTTGTTTGTGAATGGGAAGTGTTGGATCAGTGGTTGGTGAATGGGAAGTGTTGGATCAGTGGTGTGTGAATTGGAAGATTTGGATCAGGTATGTGTTAATGGGAAGTGTCGGGTCAGTGGTTGTTGACTGGGAAGTGTTGGATCAGTGTTTGTGAATGGGAAGTGTTGGATCAGTGAAGTGTGAAGGGGAAGGTTCGCACAGTTGTTTGTAAATGGAACGTGTTGGATCAGTGGTTTGTGAATGGGAAGTGTTGGATCAGTGGTGTGTGGATTGGGATGTGTTGGTTCAGTGGTTTGTGAATGGGAAGTGTTGGATCAGTGGTTTGTGAATTGAGAAGTGTAGGATCAGTGGTCTGTGCATTGGTATGTGTTGGATCAGTGATGTGTGAATGGGAAGTGTGGGATCAGTGGTTTGTGAATGGGAAGTGTCGGGTCAGTGGCCTGTGATTGGAAATGTTGAGTCATGGTGTGTGAATGGAATGTGTGGGACAGTGGTTTGTGAATTTGATGTGTCGGGTCAGTGGTGTGCGAATGGGAAGTGTCTGATTACGGGTGTGTGAATGGGAAGTGTTGGATCAGTGGTGTGTGAATGGGAAGTATTGTGTCAGTGTTGTGTGAATGGGATATGTCGGACAGTGGTTTGTGAATGGGAAGTGTCGGGTCAGTGGAGTGCGAATGGGAAGTGTCGGACTGTGGTGGATGAATGGGAAGTGTCGGACAGTGGTTTGTGAATGGGAAGTGCCGGGTCAGTGGAGTGCGATTGGGAAGTGTCGGCCAGTGCTGTGTGAATCGGATGTGTCGGATAGTGGTTTTTGAATGGGAAGTGTCGGGTCAGTGGAGTGTGAATGGGAAGTGTTGGATCAATGCTGGGTGAATGTGAAGCTTCGGGTCAGTAGTATATGAATGGGAAGTGTTGTATCAGTGTTGTGTAAATGGAGAAGTTTTGGATCAGCGGTTTGTGAATGGGAAGTGTTGGATCAGTGGAGTGTGAATGGGAACGGTCAGGTCAGTGGTTTGGGAATTGGAAGTGTCGGGTCAGTGGAGTGTGAAGGGGAAGTGTTGGGTCAGTGGTGTGTAATTGGGAAGTTTCGTACAGTTGTTTGTGAATGGGTCCTGTCGGTTAAGTCGTGTGTGAATGGGGGGTGTTGGATCAGTGTTTTGTGAATGGGACGTGTCGGGTCAGAGGTGTCTGAATGGGAAGTGTCGGATTACTGGTGAGTGAATGGGAAGTGTGGGTTCGGTGGTTTGTGAATGGGACGTGTTGGATCAGTGGAGTGTGAATGGGAAGTGTTGGGTCAGTGTAGTGTGAAGGGGAAGTTTCGCACAGCTGTTTGTGAATGGGAAGTGTTGGATCTGTGGTGTGTGAATGGGAAGATTTGGATCAGGTATGTGTTAATGGGAAGTGTGGTATCAGTGTTTTGTGAATGGGAAGTGTTGTATCAGTGGTGTGTGAATTGGGAAGTGTGGGATCAGTGGTTTGTGAATGGCGTGTGTTGGATCAGTGGTTTGTGAGTGGGAAGATTTGGATCAGGTATGTGTTAATGGGAAGTGTCGGGTCAGTGGTTGTTGATTGGGAAGTGTTGGATCAGTGTTTGTGAATGGGAAGTGTTGGATCAGTGGAGTGTGAATGGGAAGTGTTGGGTCAGTGGTGTGAGAATGGGATGTTTTGGGTCAGTGGTGTGTGAATGGGAAGCGTCGGACAGTGGTTTGTGAATGGGAAGTGTGGTGTCAGTGGAGTGTGAAGGGGAAGTTTTGGACAGTTGTTTGTGAATGGGTCTTGTCGGTTAAGTCGTGTGTGAATGGGAAGCGTCGGACAGTGGTATGTGATTGGGAAGTGTCGGGTCAGTGGTTTGTAAATGGAACGTGTTGGATCAGTGGTGTGTGAATGGGAAGATTTGGATCAGGTATGTGTTAATGGGAAGTGTCGGGTCAGTGGTTGTTGACTGGGAAGTGTTGGATCAGTGTTTGTGAATGGGAAGTGTTGGATCAGTGGTGTGTGAATGGGAAGTGAGGGTTCAGTGGTTTGTGAATGGGATGTGTCGGGTCAGTGGTGTGTGAATGGGAACTGTCAGGTCAGTGGTTTGTGAATGGGAAGTGTTGGATCAGTGGTTTGTAAATGGAACGTGTTGGATCAGTGGTGTGTGAATGGGATGTGTTGGATCAGTGGTGTGTGAATGGGAAGATTTGGATCAGGTATGTGTTAATGGGAAGTGTCGGGTCAGTGGTTGTTGACTGGGAAGTGTTGGATCAGTGTTGGTGAATGGGAAGTGTTGGGGCAGTGTAGTGTGAAGGAGAAGGTTCGCACAGTTGTTTGTGAATGGGAATTGTTGGATCAGTGGTTTGTAAATGGAACGTGTTGGATCAGTGGTTTGTGAATGGGAAGTGTTGGATTAGTGGTCTGTGTATTGGGAAGGGTTGAATCAGTGGTGCGTGAAAGGGAAGTGTTCGATCAGTGGTGTGTGAATTGGGAAGTGTTGTATCAGTGGTGTGTGAATGGGATGTGTTTGTTCAGTGGATTATGAATGGGAAGTGTTGGTTCAGTGGTTTGTGAATGGGAAGTGTCGGGTCAGTGGAGTATGAATGGGAAGTGTCGGACAATGGTGTGTGAATGGGAAGTTTCGGACAGCTGTTTGTGAATGGGAAATGTGGTGTCTGTGGAGTGGGATTGAGAAGTGTTGGATCAATGGTGGGTGAATGTGAAGTTTCGGGTTAGTAGTATATGAATGGGAAGTGTTGCATCAGTGTCTGTACGGGGAATATTTGGATCAGTAGTTTATGAATGGGTACTGTTGGATCAGTGTTGTGTGAAAGGGAAGTGTTCGATCGGTGGTGTGTGAATTGGGAAGTGTTGGATCAGCGGTGTGTGAACTGGGAATTGTTGGATCAGTGGTGTGTGAATTGGGAAGTGTTGGATCAGTGGTGTGTGAATGGGAAGTTTGGGTTCAGTGGTTTGTGAATGGCAAATGTCGGGTCAGTGGACTGTGAATGGGAAGTGTTGGATCAGTGGTTTGTAAATGGAATGTGTTGGATCACTGGTTTGTAAATGGAACGTGTTGGATCAGTGGTGTGCGAATGGGAAGATTTGGATCAGGTATGTGTTAATGGGAAGTGTCGGGTCAGTGGTTGTTGATTGGGAAGTGTGGGATCAGTGTTTGTGAATGGGATGTGTTGGGTCAGTGGTGTGTGAAGGGGAAGTTTTGGACAGTTGTTTGTGAATGGGTCGTGTCGGTTAAGTCGTGTGTGAATGGGAAGCGTCGGGCAGTGGTATGTGATTGGGAAGTGTCGGGTCAGTTGAGTGTGAAGGGGATGTTTCGGACAGCTGTTTGTGAATGGGAAGTGTTGGATCAGTGGTTTGTAAATGGAACGTGTTGGTTCAGTGGTGTGTGAATGGGAAGATTTGGATCAGGTATGTGTTAATGGGAAGTGTCAGGTCAGTGGTTGTTGACTGGGAAGTGTTGGATCAGTGGTGTGTGTATGGGGAATTGTTGGATCAGTGGTTTCTGAATGGGTACTGTTGGATCAGTGGTGTGTGAATTGGGAAGTTTTGGATCAGTGGTTTGTGAATGGGCAGGGTTGGATCAGTGGTTTGTGAATGGGATGTCAAGGATCAGTGGTCTGTGTATTGGGAAGGGTTGAATCAGTGGTGCGTGAATGGGATGTGTTTGTTCAGTGGAGTATGAATGGGAAGTGTTGGTTCAGTGGTTTGTGAATGGGAAGTGTCGGGTCAGTGGAGTATGAATGGGAAGTGTCGGACAATGGTGTGTGAATGGGAAGTTTCGGACAGCTGTTTGTGAATGGGAAATGTGGTGTCTGTGGAGTGGGATTGAGAAGTGTTGGATCAATGGTGGGTGAATGTGAAGTTTCGGGTTAGTAGTATATGAATGGGAAGTGTTGCATCAGTGTTGTCTGTACGGGGAATATTTGGATCAGTAGTTTATGAATGGGTACTGTTGGATCAGTGTTGTGTGAAAGGGAAGTGTTCGATCGGTGGTGTGTGAATTGGGAAGTGTTGGATCAGCGGTGTGTGAACTGGGAAGTGTTGGATCAGTGGTGTGTGAATTGGGAAGTGTTGGAACAGTGGTGTGTGAATGGGAAGTGTGGGTTCAGTGGTTTGTGAATGGCAAATGTCGGGTCAGTGGACTGTGAATGGGAAGTGTTGGATCAGTGGTTTGTAAATGGAACGTGTTGGATCACTGGTTTGTGAATGGGAAGTGTTGGATCAGTGGTTTGTAAATGGAACGTGTTGGATCACTGGTTTGTGAATGGGAAGTGTTGGATCAGTGGTTTGTAAATGGAACGTGTTGGATCACTGGTTTGTGAATGGGATTTGTTGGATAAGTGGTTTGTAAATGGAACGTGTTGGATCACTGGTTTGTGAATGGGAAGTGTTGGATCAGTGGTGTGCGAATGGGAAGATTTGGATCAGGTATGTGTTAATGGGAAGTGTCGGGTCAGTGGTTGTTGATTGGGAAGTTTTGGATCAGTGGAGTGTGAATGGGAAGTGTTGGGTCAGTGGTGTGAGAATGGGATGTGTTGGGTCAGTGGTGTGTGAATGGGAAGCGTCGGGCAGTGGTATGTGATTGGGAAGTGTCGGGTCAGTGGAGTGTGAAGGGGAAGTTTTGGACAGTTGTTTGTGAATGGGAAGTGTTGGATCAGTGGTTCGTAAATGGAACGTGTTGGATCACTGGTTTGTGAATGGGAAGTGTTGGATCAGTGGTGTGCGAATGGGAAGATTTGGATCAGGTATGTGTTAATGGGAAGTGTCGGGTCAGTGGTTGTTGACTGGGAAGTGTTGGATCAGTGGTGTGTGTATGGGGAATTGTTGGATCAGTGGTTTGTGAATGGGTACTGTTGGATCAGTGGTGTGTGAATTGGGAAGTTTTGGATCAGTGGTTTGTGAATGGGCAGGGTTGGATCAGTGGTTTGTGAATGGGATGTCAAGGATCAGTGGTCTGTGTATTGGGAAGGGTTGAATCAGTGGTGCGTGAAAGGGAAGTGTTCGATCAGTGGTGTGTGAATTGGGAAGTGTTGTATCAGTGGTGTGTGAATGGGATGTGTTTGTTCAGTGGAGTATGAATGGGAAGTGTTGGTTCAGTGGTTTGTGAATGGGAAGTGTCGGGTCAGTGGAGTATGAATGGGAAGTGTCGGACAATGGTGTGTGAATGGGAAGTTTCGGACAGCTGTTTGTGAATGGGAAATGTGGTGTCTGTGGAGTGGGATTGAGAAGTGTTGGATCAATGGTGGGTGAATGTGAAGTTTCGGGTTAGTAGTATATGAATGGGAAGTGTTGCATCAGTGTTGTCTGTACGGGGAATATTTGGATCAGTAGTTTATGAATGGGTACTGTTGGATCAGTGTTGTGTGAAAGGGAAGTGTTCGATCAGTGGTGTGTGAATTGGGAAGCGTTGGATCAGTGGTGTGTGAATTGGGAAGTGTTGGATCAGTGGTGTGTGAATTGGGAAGTGTTGGATCAGGGGTGTGTGAATTGGGAAGTGTTGGATCAGTGGTGTGTGAATTGGGAAGTGTTGGATCAGTGGTGTGTGAATTGGGAAGTGTTGGATCAGTGGTGTGTGAATTGGGAAGTGTTGGATCAGTGGAGTGTGAATGGGAAGTGTCGGACAGTGGTTTGTGAATGGGAAGTGCCGGGTCAGTGGAGTGCGATTGGGATGTGTCGGCCAGTGCTGGTGAATGGGATGTGTCGGATACTGGTTTTTGAATGGGAAGTGTCGGGTAGGTTGAGTGTGAATGGGAAGTGTTGGATCAATGCTGGGTGAATGTGAAGCTTCGGGTCAGTAGTATATGAATGGGAAGTGTTGTATCAGTGTTGTGTAAATGGAGAAGTGTTGGAGCAGTGGTCTGTGAATGGCGATTGTTGGATCAGTTGTTTGTGAATGGGAAGTGTTGGAACAGCGGTGTATGAATTGCAAGTTTTGGATCAGCGGTTTGTGAATGGGAAGTGTTGGATCAGTGGTGTGTGAATGGGAAGTGTGGGTTCAGTGGTTTGTGAATGGGATGTGTCGGGTCAGTGGTGTGTGAATGGGAACTGTCAGGTCAGTGGTTTGTGAATGGGGCGTGTTGGATCAGTCGTTTGTGAATGGGGTTGTCGCGTCAGTGTAGTGTGAAGGAGAAGGTTCGCACAGTTGTTTGTGAATGGGAAGTTTTGGAACAGTGGTGTGTGAATGGGATGTGTTGGATCAGTGGTGTGTGAATGGGAAGTGTGGGTTTAGTGGTTTGTGAATGGGATGTGTCGGGTCAGTGGTGTGTGAATGGGAACTGTCAGGTCAGTGGTTTGTGAATGGGGCGTGTTGGATCTGTGGTTTGTGTATGGGGTTGTCGCGTCAGTGTAGTGTGAAGGAGAAGGTTCGCACAGTTGTTTGTGAATGGGAAGTTTTGGAACAGTGGTGTGTGAATGGGATGTGTTGGATCAGTGGTGTGTGAATGGGAAGTGTGGGTTCAGTGGTTTGTGAATGGGATGTGTCGGGTCAGTGGTGTGTGAATGGGAACTGTCAGGTCAGTGGTTTGTGAATAGGGCGTGTTGGATCAGTGGTTTGTGAATGGGGTTGTCGCGTCAGTGTAGTGTGAAGGAGAAGGTTCGCACAGTTGTTTGTGAATGGGAAGTTTTGGAACAGTGGTGTGTGAATGGGATGTGTTGGATCAGTGGTCTGTGAATGGGAAGTGTGGGTTCAGTGGTGTGTGAATGGGAAGATTTGGATCAGGTATGTGTTAATGGGAAGTGTCGGGTCAGTGGTTGTTGATTGCGAAGTGTTAGATCAGAGTTTGTGAAAGGGAAGTGTTGGTTCAGTGGTGTGTGAATGGGAACGGTCAGGTCAGTGGTTTGTGAATTGGACGTGTCGGGTCAGTGGAGTGTGAATGGGAAGTGTCGGGTCAGTGGAGTGTGAAAGGGAAGTGTTGGGTCAGTGGTGTGTAATTGGGAAGTTTCATACAGTTGTTTGTGAATGGGTCCTGTCGGTTAAGTCGTGGGTGAATAGGAGGTGTTTGATCAGTGTTTTGTGAATGGGACGTGTCGGGTCAGAGGTGTCTGAATGGGAAGTGTCGGATTACTGGTGTGTGAATGGGAAGTGTGGGTTCAGTGGTTTGTGAATGGGACGTGTTGGATCAGTGGAGTGTGAATGGGAAGTGTTGGGTCAGTGTAGTGTGAAGGGAAAGTTCGCACAGTTGTTTGTGAATGGGAAGTGTCAGGTCTGTGGTTCGTGAATGGGATGTGTCGTATCAGTGATGTGTGAATGTCCAGTGTCGGGTCAGTGTGGTGTGATGGATAAGTGTTGGATCAATGGTTGGTGAATGTGAAGTTTCGGGTCAGTAGCATATGAATGGGAAGTGTTGTAACAGTGGAGTGTAAATGGGGATGTGTTGGATCAGTGGTGTGTGAATTGGCAAGTGTTGGATCAGTCGTGCGTGAACGGGAATGTGTTGGATCAGTGGTGTGCGAATGGGAAGTGTGGGTTCAGTGGTTTGTGAATGGGTGGTGTCGGGTCAGTGGTGTGTGAATGGGAAGTGTGGGTTCAGTGGTTTGTGAATGGGATGTGTCGGGTCAGTGGTGTGTGAATGGGAACTGTCAGGTCAGTGGTTTGTGAATGGGGCGTGTTGGATCAGTGGTTTGTGAATGGGGTTGTCGCGTCAGTGTAGTGTGAAGGAGAAGGTTCGCACAGTTGTTTGTGAATGGGAAGTTTTGGGTCAGTGGTGTGTGAATGGGATGTGTTGGATCAGTGGTGTGTGAATGGGAAGTGTGGGTTCAGTGGTTTGTGAATGGGAATTGTCGGGTCAGTGGAGTGTGAAGGGGATGGTTCGGACAGTTGTTTGTGAATGGGAAGTGCTGGATAGGTGGTTTGTGAATGGGATGTGTTGGATCAGTGGTGTGCGAATGCGAATTGTTGGATCAGTGGTTTGTGAATGGGAAGTGTTGGATTAGCGGTGTGTGAATTGGGAAGTGTTGGATCCGTCGTGTGTGAATGGGGATGTGTTGGATCAGTGGTGTGTGAATGGGAAGTGTGGGTTCAGTGGTTTGTGAATGGGATGTGTCGGGTCAGTGGTGTGTGAATGGGAACTGTCAGGTCAGTGGTTTGTGAATGGGGCGTGTTGGATCAGTGGTTTGTGAATGGGAAGTGTCGGGTCAGTGGAGTGTGAAGGGGATGGTTCGGACAGTTGTTTGTGAATGGGAAGTGCTGGATAGGTGGTTTGTGAATGGGATGTGTTGGATCAGTGGTGTGCGAATGGGAATTGTTGGATCAGTGGTTTGTGAATGGGAAGTGTTGGATCAGTGTTGTGTGAATTGGGAAGTGTTGGATCAGTCGTGTGTGAAAGGGGATGTGTTGGATCAGTGGTGTGTGAATGGGAAGTGTGCGTTCAGTGGTTTGTGAATGGGTCGTGTTGGATCAGTGGTTTGTGAATGGGGTTGTGGCGTCAGTGTAGTGTGAAGGGGAAGGTTCTCACAGTTCTTTGTGAATGGGAAGTGTTGTATCAGTGGTTTGTAAATGGAACGTGTTGGATCACTGGTTTGTGAATGGGACGTGTTGGATCAGTGGTGTGTGAATGGGAAGATTTGGATCAGGTATGTGTTAATGGGAAGTGTCGGGTCAGTGGTTGTTGATTGCGAAGTGTTAGATCAGAGTTTGTGAATGGGAAGTGTTGGATCAGTGGAGTGTGAATGGGAAGTGTCGGGTCAGTGAAGTGTGAAGGGGAAGTTTCGGACAACTGATTGTGACTGGGTCGTGTCGGTTAAGTCGTGTGTGAATGGGAAGCGTCGCACAGTGGTAAGTGATTGGGAAGTGTCGGGTCAGTGGAGTGGAAAGGGGATGTTTCGGACAGTTGTTTGTGAATGGGTCGTGTCGGTTAAGTCGTGTGTGAATGGGAGGTGTTGAATCAGTGGTTTGTGAATTGGATGTGTCTGGTCAGTGGTTTGTGAATGGGAAGTGTCGGGTCAGTGGAGTGTGAAGGGGATGGTTCGGACAGTTGTTTGTGAATGGGATGTGCTGGATAGGTGGTTTGTGAATGGGATGTGTTGGATCAGTGGTGTGCGAATGGGAATTGTTGGATCAGTGGTTTGTGAATTGGGAAGTGTTGGATCAGTCGTGTGTTAATGTGAGCTGTTGGATCCCTGGTTTGTGAATTGAATGTGTCGGGTCAGTGGTGTCTGAATGGGAAGTGTCGGATTACTGGTGTCTGAATGTGAAGTGTGGGTTCAGTGGTTTGTGAATGGGAATTGTCCGGTCAGTGGTGTGTTAATGGGAAATGTCGGGTCAGTGTTGTGTATATGGGGATGTGTTTGATCAATGGTTTGTAAATGGGTACTGTTGGAGCAGTGGTGTCTTAATTGGGAAGTGTTGGATCAGTGGTGTTTGAATGGGAAGTGTGGGTTCAGTGGTTTGTGAATGGGAAGTGTCGGGTCAGTGGAGTGTGAAGGGGATGGTTCGGACAGTTGTTTGTGAATGGGAAGTGCTGGATAGGTGGTTTGTGAATGGGATGTGTTGGATCAGTGGTGTGCGAATGGGAATTGTTGGATCAGTGGTTTGTGAATGGGAAGTGTTGGATCAGTGTTGTGTGAATTGGGAAGTGTTGGATCAGTCGTGTGTGAAAGGGGATGTGTTGGATCAGTGGTGTGTGAATGGGAAGTGTGCGTTCAGTGGTTTGTGAATGGGTCGTGTTGGATCAGTGGTTTGTGAATGGGGTTGTGGCGTCAGTGTAGTGTGAAGGGGAAGGTTCTCACAGTTCTTTGTGAATGGGAAGTGTTGTATCAGCGGTTTGTAAATGGAACGTGTTGGATCACTGGTTTGTGAATGGGACGTGTTGGATCAGTGGTGTGTGAATGGGAAGATTTGGATCAGGTATGTGTTAATGGGAAGTGTCGGGTCAGTGGTTGCTGATTGCGAAGTGTTAGATCAGAGTTTGTGAATGGGAAGTGTTGGATCAGTGGAGTGTGAATGGGAAGTGTCGGGTCAGTGGAGTGTGAAGGGGAAGTTTCGGACAACTGATTGTGACTGGGTCGTGTCGGTTAAGTCGTGTGTGAATGGGAAGCGTCGGACAGTGGTAAGTGATTGGGAAGTGTCGGGTCAGTGGAGTGGAAAGGGGATGTTTCGGACAGTTGTTTGTGAATGGGTCGTGTCGGTTAAGTCGTGTGTGAATGGGAGGTGTTGAATCAGTGGTTTGTGAATTGGATGTGTCTGGTCAGTGGTTTGTGAATGGGAAGTGTCGGGTCAGTGGAGTGTGAAGGGGATGGTTCGGACAGTTGTTTGTGAATGGGATGTGCTGGATAGGTGGTTTGTGAATGGGATGTGTTGGATCAGTGGTGTGCGAATGGGAATTGTTGGATCAGTGGTTTGTGAATTGGAAGTGTTGGATCAGTCGTGTGTTAATGGGAGCTGTTGGACCCCTGGTTTGTGAATTGAATGTGTCGGGTCAGTGGTGTCTCAATGGGAAGTGTCGGATTACTGGTGTCTGAATGTGAAGTGTGGGTTCAGTGGTTTGTGAATGGGAAGTGTCCGGTCAGTGGTGTGTGAATGGGAAATGTCGGGTCAGTGTTGTGTATATGGCGATGTGTTTGATCAATGGTTTGTAAATGGGTACTGTTGGAGCAGTGGTGTCTTAATTGGGAAGTGTTGGATCAGTGGTTTGTGAATGGGAAGTGTTGGATCAGTGGTCTGTGAATTGGGAAGTGTTGGATCGGTGGTGTGTGAATGGGAAGTTTCGGACTGTTGTTTGTGAATGGGAAGTGTCGGGTCTGTGGAGTGGGATTGAGAAGTATTGGATCAATGGTGGGTGAATGTGAAGTTTCGGACCAGTAGTATATGAATGGGAAGTTTTGCATCAGTGTTGTGTATATGGGGATGTGTTTGATCAGTGGTTTGTGAATGGGAAGTGTTGGATCAGTGGTGTGTGAATGGGGAAGTGTTGGGTCAGTGGTTTGTGAATGGGCAGTGTTGGATCAGTGGTTTGTGAAAAGGAAGTCAAGGATCAGTGGTTTGTGAATTGGGAAGGGTTGAATCAGTGGTGTGTGAAATGGAAGTGTGGGATCAGTGTTTTGTGAATGGGAAGTGTTGGATCAGTGGTGTGTGAATAGGAAGTGTGGGTTCAGTGGTTTGTGAACGGGATGTTTCGGGACAGTGTCGGTGATTGGGAAGTGTTGGATTAGTAGTGCGTGAATGGGAAGTGTTGGGTCAGTGGTGTGTGAATGGGACGTGTTGGATGAGTGGTGTGTGAATGGTGATGTGTTGGATCAGTGGTATGTGAGTGGGAAGTGTCGGATCAGTGCTGTTTGAATGGGAACTGTCTGGTCAGGGGTTTGTGAATGGGAAGTGTCGGGTCAGTGGTGTGTGAATGGCAAGTGTCGGGTCAGTGGGGTGTGATGTAGAAGTGTTTGATCAATAGTGGGTGAATGTGAAGTTTCGTGTCAGTAGCATTTGAATGGGAAGTGTTGTATCAGTGCTGTGTAAACGGGGAAGTGTTGGATCAGTGGTGTGTGAATTGGGAATGTTGGATCGGTGGTCTGTGAATTGGGAAGTGTTGCATCAGTGGTTTGTGAATGGGCAGTGTTGGATCAGTGGTTTATGAATAGGAAGTCAAGGATCAGTGGTCTGTGAATTGGGAAGGGTTGGATCAGTGGTGTGTGAAAGGGAAGTGTGGGATCAGTGTTTTGTGAATGGGAAGAGTTGGATCTGTGGTGTGTGAATAGGATGTTTCGGGACAGTGTCGGTGATTGGGAAGTGTTGGATTAGTAGTGTGTGAATGGGAAGTGTTGGGTCAGTGGTGTGCGAATGGGATGTGTCGGACTTTGGTGTGTGAAAGGCAAGTTTCGGACTCTTGTTTGTGAATGGGAAATGTCGCTTCTGTAGAGTGGGATTGAGAAGTGTTGGATCAATGGTGGGTGAATGTGAAGTTTCGGCCCAGTAGTATATGAATGGGAAGTGTTGTATCAATGTTGTGTAAATGGGGAAGAGTTGGAGCAGTGGTCCGTGAATTGGGAAGTGTTGGATCAGTGGAGTGTGAATGGGAAGTTTCGGACAGTGGTATGTGAATAGGAAGTGCCGGGTCAGTGGCGTGCCAATGGGAAGTTTCGGACAGCTGTTTGTGAATGGGATGTGTCGGGTCAGTGGTGTGTGAATGGGAAGTGTTTGATTAGTGGTCTGTGAACTGGGAGGTGTTGGATCAGTGGAGTCTGAATGGGACGTGTGGGATCAGTGGTTTGTGAATGGGAAGTGTCGGGTCCGTGGTTTTTGAATGGGAAGTGTCTTGTCAGTGTGGTGTGAATGGGAAGTTTCGTGTCAGTAGTATATAGTTTCTGAATGTTGAGTGTTGGATCAGTGGTTTGTGAATGGGAATTGTTGGATCAGTGATGTGTGAATGGGAAGTGTGGGATCAGTGATGTGTGAATGGGAAGTGTGGGATCAGTGGTTTGTGAATGGGATGTGTCGGGTCAGTGGAGTGGGTTAGAGATGTGTTGGATCAATGGTGGGTGTTTGTGAAGTTTCGGGTCAGTAGTATATGAATGGGAAGTGTTGCATCAGTGTTGTGTGTATGGGGAATTGTTGGATCAGTGGTTTGTGAATGGGTACTGTTGGATCAGTGGTGTGTGAATTGGGAAGTGTTGGATCAGTGGTTTGTGAATGGGCAGTGTTGGATCAGTGGATTGTGAATAGGAAGTCAAGGATCAGTGGTCTGTGAATTGGGAAGGGTTGTATCAGTGGTGTGTGAAAGGGAAGTGTTGGATCAGTGGTGTGTGAATAGGAAGTGTGGGTTCAGTGGTTTGTGAATGGGAAGTGTGGGATCAGTGGTTTGTGAATGGGAAGTGTGGGATCAGTGATTTGTGAATGGGATGTTTCGGGACAGTGTCGGTGATTGGGTAGTGTTGGATTAGTAGTGTGTGAATGGGAAGTGTTGGATCAGTGGTGTGTGAATGGGAAGTGTTGGATCAGTGGTGTGTGAATGGGAAGTGTTGGGTCAGTGGTGTGTGAATGGGAAGTGTCGTGTATGTGGAGTGGGATTGAGAAGTGTTGGATCAATTGTGGGTGAATGTGAAGTTTCGGCCCAGTAGTATATGAATGGGAAGTGTTGTATCAGTGTTGTGTAAATGGGGAAGAGTTGGAGCAGTGGTGTGTTAATTGGGAAGTGTTGGATCAGTGGTGTGTGAATTGGGAAGTGTTGGGTCAGTGGTTTGTGACTGGGAAGTGTTGGATCTGTGGGTTGTGAGCTGGGACGTTTGGATCAGTGGTCCGTGAATTAGGAAGTGTTGGTTCAGTGGAGTGTGAATGGGAAGTGTCGGACAGTGGTATGTGAATGGGAAGTGTCGGGTCAGTGGTGTGTGAATGGGAACTGTCGGGTCAGTGCGGTGTGAATGGGAAGTTTCGTGTCAGTAGTATATGAATGGGAAGTGTTGTATCAGTGTTGTGTAAATGGAGAAGTGTTGGAGCAGTGGTGTCTTAATTGGGAAGTGTCTGGTCAGTGCAGTGTGATTGAGAAGTGTTGGATCAATGGTAGGTGAATGAAAAGTTTCGAGTTAGTAGTATATGAATTGGATGTGTTGGATCAGTGGTGTGTGAATAGGAAGTGTGGGTTCAGTGGTTTGTGAATGGGAAGTGTTGTATCAATGGTTTGTGAATTGGGAAGTGTTGGATCAGTGGTCTGTGAATTGGGAAGTGTTGGATCAGTGGTGTGTGAATTGGGAAGTGTTGGATCAGTGGTTTCTGAATGTGCAGTGTTGGATCAGTGGTTTGTGAATGGGAAGTCAAGGATCAGTGGTCTGTGCATTGGGAATGGTTGGATCAGTGGTGTGTGAAAGGGAAGTGTTCGATCAGTGCTGTGTGAATTGGGAAGTGTTGGATCAGTGGTGTGTGAATTGGGATGTGTTGGATCAGTGGTGTGTGAATTGGGAAGTGTTGGATCAGTGGTGAGTGAATGGGAAGTGTGGGTTCACTGGTTTGTGAATGGGATGTGTCTGGTCAGTGGTGTGTGAATGGGAACTCTCAGGTCAGTGGTTTGTGAATGGGAAGTGTCGGTTCAGTGGAGTGTGAAGGGGAAGATTCGGACTGTTGTTTGTCAATGTGTCGTGTAGATTAAGTCGTGTGTGAATGGGAGGTGTTGGACCAGTGGTTTGTGAATTGGATGTGTCGTGTCAGATGTGTCTGAATAGGAAGTGTCGGATTACTGGTTTGTGAATGGGAAGTGTGGGTTCAGTGGTTTGTGAATGGGAAGTTTCCGGTCAGTTGTGTGTGAATGGGAACTGTCAGGTCAGTGGTTTGTGAATGGGAAGAGTTGGGTCAGTGGTTTGTGAATGGGAAGTGTCGAGTCGGTGGAGGGGGTTAGAGAAGTGTTGGATCAATGGGGGATGAATGTGAAGTTTCGTGTCAGTAGTATATGAATGGGATGTGTTGCATCAGTGTTGTGAGCATGGGGAATTGTTGGATCAGTGGTTTGTGAATGGGTACTGTTGGATCAGTGGTGTGTGAATTGGGAAGTGTTGGATCAGTGGTTTCTGAATGTTGAGTGTTGGAACAGTGGTTTGTGAATGTGAAGTGTTGGATCAGTGGTGTGTGAATTGGGAAGTATTGGATCAGCTGTCTGTGAACTGGGAAGTGTTGGATCAGTGGTCTGTGAACTGGGAAGTGTTGGATCAGTGAGGTGTGAATGGGAAGTGTTGGATCAGTGGTTTGTGAATGGGAAGTGTTGTATCAATGGTTTGTGAATTGGGAAGTGTTGGATCAGTGGTGTGTGAAAGGGAAGTGTGCGATCAGTGGTGTGTGAATTGGGAAGTGTCGGATCAGCGGTTTGTGAATGGGAAGTTTTGGATTTGTGGTTTGTGAATTGGGAAGTGTTGGATCAATGGTCTGTGAATTGGGAAGTGTTGGATCAGTGGAGTGTGAATGGGAAGTGTCGGACAGTGGTATATGAATGGGAAGTGCCGGGTCAGTGGCGTGCGAATGGGGAGTTTCGGACATTTGTTTGTGAATGGGTCGTGTCGGTTAAGCCGTGTGTGAATGGGAGGTGATGGACCAGTGGTTTGTGAATTGGATGTGTCGGGTCAGAGGTGTCTGAATGGGAAGTGTCGGATTACTGGTGTGTGAATGGGAAGTGTGGGATCAGTGGTTTCTGAATGGGATGTGTCGGGTCAGTGCGGTGTGATTGAGAAGTGTTGGATCAATGGTAGGTGAATGAAAAGTTTCGAGTTAGTAGTATATGAATTGGATGTGTTGGATCAGTGGTGTGTGAATAGGAAGTGTGGGTTCAGTGGTTTGTGAATGGGAAGTGTTGTATCAATGGTTTGTGAATTGGGAAGTGTTGGATCAGTGGTGTGTGAAAGGGAAGTGTGCGATCAGTGGTGTGTGAATTGGGAAGTGTCGGATCAGTGGTTTCTGAATGGGAAGTGTCGGGACAGTGGCCTGTGATCGGAAGTGTTGGGTCATTGCTGCGTGAATGGGAACTGTCAGGTCAGTTGTTTGTGAATGGGTCGTGTAGGTTAAGTCGTGTGTGAATGGGAGGTGCTGATTCAGTGGTTTGTGAATTGTATGTGTCGGGTCAGAGGTGTCTGAATGGGAAGTGTCGGATTACTGGTGTGTGAATGCGAAGTGTGAGTTCAGTGGTTAGTGAATGGGAAGTGTCCGGTCAGTGGTGTGTGAATGGGAAGTGGTGGATCAATGGTGGGTGAATGTGAATTTTCGGGTCAGTAGTATATGAATGGGAAGTGTTGCATCAGTGTTGAGTGTATGGGGAATTGTTGGATGAGTGGTTAGTGAATGGTAACAGTTGTATCAGTGGTGTGTGAATTGGGAAGTGTTGGATCAGAGGTTTGTGAATGGGAAGTCAAGGATCAGTGATCTGTGAATTGGGAAGGGTTGGATCAGTGGTGTGTGAAATGGGAAATGTTGAATGAGTGGTGTGTGAAAGGCGAGTGTTGGATCAGTTGTTTGTGAATAGGAAGTGTTGGATCAGTAGTGTGTGAATGGGAAGTGTCGGGTCAGTGGTAGCTGATTGGGAAGTGTTGGATCAGTGGTGTGTGAATGGGGATGTGCTGGATCAGTGGTGTGTGAATGGGAAGTGTGCGTTCAGTGGTTTCTGAATGGGAAGTGTCGGGTCAGTGGTCTGTGAATGGGAACTGTCAGGTCAGTGGTGTGTGAATGTGATGTGTCGGACACTGGTGTGTGAATGGGAAGTTTCGCACACTTGTGTGTGAGTGGGAAATGTCGGTTCTGTGGAGTGGGATAGAGAAGTGTTGGATCAATGGTGGGTGAATATGAAGTTTCGGCCCAGTAGTATATGAATGGGAAGTGTTGTATCAATGTTATGTAAATTGGGAAGAGTTGGAGCAGTGGTGTGTCAATTGGGAAGTGTTGGATCAGTGCTTTCTGAATGTCGAGTGTTGGATCTGTGGTTTGTGAATAGGAAGTGTTGGATCAGAGGTGTGTGAATTCTGAAATGTTGGATCAGTGGTGTGTGAATGGGATGTGTTTGATCAGTGGTTTGTGAAGTTGGAAGTGTTGGATCAATGGTTTGTGAATGGGATGTGTTGGATTAGTGGTCTGTGAACTGGGAGGTGTTGGATCAGTGGAGTGTGAATGGGAAGTGTCGGGTCCGTGGGGTGTGAATGGGAAGTGTCGGACAGTGGTGTGTGAATGGGACGTTTCGGGTCAGTAGTATATGAATGGGAAATGTTGTATCAGTGTTGTGTAAATGGAGAAGTGTTGGAGAAGTGGTGTCTTAATTGGGAAGTGTTGGATCAGTGGTGTGTGAATTGGGAAGTGTTGGATCGGTGGTGTGTGAATTGGAAGTATTGTGTAAGTGTTGTGTGAGTGGGATGTGTCGGACAGTGGTTTGTGAATGGGATGTGTCGGTTCAGTGGAGTGGGAATGGGATGTGTTGGATCAGTGGTGTGTGATGTTGGAAAAGTTGGATCAGTGGCTTGTGAATGGGAAGTGTTGGATTAGTGGTCTGTGAATTGGGAAGTGCTTTGGATCAGTGGTGTGTGAATGGAAAGTGTTGGATCAATGGTGGGTGAATGTGAAGTTTCTGGTCAGTAGTATATGAATGGGAAGTGTTGCATCAGTTTTGTGTGTATGGGGAATTGTTCGATCAGTGGTTTCTGAATGGGTACTGTTGGATCAGTGGTGTGTGAATTGGGAAGTGTTGGATCAGTGGTTTGTGAATGGGCAGGGTTGGATCAGTGGTTTGTGAATTGGAAGTCAAGGATCAGTGGACTGTGAATTGGGAAGTGTTGGATGAGTGGGGTGTGAATGGCGAGTGTTGGATCAGTTGTTTGTGAATGGGAAGTTTTGGATCAGTAGTGTGTGAATGGGAAGTTTCGGGTCAGTGGTAGTTGATTGGGAAGTGTTGGATCAGTGGTGTGTGAATGGGGATGTGCTGGATCAGTGGTGTGTGAATGGGAAGTGTCGGGTCAGTGTTGTGTGAATGGGAACTGTCAGGTCTGTGGTTTGTGAGTGGGAAGTGTCGGGTCAGTGGAGTGTGAAGGGGAAGTTGCGGACAGTTGTTTGTGAATGTGTCGTGTCGGTTAAGTCGTGTGTGAATGGGAGCTGTTGGACCCCTGGTTTGTGAATTGGATGTGTCGGATCAGTGGAGTCTGAATGGAAAGTGTCGGATTACTGGTGTCTGAATGTGAAGTGTGGGTTCAGTGGTTTGTGAATGGGAAGTGTCCGGTCAGTGGTGTGTGAATGGGAAATGTCGGGACAGTGTTGTGTATATGGGGATGTGTTTGATCAGTGGTTTGTGAATGGGTACTTTTGGTCAGTGTTGTGTAAATGGAGAAGTGTTGGAGCAGTGGTGTCTTAATTGGGAAGTGTTGGATCTGTGGTTTGTGAATGGGAAGTGTTGGATCAGTGGTCTGTGAATTGGGAAGTGTTGGATCGGTGGTGTGTGAATGGGAAGTATTGTGTCCGTGTTGTGTGAGTGGGATGTGTCGGACAGTGGTTTGTGAATGGGAAGTGTCGGACAGTGGTGTGTGAATGGGAAGTTACTGACTGTTGTTGGTGAATGGGAAGTGTCGGGTCTGTGGAGTGGGATTGAGAAGTATTGGATGAATGGTGGGTGAATGTGAAGTTTCGGATCAGTAGTATATGAATGGGAAGTTTTGCATCAGTGTTGTGTATATGGGGATGTGTTTAATCAGTGGTTTGTGAATGGGTACTGTTGGATCAGTGGTGTGTGAATGGGGAAGTGTTGGATCAGTGGTTTGTGAATGGGCAGTTTTGGATCAGTGGTTTGTGAATAGGAAGTCAAGGATCAGTGGTCTGTGAATTGGGAAGGGTTGAATCAGTGGTGTGTGAAATGGAAGTGTGGGATCAGTGTTTTGTGAATGGGAAGTGTTGCATCACAGGTGTGTGAATTCTGAAGTGTTGGATCTGTGGTTTGTGAGTTGGGACGTGTTGGATCAGTGGTCCGTTAATTGGGAAGTGTTGGATCAGTGGAGTGTGAATGGGAAGTGTCGGACAGTGGTATGTGAATGGGAAGGGGCGGGTCAGTGGCGTGTGAATGGGAACTGTCTGTGCAGTGGTTTATGAATGGGAAGTGTCGGTTCAGAGGTGTTTGAATGGGAAGTTTCTGATTAGGCGTGTGTGAATGGGAAGCGTCTGGTCAGTGGGGTGTGATTGAGAAGTGTTCGATAAATGGTAGGTGAATGTGAAGTTTCAGGTTAGTTGTATATGAATGGGATGTGTTGGGTCAGTGCTGTGTACATGGGGATGTGTGGGATCAGTGCTGTGTGAATGGGAAGTCTCGGATGGGTGGAGTGGGATTGAGAAGTGTTGGATCAATGGTGAGTGAATGTTAAGTTTCGTGTCAGAAGTATATGAATGGGAAGAGTTGTATCAGTGTTGTGTAAATGGGGAAGAGTTGGAGCAGTGGTGTGTGAATGGGGATGTGCTGGAACAGTGATGTGTGAATGGGAAGTGTGCGTTCAGAGGTTTGTGAATGGGAAGTGTCGGGTGAGTGGTCTGTGAATGGGAACTGTCAGGTCAGTGGTTTGTGAATGGGAAGTGTCGGATCAGTGGAGTCTGAAGGGGAAGTTTCGGACAGCTGTTTGTGAATGTGAAGTGTCCGATCAGTGGAGTGTGAAGGGGAAGTGTCGGACAGTGGCTTGTAAATGTGAAGTATTTGATTAGTGGTCTGTGAACTGGGAGGTGTTGGATCAGTGGAGTCTGAATTGGACGTGTGGGATCAGTGGTTTCTGAATGGGAAGTGTCGGGTCCGTGGTTTGTGAATGGGAAGTGTCGGGTCAGTGGGGTGTGAATGGGAAGTTTCGTGTCAGTAGTATATGAATGGGAAGTGTTGTATCAGTTTTGTGTAAATGCAGAAGTGTTGGAGCAGTGGTGTCTTAATTGCGAAGTGTCGGGTCAGTGCGGTGTGATTGAGAAGTGTTGGATCAATGGTAGGTGAATGAAAAGTTTCGAGTTAGTAGTATATGAATGGGATGTGTTGGATCAGTGGGGTGTGAATAGGAAGTGTGGGTTCAGTGGTTTGTGAATGGGAAGTGTTGTGTCAGTGGTGTGTGAATGGGATGTGTCTGACAGTGGTTTGTGAATGGGAACTGTCGGGTCAGTAGAGTGTGAATGGGAAGAGTCGGACAGCGGTGTGTTAATGAGAAGTTTCGGACAGTTATTTGTGAATGGGACGTGTCCGGTCTGTGGAGTGGGATTGAGAAGTGTTGGATCAATGGTGGGTGAATGTGAAGTTTCGGGTCAGTAGTATATGAATGGGAATTGTTGTATCAGTGATGTGTGAATGGGAAGTGACGGGTCAGTGGTGTGTGAATGGGAACTGTCAGGTCAGTTGTTTGTGAATGGGAAGTGTCGGGTCAGTGGAGTGTGAAGGGGGACTTTTGGACAGTTGTTTGTGAGTGAGTCGTGTCGGTTACGTCGTGTGAATGGGAGGTGTTGGACCAGTGGTTTGTGAATTGGATGTGTCGGGTCAGAGGTGTCTGAATGGGAAGTGTCGGATTTCTGGTGTGTGAATGGGAAGTGTGGGTCCAGTGGTTTGTGAATGGGAAGTGTCCGGTCAGTTGTGTGTGAATGGGAACTGTCAGGTCAGTGGTTTGTGAATGGGATGTGTTGCATCAGAGGTGTGTGAATGGGGAGTGTTGTATTAGTGGTGTGTGAATTGGGAAGTGTCGGGTCAGTGGACTATGAATGGGAAGTGTTGGATCAGTGGTGTGTGAATGGGAAGTGTCGGGTCAGCGGAGTGGGTTAGAGAAGTGTTGGATCAATGGTGGATGAATGTGAAGTTTCGAGTCAGTAGTATATGAATGGGAAGTGTTGCATCAGTGTTGTGTATATGGGGAAGTGTTGGATCAGTTGTTTGTGAATGGGAAGTGTCGGGTCAGTGGAGTGTGAAGGGGGACTTTCGGACAGTTGTTTGTGAGTGAGTCGTGTCGGTTACGTCGTGTGAATGGGAGGTGTTGGACCAGTGGTTTGTGAATTGGATGTGTCGGGTCAGAGGTGTCTGAATGGGAAGTGTCGGATTTCTGGTGTGTGAATGGGAAGTGTGGGTTCAGTGGTTTGTGAATGGGATGTGTTGCATCAGTGGTGTGTCAATGGGGAGTGTTGTATTAGTGGTGTGAGAATGGGAAGTGTTTGGTCAGTGGTGTGTGAATGGGATGTGTCTGACAGTGGTTTGTGAATGGGAAGTGTCGGGTCAGTGGAGTTGGATTGAGAAGTGCTGGATCAATGGTGGGTGAATGTGAAGTTTCGGCCCAGGAGTATATGAATGGGAAGTGTTGTATCCATGTTGTTTAAATGGGGAGGAGTTGGATCAGTGCTTTCTGAATGTCGAGTTTTGGATCAGTGGTTTGTGAATGGGTAGTGTTGGATCTATGGTTTGTGAATTGGGAAGTGTTGGATCAGTGGTCTGTGAATTGGGAAGTGTTGGATCAGTGGTGTGTGAATGGGAAGTGTCGGACAGTGGTATGTGAATGGGAAATGCCGATTCAGTGGCGTGCGAATGGGAAGTTTCGGACAGCTGTATTTGAATGGGAAGTGTCGGGTCAGTGGTGTGTGAATGTGAACAGTCTATTCAGTAGTTTGTGAATGGGACGTGTTGGATCTGTGGTTTTGAATGGGAAGTGTCGGTTCAGAGGTGTTTGAATTGGAATTTTCTGAATACGGGTGTGTGAATGGGAAGTGTCTGGACAGTGGTGTGTGTGAATGGCAAGTGTCGGGTCAGTGCGGTGTGACTGAGAAGTGTTGGATCAATGGTAGGTGAATGAGAAGTTTCGAGTTAGTAGTATATGAATGCGATGTGTTGGATCAGTGGTGTGTGAATAGGAAGTGTGGGTTCAGTGGTTTGTGAATTCGGATGTGTTCGATAAGTGGTCTGTGAATTGGGAAGTGTTGGATCAGTGATAAGTGAATGGGAAGTGCCGGGTCAGTGGTGTGCGAATTGGAAGTTTCTGACAGCGGTTGGTCAATGGGAAGTGTCGGTTTAGAGGTGTCTGAATGGGAAGTGTCGGATTACGGTGTGTGAATGGGAAGTTTCTGACAGTTGTTTGTGAATGGGAAGTGTCGGGTCAGTGGTTTGTGAATGGGAAGTGTCGGGTCAGTGGAGTATGAATGGGAAGTGTCGGACAGTGTTGTGTGAATGGGAAGTTTCTGACCGTTGTTTGTGAATGGGAAGTGTCGGGTCTGTGGAGTGGGATTGAGAAGTGTTGGATCAAAGGTGGGTGAATGTGTTGTTTCGGGTCAGTTGTATATGACTGGGATGTGTTGCATCAGTGTTGTGTGTATGGGGAATTGTTGGATCAGTGGTTTGTGAATGGGTACTGTTGGATCAGTGGTGTGTGAATTGGGAAGTTTTGGATCAGTGGTTTGTGAATGGGCAGGGTTGGATCAGTGGTTTGTGAATGGGATGTCAAGGATCAGTGGTCTGTGTATTGGGAAGGGTTGAATCAGTGGTGGGTGAAAGGGAAGTGTTCGATCAGTGGTGTGTGAATTGGGAAGTGTTGTATCAGTGGTGTGTGAATGGGATGTGTTTGTTCAGTGGAGTATGAATGGGAAGTGTTGGTTCAGTGGTTTGTGAATGGGAAGTGTGGTGTCTGTGGAGTGGGATTGAGAAGTGTTGGATCAATGGTGGGTGAATGTGAAGTTTCGGGTTAGTAGTATATGAATGGGAAGTGTTGCATCAGTGTTGTCTATATGGGGAATTGTTGGATCAGTGGTTTGTGAATGGGTACTGTTGGATCATTGTGTGAATGGGAAGTGTTCGATCAGAGTTGTGTGAATTGGGAAGTGTTGGATGAGTGGTGAGTGAATTGGGAAGTGCTGGATCAGTGGTGTGTGAATGGGAAGTGTCGGGTCAGTGGTGTGTGAAAGGGAACTGTTGGATTAGTGGTGTGTGAATGGGAAGTGTTTGATCAGTGGTGCGTGAATGGGATGTGTCGGACAGTGGTGTGTGAATGGGAAGTTCCGGGTCAGTAGGATATGAATGGGAAGTGTTGTATCAGTGTTGCGTAAATGGGGAAGAGTTGGAGCAGTGGAGTGTTAATTGGGAAGTTCTGGATCAGTGGTTTCTGAATGTTGAGTGTTGGAACAGTGATTTGTGAATGGGAAGTGTTGGAGCAGTGGTGTCTTAATTGGGAAGTGTCGGGTCAGTGCGGTGTGATTGAGAAGTGTTGGATCAATGGTAGGTGAATGAAAAGTTTCGAGTTAGTAGTATATGAATGGGATGTGTTGGATCAGTGGGGTGTGAATAGGAAGTGTGGGTTCAGTGGTTTGTGAATGGGAAGTATTGTGTCAGTGGTGTGTGAATGGGATGTGTCTGACAGTGGTTTGTGAATGGGAACTGTCGGGTCAGTAGAGTGTGAATGGGAAGAGTCGGACAGCGGTGTGTTAATGAGAAGTTTCGGACAGTTATTTGTGAATGGGACGTGTCCGGTCTGTGGAGTGGGATTGAGAAGTGTTGGATCAATGGTGGGTGAATGTGAAGTTTCGGGTCAGTAGTATATGAATGGGAATTGTTGTATCAGTGATGTGTGAATGGGAAGTGACGGGTCAGTGGTGTGTGAATGGGAACTGTCAGGTCAGTTGTTTGTGAATGGGAAGTGTCGGGTCAGTGGAGTGTGAAGGGGGACTTTTGGACAGTTGTTTGTGAGTGAGTCGTGTCGGTTACGTCGTGTGAATGGGAGGTGTTGGACCAGTGGTTTGTGAATTGGATGTGTCGGGTCAGAGGTGTCTGAATGGGAAGTGTCGGATTTCTGGTGTGTGAATGGGAAGTGTGGGTCCAGTGGTTTGTGAATGGGAAGTGTCCGGTCAGTTGTGTGTGAATGGGAACTGTCAGGTCAGTGGTTTGTGAATGGGATGTGTTGCATCAGAGGTGTGTGAATGGGGAGTGTTGTATTAGTGGTGTGTGAATTGGGAAGTGTCGGGTCAGTGGACTATGAATGGGAAGTGTTGGATCAGTGGTGTGTGAATGGGAAGTGTCGGGTCAGCGGAGTGGGTTAGAGAAGTGTTGGATCAATGGTGGATGAATGTGAAGTTTCGAGTCAGTAGTATATGAATGGGAAGTGTTGCATCAGTGTTGTGTATATGGGGAAGTGTTGGATCAGTGATGTGTGAATGGGAAGTGTCGGGTCAGTGGTGTGTGAATGGGAACTGTCAGGTCAGTTGTTTGTGAATGGGAAGTGTCGGGTCAGTGGAGTGTGAAGGGGGACTTTCGGACAGTTGTTTGTGAGTGAGTCGTGTCGGTTACGTCGTGTGAATGGGAGGTGTTGGACCAGTGGTTTGTGAATTGGATGTGTCGGGTCAGAGGTGTCTGAATGGGAAGTGTCGGATTTCTGGTGTGTGAATGGGAAGTGTGGGTTCAGTGGTTTGTGAATGGGATGTGTTGCATCAGTGGTGTGTCAATGGGGAGTGTTGTATTAGTGGTGTGAGAATGGGAAGTGTTTGGTCAGTGGTGTGTGAATGGGATGTGTCTGACAGTGGTTTGTGAATGGGAAGTGTCGGGTCAGTGGAGTTGGATTGAGAAGTGCTGGATCAATGGTGGGTGAATGTGAAGTTTCGGCCCAGGAGTATATGAATGGGAAGTGTTGTATCCATGTTGTTTAAATGGGGAGGAGTTGGATCAGTGCTTTCTGAATGTCGAGTTTTGGATCAGTGGTTTGTGAATGGGTAGTGTTGGATCTATGGTTTGTGAATTGGGAAGTGTTGGATCAGTGGTCTGTGAATTGGGAAGTGTTGGATCAGTGGTGTGTGAATGGGAAGTGTCGGACAGTGGTATGTGAATGGGAAATGCCGATTCAGTGGCGTGCGAATGGGAAGTTTCGGACAGCTGTTTTTGAATGGGAAGTGTCGGGTCAGTGGTGTGTGAATGTGAACAGTCTATTCAGTAGTTTGTGAATGGGACGTGTTGGATCTGTGGTTTTGAATGGGAAGTGTCGGTTCAGAGGTGTTTGAATTGGAATTTTCTGAATACGGGTGTGTGAATGGGAAGTGTCTGGACAGTGGTGTGTGTGAATGGCAAGTGTCGGGTCAGTGCGGTGTGACTGAGAAGTGTTGGATCAATGGTAGGTGAATGAGAAGTTTCGAGTTAGTAGTATATGAATGCGATGTGTTGGATCAGTGGTGTGTGAATAGGAAGTGTGGGTTCAGTGGTTTGTGAATTCGGATGTGTTCGATAAGTGGTCTGTGAATTGGGAAGTGTTGGATCAGTGATAAGTGAATGGGAAGTGCCGGGTCAGTGGTGTGCGAATTGGAAGTTTCTGACAGCGGTTGGTCAATGGGAAGTGTCGGTTTAGAGGTGTCTGAATGGGAAGTGTCGGATTACGGTGTGTGAATGGGAAGTTTCTGACAGTTGTTTGTGAATGGGAAGTGTCGGGTCAGTGGTTTGTGAATGGGAAGTGTCGGGTCAGTGGAGTATGAATGGGAAGTGTCGGACAGTGTTGTGTGAATGGGAAGTTTCTGACCGTTGTTTGTGAATGGGAAGTGTCGGGTCTGTGGAGTGGGATTGAGAAGTGTTGGATCAAAGGTGGGTGAATGTGTTGTTTCGGGTCAGTTGTATATGACTGGGATGTGTTGCATCAGTGTTGTGTGTATGGGGAATTGTTGGATCAGTGGTTTGTGAATGGGTACTGTTGGATCAGTGGTGTGTGAATTGGGAAGTTTTGGATCAGTGGTTTGTGAATGGGCAGGGTTGGATCAGTGGTTTGTGAATGGGATGTCAAGGATCAGTGGTCTGTGTATTGGGAAGGGTTGAATCAGTGGTGGGTGAAAGGGAAGTGTTCGATCAGTGGTGTGTGAATTGGGAAGTGTTGTATCAGTGGTGTGTGAATGGGATGTGTTTGTTCAGTGGAGTATGAATGGGAAGTGTTGGTTCAGTGGTTTGTGAATGGGAAGTGTGGTGTCTGTGGAGTGGGATTGAGAAGTGTTGGATCAATGGTGGGTGAATGTGAAGTTTCGGGTTAGTAGTATATGAATGGGAAGTGTTGCATCAGTGTTGTCTATATGGGGAATTGTTGGATCAGTGGTTTGTGAATGGGTACTGTTGGATCATTGTGTGAATGGGAAGTGTTCGATCAGAGTTGTGTGAATTGGGAAGTGTTGGATGAGTGGTGAGTGAATTGGGAAGTGCTGGATCAGTGGTGTGTGAATGGGAAGTGTCGGGTCAGTGGTGTGTGAAAGGGAACTGTTGGATTAGTGGTGTGTGAATGGGAAGTGTTTGATCAGTGGTGCGTGAATGGGATGTGTCGGACAGTGGTGTGTGAATGGGAAGTTCCGGGTCAGTAGGATATGAATGGGAAGTGTTGTATCAGTGTTGCGTAAATGGGGAAGAGTTGGAGCAGTGGAGTGTTAATTGGGAAGTTCTGGATCAGTGGTTTCTGAATGTTGAGTGTTGGAACAGTGATTTGTGAATGGGAAGTGTTGGAGCAGTGGTGTCTTAATTGGGAAGTGTCGGGTCAGTGCGGTGTGATTGAGAAGTGTTGGATCAATGGTAGGTGAATGAAAAGTTTCGAGTTAGTAGTATATGAATGGGATGTGTTGGATCAGTGGGGTGTGAATAGGAAGTGTGGGTTCAGTGGTTTGTGAATGGGAAGTATTGTGTCAGTGGTGTGTGAATGGGATGTGTCTGACAGTGGTTTGTGAATGGGAACTGTCGGGTCAGTAGAGTGTGAATGGGAAGAGTCGGACAGCGGTGTGTTAATGAGAAGTTTCGGACAGTTATTTGTGAATGGGACGTGTCCGGTCTGTGGAGTGGGATTGAGAAGTGTTGGATCAATGGTGGGTGAATGTGAAGTTTCGGGTCAGTAGTATATGAATGGGAATTGTTGTATCAGTGATGTGTGAATGGGAAGTGACGGGTCAGTGGTGTGTGAATGGGAACTGTCAGGTCAGTTGTTTGTGAATGGGAAGTGTCGGGTCAGTGGAGTGTGAAGGGGGACTTTTGGACAGTTGTTTGTGAGTGAGTCGTGTCGGTTACGTCGTGTGAATGGGAGGTGTTGGACCAGTGGTTTGTGAATTGGATGTGTCGGGTCAGAGGTGTCTGAATGGGAAGTGTCGGATTTCTGGTGTGTGAATGGGAAGTGTGGGTCCAGTGGTTTGTGAATGGGAAGTGTCCGGTCAGTTGTGTGTGAATGGGAACTGTCAGGTCAGTGGTTTGTGAATGGGATGTGTTGCATCAGAGGTGTGTGAATGGGGAGTGTTGTATTAGTGGTGTGTGAATTGGGAAGTGTCGGGTCAGTGGACTATGAATGGGAAGTGTTGGATCAGTGGTGTGTGAATGGGAAGTGTCGGGTCAGCGGAGTGGGTTAGAGAAGTGTTGGATCAATGGTGGATGAATGTGAAGTTTCGAGTCAGTAGTATATGAATGGGAAGTGTTGCATCAGTGTTGTGTATATGGGGAAGTGTTGGATCAGTGATGTGTGAATGGGAAGTGTCGGGTCAGTGGTGTGTGAATGGGAACTGTCAGGTCAGTTGTTTGTGAATGGGAAGTGTCGGGTCAGTGGAGTGTGAAGGGGGACTTTCGGACAGTTGTTTGTGAGTGAGTCGTGTCGGTTACGTCGTGTGAATGGGAGGTGTTGGACCAGTGGTTTGTGAATTGGATGTGTCGGGTCAGAGGTGTCTGAATGGGAAGTGTCGGATTTCTGGTGTGTGAATGGGAAGTGTGGGTTCAGTGGTTTGTGAATGGGATGTGTTGCATCAGTGGTGTGTCAATGGGGAGTGTTGTATTAGTGGTGTGAGAATGGGAAGTGTTTGGTCAGTGGTGTGTGAATGGGATGTGTCTGACAGTGGTTTGTGAATGGGAAGTGTCGGGTCAGTGGAGTTGGATTGAGAAGTGCTGGATCAATGGTGGGTGAATGTGAAGTTTCGGCCCAGGAGTATATGAATGGGAAGTGTTGTATCCATGTTGTTTAAATGGGGAGGAGTTGGATCAGTGCTTTCTGAATGTCGAGTTTTGGATCAGTGGTTTGTGAATGGGTAGTGTTGGATCTATGGTTTGTGAATTGGGAAGTGTTGGATCAGTGGTCTGTGAATTGGGAAGTGTTGGATCAGTGGTGTGTGAATGGGAAGTGTCGGACAGTGGTATGTGAATGGGAAATGCCGATTCAGTGGCGTGCGAATGGGAAGTTTCGGACAGCTGTTTTTGAATGGGAAGTGTCGGGTCAGTGGTGTGTGAATGTGAACAGTCTATTCAGTAGTTTGTGAATGGGACGTGTTGGATCTGTGGTTTTGAATGGGAAGTGTCGGTTCAGAGGTGTTTGAATTGGAATTTTCTGAATACGGGTGTGTGAATGGGAAGTGTCTGGACAGTGGTGTGTGTGAATGGCAAGTGTCGGGTCAGTGCGGTGTGACTGAGAAGTGTTGGATCAATGGTAGGTGAATGAGAAGTTTCGAGTTAGTAGTATATGAATGCGATGTGTTGGATCAGTGGTGTGTGAATAGGAAGTGTGGGTTCAGTGGTTTGTGAATTCGGATGTGTTCGATAAGTGGTCTGTGAATTGGGAAGTGTTGGATCAGTGATAAGTGAATGGGAAGTGCCGGGTCAGTGGTGTGCGAATTGGAAGTTTCTGACAGCGGTTGGTCAATGGGAAGTGTCGGTTTAGAGGTGTCTGAATGGGAAGTGTCGGATTACGGTGTGTGAATGGGAAGTTTCTGACAGTTGTTTGTGAATGGGAAGTGTCGGGTCAGTGGTTTGTGAATGGGAAGTGTCGGGTCAGTGGAGTATGAATGGGAAGTGTCGGACAGTGTTGTGTGAATGGGAAGTTTCTGACCGTTGTTTGTGAATGGGAAGTGTCGGGTCTGTGGAGTGGGATTGAGAAGTGTTGGATCAAAGGTGGGTGAATGTGTTGTTTCGGGTCAGTTGTATATGACTGGGATGTGTTGCATCAGTGTTGTGTGTATGGGGAATTGTTGGATCAGTGGTTTGTGAATGGGTACTGTTGGATCAGTGGTGTGTGAATTGGGAAGTTTTGGATCAGTGGTTTGTGAATGGGCAGGGTTGGATCAGTGGTTTGTGAATGGGATGTCAAGGATCAGTGGTCTGTGTATTGGGAAGGGTTGAATCAGTGGTGGGTGAAAGGGAAGTGTTCGATCAGTGGTGTGTGAATTGGGAAGTGTTGTATCAGTGGTGTGTGAATGGGATGTGTTTGTTCAGTGGAGTATGAATGGGAAGTGTTGGTTCAGTGGTTTGTGAATGGGAAGTGTGGTGTCTGTGGAGTGGGATTGAGAAGTGTTGGATCAATGGTGGGTGAATGTGAAGTTTCGGGTTAGTAGTATATGAATGGGAAGTGTTGCATCAGTGTTGTCTATATGGGGAATTGTTGGATCAGTGGTTTGTGAATGGGTACTGTTGGATCATTGTGTGAATGGGAAGTGTTCGATCAGAGTTGTGTGAATTGGGAAGTGTTGGATGAGTGGTGAGTGAATTGGGAAGTGCTGGATCAGTGGTGTGTGAATGGGAAGTGTCGGGTCAGTGGTGTGTGAAAGGGAACTGTTGGATTAGTGGTGTGTGAATGGGAAGTGTTTGATCAGTGGTGCGTGAATGGGATGTGTCGGACAGTGGTGTGTGAATGGGAAGTTCCGGGTCAGTAGGATATGAATGGGAAGTGTTGTATCAGTGTTGCGTAAATGGGGAAGAGTTGGAGCAGTGGAGTGTTAATTGGGAAGTTCTGGATCAGTGGTTTCTGAATGTTGAGTGTTGGAACAGTGATTTGTGAATGGGAAGTGTTGGAGCAGTGGTGTCTTAATTGGGAAGTGTCGGGTCAGTGCGGTGTGATTGAGAAGTGTTGGATCAATGGTAGGTGAATGAAAAGTTTCGAGTTAGTAGTATATGAATGGGATGTGTTGGATCAGTGGGGTGTGAATAGGAAGTGTGGGTTCAGTGGTTTGTGAATGGGAAGTATTGTGTCAGTGGTGTGTGAATGGGATGTGTCTGACAGTGGTTTGTGAATGGGAACTGTCGGGTCAGTAGAGTGTGAATGGGAAGAGTCGGACAGCGGTGTGTTAATGAGAAGTTTCGGACAGTTATTTGTGAATGGGACGTGTCCGGTCTGTGGAGTGGGATTGAGAAGTGTTGGATCAATGGTGGGTGAATGTGAAGTTTCGGGTCAGTAGTATATGAATGGGAATTGTTGTATCAGTGATGTGTGAATGGGAAGTGACGGGTCAGTGGTGTGTGAATGGGAACTGTCAGGTCAGTTGTTTGTGAATGGGAAGTGTCGGGTCAGTGGAGTGTGAAGGGGGACTTTTGGACAGTTGTTTGTGAGTGAGTCGTGTCGGTTACGTCGTGTGAATGGGAGGTGTTGGACCAGTGGTTTGTGAATTGGATGTGTCGGGTCAGAGGTGTCTGAATGGGAAGTGTCGGATTTCTGGTGTGTGAATGGGAAGTGTGGGTCCAGTGGTTTGTGAATGGGAAGTGTCCGGTCAGTTGTGTGTGAATGGGAACTGTCAGGTCAGTGGTTTGTGAATGGGATGTGTTGCATCAGAGGTGTGTGAATGGGGAGTGTTGTATTAGTGGTGTGTGAATTGGGAAGTGTCGGGTCAGTGGACTATGAATGGGAAGTGTTGGATCAGTGGTGTGTGAATGGGAAGTGTCGGGTCAGCGGAGTGGGTTAGAGAAGTGTTGGATCAATGGTGGATGAATGTGAAGTTTCGAGTCAGTAGTATATGAATGGGAAGTGTTGCATCAGTGTTGTGTATATGGGGAAGTGTTGGATCAGTGATGTGTGAATGGGAAGTGTCGGGTCAGTGGTGTGTGAATGGGAACTGTCAGGTCAGTTGTTTGTGAATGGGAAGTGTCGGGTCAGTGGAGTGTGAAGGGGGACTTTCGGACAGTTGTTTGTGAGTGAGTCGTGTCGGTTACGTCGTGTGAATGGGAGGTGTTGGACCAGTGGTTTGTGAATTGGATGTGTCGGGTCAGAGGTGTCTGAATGGGAAGTGTCGGATTTCTGGTGTGTGAATGGGAAGTGTGGGTTCAGTGGTTTGTGAATGGGATGTGTTGCATCAGTGGTGTGTCAATGGGGAGTGTTGTATTAGTGGTGTGAGAATGGGAAGTGTTTGGTCAGTGGTGTGTGAATGGGATGTGTCTGACAGTGGTTTGTGAATGGGAAGTGTCGGGTCAGTGGAGTTGGATTGAGAAGTGCTGGATCAATGGTGGGTGAATGTGAAGTTTCGGCCCAGGAGTATATGAATGGGAAGTGTTGTATCCATGTTGTTTAAATGGGGAGGAGTTGGATCAGTGCTTTCTGAATGTCGAGTTTTGGATCAGTGGTTTGTGAATGGGTAGTGTTGGATCTATGGTTTGTGAATTGGGAAGTGTTGGATCAGTGGTCTGTGAATTGGGAAGTGTTGGATCAGTGGTGTGTGAATGGGAAGTGTCGGACAGTGGTATGTGAATGGGAAATGCCGATTCAGTGGCGTGCGAATGGGAAGTTTCGGACAGCTGTTTTTGAATGGGAAGTGTCGGGTCAGTGGTGTGTGAATGTGAACAGTCTATTCAGTAGTTTGTGAATGGGACGTGTTGGATCTGTGGTTTTGAATGGGAAGTGTCGGTTCAGAGGTGTTTGAATTGGAATTTTCTGAATACGGGTGTGTGAATGGGAAGTGTCTGGACAGTGGTGTGTGTGAATGGCAAGTGTCGGGTCAGTGCGGTGTGACTGAGAAGTGTTGGATCAATGGTAGGTGAATGAGAAGTTTCGAGTTAGTAGTATATGAATGCGATGTGTTGGATCAGTGGTGTGTGAATAGGAAGTGTGGGTTCAGTGGTTTGTGAATTCGGATGTGTTCGATAAGTGGTCTGTGAATTGGGAAGTGTTGGATCAGTGATAAGTGAATGGGAAGTGCCGGGTCAGTGGTGTGCGAATTGGAAGTTTCTGACAGCGGTTGGTCAATGGGAAGTGTCGGTTTAGAGGTGTCTGAATGGGAAGTGTCGGATTACGGTGTGTGAATGGGAAGTTTCTGACAGTTGTTTGTGAATGGGAAGTGTCGGGTCAGTGGTTTGTGAATGGGAAGTGTCGGGTCAGTGGAGTATGAATGGGAAGTGTCGGACAGTGTTGTGTGAATGGGAAGTTTCTGACCGTTGTTTGTGAATGGGAAGTGTCGGGTCTGTGGAGTGGGATTGAGAAGTGTTGGATCAAAGGTGGGTGAATGTGTTGTTTCGGGTCAGTTGTATATGACTGGGATGTGTTGCATCAGTGTTGTGTGTATGGGGAATTGTTGGATCAGTGGTTTGTGAATGGGTACTGTTGGATCAGTGGTGTGTGAATTGGGAAGTTTTGGATCAGTGGTTTGTGAATGGGCAGGGTTGGATCAGTGGTTTGTGAATGGGATGTCAAGGATCAGTGGTCTGTGTATTGGGAAGGGTTGAATCAGTGGTGGGTGAAAGGGAAGTGTTCGATCAGTGGTGTGTGAATTGGGAAGTGTTGTATCAGTGGTGTGTGAATGGGATGTGTTTGTTCAGTGGAGTATGAATGGGAAGTGTTGGTTCAGTGGTTTGTGAATGGGAAGTGTGGTGTCTGTGGAGTGGGATTGAGAAGTGTTGGATCAATGGTGGGTGAATGTGAAGTTTCGGGTTAGTAGTATATGAATGGGAAGTGTTGCATCAGTGTTGTCTATATGGGGAATTGTTGGATCAGTGGTTTGTGAATGGGTACTGTTGGATCATTGTGTGAATGGGAAGTGTTCGATCAGAGTTGTGTGAATTGGGAAGTGTTGGATGAGTGGTGAGTGAATTGGGAAGTGCTGGATCAGTGGTGTGTGAATGGGAAGTGTCGGGTCAGTGGTGTGTGAAAGGGAACTGTTGGATTAGTGGTGTGTGAATGGGAAGTGTTTGATCAGTGGTGCGTGAATGGGATGTGTCGGACAGTGGTGTGTGAATGGGAAGTTCCGGGTCAGTAGGATATGAATGGGAAGTGTTGTATCAGTGTTGCGTAAATGGGGAAGAGTTGGAGCAGTGGAGTGTTAATTGGGAAGTTCTGGATCAGTGGTTTCTGAATGTTGAGTGTTGGAACAGTGATTTGTGAATGGGAAGTGTTGGAGCAGTGGTGTCTTAATTGGGAAGTGTCGGGTCAGTGCGGTGTGATTGAGAAGTGTTGGATCAATGGTAGGTGAATGAAAAGTTTCGAGTTAGTAGTATATGAATGGGATGTGTTGGATCAGTGGGGTGTGAATAGGAAGTGTGGGTTCAGTGGTTTGTGAATGGGAAGTATTGTGTCAGTGGTGTGTGAATGGGATGTGTCTGACAGTGGTTTGTGAATGGGAACTGTCGGGTCAGTAGAGTGTGAATGGGAAGAGTCGGACAGCGGTGTGTTAATGAGAAGTTTCGGACAGTTATTTGTGAATGGGACGTGTCCGGTCTGTGGAGTGGGATTGAGAAGTGTTGGATCAATGGTGGGTGAATGTGAAGTTTCGGGTCAGTAGTATATGAATGGGAATTGTTGTATCAGTGATGTGTGAATGGGAAGTGACGGGTCAGTGGTGTGTGAATGGGAACTGTCAGGTCAGTTGTTTGTGAATGGGAAGTGTCGGGTCAGTGGAGTGTGAAGGGGGACTTTTGGACAGTTGTTTGTGAGTGAGTCGTGTCGGTTACGTCGTGTGAATGGGAGGTGTTGGACCAGTGGTTTGTGAATTGGATGTGTCGGGTCAGAGGTGTCTGAATGGGAAGTGTCGGATTTCTGGTGTGTGAATGGGAAGTGTGGGTCCAGTGGTTTGTGAATGGGAAGTGTCCGGTCAGTTGTGTGTGAATGGGAACTGTCAGGTCAGTGGTTTGTGAATGGGATGTGTTGCATCAGAGGTGTGTGAATGGGGAGTGTTGTATTAGTGGTGTGTGAATTGGGAAGTGTCGGGTCAGTGGACTATGAATGGGAAGTGTTGGATCAGTGGTGTGTGAATGGGAAGTGTCGGGTCAGCGGAGTGGGTTAGAGAAGTGTTGGATCAATGGTGGATGAATGTGAAGTTTCGAGTCAGTAGTATATGAATGGGAAGTGTTGCATCAGTGTTGTGTATATGGGGAAGTGTTGGATCAGTGATGTGTGAATGGGAAGTGTCGGGTCAGTGGTGTGTGAATGGGAACTGTCAGGTCAGTTGTTTGTGAATGGGAAGTGTCGGGTCAGTGGAGTGTGAAGGGGGACTTTCGGACAGTTGTTTGTGAGTGAGTCGTGTCGGTTACGTCGTGTGAATGGGAGGTGTTGGACCAGTGGTTTGTGAATTGGATGTGTCGGGTCAGAGGTGTCTGAATGGGAAGTGTCGGATTTCTGGTGTGTGAATGGGAAGTGTGGGTTCAGTGGTTTGTGAATGGGATGTGTTGCATCAGTGGTGTGTCAATGGGGAGTGTTGTATTAGTGGTGTGAGAATGGGAAGTGTTTGGTCAGTGGTGTGTGAATGGGATGTGTCTGACAGTGGTTTGTGAATGGGAAGTGTCGGGTCAGTGGAGTTGGATTGAGAAGTGCTGGATCAATGGTGGGTGAATGTGAAGTTTCGGCCCAGGAGTATATGAATGGGAAGTGTTGTATCCATGTTGTTTAAATGGGGAGGAGTTGGATCAGTGCTTTCTGAATGTCGAGTTTTGGATCAGTGGTTTGTGAATGGGTAGTGTTGGATCTATGGTTTGTGAATTGGGAAGTGTTGGATCAGTGGTCTGTGAATTGGGAAGTGTTGGATCAGTGGTGTGTGAATGGGAAGTGTCGGACAGTGGTATGTGAATGGGAAATGCCGATTCAGTGGCGTGCGAATGGGAAGTTTCGGACAGCTGTTTTTGAATGGGAAGTGTCGGGTCAGTGGTGTGTGAATGTGAACAGTCTATTCAGTAGTTTGTGAATGGGACGTGTTGGATCTGTGGTTTTGAATGGGAAGTGTCGGTTCAGAGGTGTTTGAATTGGAATTTTCTGAATACGGGTGTGTGAATGGGAAGTGTCTGGACAGTGGTGTGTGTGAATGGCAAGTGTCGGGTCAGTGCGGTGTGACTGAGAAGTGTTGGATCAATGGTAGGTGAATGAGAAGTTTCGAGTTAGTAGTATATGAATGCGATGTGTTGGATCAGTGGTGTGTGAATAGGAAGTGTGGGTTCAGTGGTTTGTGAATTCGGATGTGTTCGATAAGTGGTCTGTGAATTGGGAAGTGTTGGATCAGTGATAAGTGAATGGGAAGTGCCGGGTCAGTGGTGTGCGAATTGGAAGTTTCTGACAGCGGTTGGTCAATGGGAAGTGTCGGTTTAGAGGTGTCTGAATGGGAAGTGTCGGATTACGGTGTGTGAATGGGAAGTTTCTGACAGTTGTTTGTGAATGGGAAGTGTCGGGTCAGTGGTTTGTGAATGGGAAGTGTCGGGTCAGTGGAGTATGAATGGGAAGTGTCGGACAGTGTTGTGTGAATGGGAAGTTTCTGACCGTTGTTTGTGAATGGGAAGTGTCGGGTCTGTGGAGTGGGATTGAGAAGTGTTGGATCAAAGGTGGGTGAATGTGTTGTTTCGGGTCAGTTGTATATGACTGGGATGTGTTGCATCAGTGTTGTGTGTATGGGGAATTGTTGGATCAGTGGTTTGTGAATGGGTACTGTTGGATCAGTGGTGTGTGAATTGGGAAGTTTTGGATCAGTGGTTTGTGAATGGGCAGGGTTGGATCAGTGGTTTGTGAATGGGATGTCAAGGATCAGTGGTCTGTGTATTGGGAAGGGTTGAATCAGTGGTGGGTGAAAGGGAAGTGTTCGATCAGTGGTGTGTGAATTGGGAAGTGTTGTATCAGTGGTGTGTGAATGGGATGTGTTTGTTCAGTGGAGTATGAATGGGAAGTGTTGGTTCAGTGGTTTGTGAATGGGAAGTGTGGTGTCTGTGGAGTGGGATTGAGAAGTGTTGGATCAATGGTGGGTGAATGTGAAGTTTCGGGTTAGTAGTATATGAATGGGAAGTGTTGCATCAGTGTTGTCTATATGGGGAATTGTTGGATCAGTGGTTTGTGAATGGGTACTGTTGGATCATTGTGTGAATGGGAAGTGTTCGATCAGAGTTGTGTGAATTGGGAAGTGTTGGATGAGTGGTGAGTGAATTGGGAAGTGCTGGATCAGTGGTGTGTGAATGGGAAGTGTCGGGTCAGTGGAGTTGGATTGAGAAGTGCTGGATCAATGGTGGGTGAATGTGAAGTTTCGGCCCAGGAGTATATGAATGGGAAGTGTTGTATCCATGTTGTTTAAATGGGGAGGAGTTGGATCAGTGCTTTCTGAATGTCGAGTTTTGGATCAGTGGTTTGTGAATGGGTAGTGTTGGATCTATGGTTTGTGAATTGGGAAGTGTTGGATCAGTGGTCTGTGAATTGGGAAGTGTTGGATCAGTGGTGTGTGAATGGGAAGTGTCGGACAGTGGTATGTGAATGGGAAATGCCGATTCAGTGGCGTGCGAATGGGAAGTTTCGGACAGCTGTTTTTGAATGGGAAGTGTCGGGTCAGTGGTGTGTGAATGTGAACAGTCTATTCAGTAGTTTGTGAATGGGACGTGTTGGATCTGTGGTTTTGAATGGGAAGTGTCGGTTCAGAGGTGTTTGAATTGGAATTTTCTGAATACGGGTGTGTGAATGGGAAGTGTCTGGACAGTGGTGTGTGTGAATGGCAAGTGTCGGGTCAGTGCGGTGTGACTGAGAAGTGTTGGATCAATGGTAGGTGAATGAGAAGTTTCGAGTTAGTAGTATATGAATGCGATGTGTTGGATCAGTGGTGTGTGAATAGGAAGTGTGGGTTCAGTGGTTTGTGAATTCGGATGTGTTCGATAAGTGGTCTGTGAATTGGGAAGTGTTGGATCAGTGATAAGTGAATGGGAAGTGCCGGGTCAGTGGTGTGCGAATTGGAAGTTTCTGACAGCGGTTGGTCAATGGGAAGTGTCGGTTTAGAGGTGTCTGAATGGGAAGTGTCGGATTACGGTGTGTGAATGGGAAGTTTCTGACAGTTGTTTGTGAATGGGAAGTGTCGGGTCAGTGGTTTGTGAATGGGAAGTGTCGGGTCAGTGGAGTATGAATGGGAAGTGTCGGACAGTGTTGTGTGAATGGGAAGTTTCTGACCGTTGTTTGTGAATGGGAAGTGTCGGGTCTGTGGAGTGGGATTGAGAAGTGTTGGATCAAAGGTGGGTGAATGTGTTGTTTCGGGTCAGTTGTATATGACTGGGATGTGTTGCATCAGTGTTGTGTGTATGGGGAATTGTTGGATCAGTGGTTTGTGAATGGGTACTGTTGGATCAGTGGTGTGTGAATTGGGAAGTTTTGGATCAGTGGTTCGTGAATGGGCAGGGTTGGATCAGTGGTTTGTGAATGGGATGTCAAGGATCAGTGGTCTGTGTATTGGGAAGGGTTGAATCAGTGGTGGGTGAAAGGGAAGTGTTCGATCAGTGGTGTGTGAATTGGGAAGTGTTGTATCAGTGGTGTGTGAATGGGATGTGTTTGTTCAGTGGAGTATGAATGGGAAGTGTTGGTTCAGTGGTTTGTGAATGGGAAGTGTGGTGTCTGTGGAGTGGGATTGAGAAGTGTTGGATCAATGGTGGGTGAATGTGAAGTTTCGGGTTAGTAGTATATGAATGGGAAGTGTTGCATCAGTGTTGTCTATATGGGGAATTGTTGGATCAGTGGTTTGTGAATGGGTACTGTTGGATCATTGTGTGAATGGGAAGTGTTCGATCAGAGTTGTGTGAATTGGGAAGTGTTGGATGAGTGGTGAGTGAATTGGGAAGTGCTGGATCAGTGGTGTGTGAATGGGAAGTGTCGGGTCAGTGGTGTGTGAAAGGGAACTGTTGGATTAGTGGTGTGTGAATGGGAAGTGTTTGATCAGTGGTGCGTGAATGGGATGTGTCGGACAGTGGTGTGTGAATGGGAAGTTCCGGGTCAGTAGGATATGAATGGGAAGTGTTGTATCAGTGTTGCGTAAATGGGGAAGAGTTGGAGCAGTGGAGTGTTAATTGGGAAGTTCTGGATCAGTGGTTTCTGAATGTTGAGTGTTGGAACAGTGATTTGAGAATGGGAAGTGTTGGATCAGTGGTGTGTGAATTGGGAAGTGTTGGTTCAGTGGTCTGTAAACTGGGAAGTGTCGGATCAGTGATGTGTGAATGGGAAGTGTGGAATCAGTGGTTTGTGAATGGAGAAGAGTGTGGAGCAGTGGTGTGTTAATTGGGAAGTGTTGGATCAGTGGTTTGTGAATGGGAAGTGTCGGGTCAGTGGAGTATGAATGGGAAGTGTCAGACAGTGGTGTGTGAATGGGAACGTTCGGACAGCTGTTTGCGAATGGGAAGTGTCGGGTCAGTGGAGTTGGATTGAGAAGTGCTGGATCAATGGTGGGTGAATGTGAAGTTTCGGCCCAGGAGTATATGAATGGGAAGTGTTGTATCCATGTTGTTTAAATGGGGAGGAGTTGGATCAGTGCTTTCTGAATGTCGAGTTTTGGATCAGTGGTTTGTGAATGGGTAGTGTTGGATCTATGGTTTGTGAATTGGGAAGTGTTGGATCAGTGGTCTGTGAATTGGGAAGTGTTGGATCAGTGGTGTGTGAATGGGAAGTGTCGGACAGTGGTATGTGAATGGGAAATGCCGATTCAGTGGCGTGCGAATGGGAAGTTTCGGACAGCTGTTTTTGAATGGGAAGTGTCGGGTCAGTGGTGTGTGAATGTGAACAGTCTATTCAGTAGTTTGTGAATGGGACGTGTTGGATCTGTGGTTTTGAATGGGAAGTGTCGGTTCAGAGGTGTTTGAATTGGAATTTTCTGAATACGGGTGTGTGAATGGGAAGTGTCTGGACAGTGGTGTGTGTGAATGGCAAGTGTCGGGTCAGTGCGGTGTGACTGAGAAGTGTTGGATCAATGGTAGGTGAATGAGAAGTTTCGAGTTAGTAGTATATGAATGCGATGTGTTGGATCAGTGGTGTGTGAATAGGAAGTGTGGGTTCAGTGGTTTGTGAATTCGGATGTGTTCGATAAGTGGTCTGTGAATTGGGAAGTGTTGGATCAGTGATAAGTGAATGGGAAGTGCCGGGTCAGTGGTGTGCGAATTGGAAGTTTCTGACAGCGGTTGGTCAATGGGAAGTGTCGGTTTAGAGGTGTCTGAATGGGAAGTGTCGGATTACGGTGTGTGAATGGGAAGTTTCTGACAGTTGTTTGTGAATGGGAAGTGTCGGGTCAGTGGTTTGTGAATGGGAAGTGTCGGGTCAGTGGAGTATGAATGGGAAGTGTCGGACAGTGTTGTGTGAATGGGAAGTTTCTGACCGTTGTTTGTGAATGGGAAGTGTCGGGTCTGTGGAGTGGGATTGAGAAGTGTTGGATCAAAGGTGGGTGAATGTGTTGTTTCGGGTCAGTTGTATATGACTGGGATGTGTTGCATCAGTGTTGTGTGTATGGGGAATTGTTGGATCAGTGGTTTGTGAATGGGTACTGTTGGATCAGTGGTGTGTGAATTGGGAAGTTTTGGATCAGTGGTTCGTGAATGGGCAGGGTTGGATCAGTGGTTTGTGAATGGGATGTCAAGGATCAGTGGTCTGTGTATTGGGAAGGGTTGAATCAGTGGTGGATGAAAGGGAAGTGTTCGATCAGTGGTGTGTGAATTGGGAAGTGTTGTATCAGTGGTGTGTGAATGGGATGTGTTTGTTCAGTGGAGTATGAATGGGAAGTGTTGGTTCAGTGGTTTGTGAAAGGGAAGTGTGGTGTCTGTGGAGTGGGATTGAGAAGTGTTGGATCAATGGTGGGTGAATGTGAAGTTTCGGGTTAGTAGTATATGAATGGGAAGTGTTGCATCAGTGTTGTCTATATGGGGAATTGTTGGATCAGTGGTTTGTGAATGGGTACTGTTGGATCATTGTGTGAATGGGAAGTGTTCGATCAGAGTTGTGTGAATTGGGAAGTGTTGGATGAGTGGTGAGTGAATTGGGAAGTGCTGGATCAGTGGTGTGTGAATGGGAAGTGTCGGGTCAGTGGTGTGTGAAAGGGAACTGTTGGATTAGTGGTGTGTGAATGGGAAGTGTTTGATCAGTGGTGCGTGAATGGGATGTGTCGGACAGTGGTGTGTGAATGGGAAGTTCCGGGTCAGTAGGATATGAATGGGAAGTGTTGTATCAGTGTTGCGTAAATGGGGAAGAGTTGGAGCAGTGGAGTGTTAACTGGGAAGTTCTGGATCAGTGGTTTCTGAATGTTGAGTGTTGGAACAGTGATTTGTGAATGGGAAGTGTTGGATCAGTGGTGTGTGAATTGGGAAGTGTTGGTTCAGTGGTCTGTAAACTGGGAAGTGTCGGATCAGTGATGTGTGAATGGGAAGTGTGGAATCAGTGGTTTGTGAATGGAGAGTGTCGGATCATTGGTTTGTGAATGGGATGTGTTGCATCAGTATTGTGTGAATTGGGAAATGTTGGATCAGTGGTTTCTGAATGTTGAGTGTTGGAACAGTGATTTGTGAATGGGAAGTGTTGGATCAGTGGTGTGTGAATTGGGAAGTGTTGGTTCAGTGGTCTGTAAACTGGGAAGTGTTGGATCAGTGATGTGTGAATGGGAAGTGTGGAATCAGTGGTTTGTGAATGGAGAGTGTCGGATCATTGGTTTGTGAATGGGATGTGTTGCATCAGTATTGTGTGAATTGGGAAATGTTGGATCAGTGGTTTGTGAATGGAGAGTGTCGGATCAGTTGTTTCTGAATTGGAAGTGTCGGGAATGTGGTCTGTGATCGGAAGTGTTGGGACATTGGTGCGTGAATGGGATCTGTCAGTTCAGTGGTTTGTGAAAGGGACGTGTTGGATCAGTGGTTGGTGAATGGGAAGTGTCGATTTAGAGGTGTCTGAATGGGAAGTGTCGGATTACGGGTGTGTGAGCGGGAAGTGTTGGATCAGTGGTTTGTGAATTGAAAGAGTTGGGTCACTGGTTAGTGAATGGGAAGTGTCGGGTCAGTGGAGTGGGTTAGAGTAGTGTTGAATCAATGGTGGGTGAATGTGAAGTTTCGGGTCCGTAGTATATGAATGGGAAGTGTTGCATCAGTGTTGTCAGTATGGGGAATTGTTGGATCAGTGGTTTGTGAATGGGTACTGTTGGATCAGTGTTGTGTGGATAGGAAGTGTTCAATCAGTGTTGTGTGAATTGGGAAGTGTTGGATCAGTGGTGTGTTAATTGGGAAGTGATGGATCAGTGGTGTGTGAATGGGAAGTGTGGGTTCAGTGGTTTGTGAATGGGAAGTGTCGGGTCCGTGGTGTGTGAAAGGGAACTGTCAGGTCAGTGGTTTGTGAATGGGATGTGTCGGGTCAGTTGAGTGTGAATGGGGAGTGCTGGATTAGTGGTGTGTGAATGGGAAGTGTTTGGTCAGTGGTGCGTGAATGGGATGTGTCGGACAGTGGTGTGTGAATGGGAAGTTTCGGGTCAGTAGGATATGAATGGGAAGTGTTGTATCAGCGTTGCGTAAATGGGGAAGAGTTGGAGCAGTTGTGTGTTATTTGGGAAGTTTTGGATCAGTGGTTTCTGAATGTTGAGTGTTGGAACACTGATTTGTGCATGGGAAGTGTTGGATCAGTAGTGTGTGAATTGGGAAGTGTTGGATCAGTGGTCTGTGAACTGGGAAGTGTTGGATCAGTATTGTGTGAATTGGGAATTGTTGGATCAGTTGTTTGTGAATGGAGAGTGTCGGATCAGTTGTTTCTGAATGGGAAATGCCGGGAATGTGGTCTGAGATCGGAAGTGTTGGGTCATTGGTGCGTGAATAGGAACTGTCAGTTCAGTGGTTTGTGAATGGGACGTGTTGGATCAGTGGTTGGTGAATGGGAAGTGTCGATTTAGAGGTGTCTGAATGGGAAGTGTCGTATTACGGGTGTGTGAGTGGGAAATGTTGATCAGTGGTTTGTGAATGGAAAGAGTTGGGACACTGGTTAGTGAATGGGAAGTGTCGGGTCTGTGGAGTGGGTTAGAGTAGTGTTGGATCAATGGTGGGTGAATGTGAAGTTTCGGGTCAGTAGTATATGAATGGGAAGTGTTGCATCAGTGTTGTGTGTATGGGGTATTGTTAGATCAGTGGTTTGTGAATGGGCAGGGTTGGATCAGTGGTTTGTGAATGGGATGTCAAGGATCAGTGGTGTTTGTATTGGGAAGGGTTGGATCAGTTGTGTGTGAAAGGGAGGTGTTCGATCAGTGGAGTATGAATGGGAAGTGTCAGACAGTGGTGTGTGAATGGGAACTTTCGGACAGCTGTTTGTGAATGGGAAGTGTCGTGTCTGTGGAGTGGGATTGAGAAGTGTTGGATCAATGGTGGGTGAATGTGAAGTTTCGGGTTAGTAGTATATGAATTGGAAGTGTTGCATCAGTGTTGTCTGTATGGGGAATTCTTGGATCAGTGGTTTGTGAATGGGAAGTGTTGGATCAGTGTTGTGTGAATGGGAAGTGTTCGATCAGTGTTGTGTGAATTGGGAAGTGTTGGATCAGTGGTGTGTGAATTGGGAAGTGTTGGATCAGTGGTGTGTGAATGGGAAGTGTGGGTTCAGTGGTTTGTGAATGGGAAGTGTGGGGTCAGTGGTGTGTGAAAGGAAACTGTCAGGTCAGTGGTTTGTGAATGGGAAGTGTCGGGTCAGTGGAGTGTGAATGGGGTGTGTTGGATTAGTGGTGTGTGAATGGGATGTGTTTGGTCAGTGGTGCGTGAATGGGATGTGTCGGACAGTGGTGTGTGAATGGGAAGTTTCGGGTCAGTAGGATATGAATGGGAAGTGTTGTATCAGTGTTGCGTAAATGGGGAAGAGTTGGAACAGTGGTTTGTGAATGGGAAGTGTTGGATCAGTGGTCTGTGAATTGGGAAGTGTTGGATCAGTGATGTGTGAATGGGAAGTGTGGAACCAGTGGTTTGTGAATGGAGAGTGTCGGATCAGAGGTTAGTGAACGGGATGTGTTGGATCAGTATTGTGATGAATTGGGAAGTGTTGGATCAGTGGTTTGTGAATGGGATGTCAAGGATCAGTGTATTGGGAAGGGTTGGATCTGTGGTGTGTGAAAGGGAAGTGTTCGATCAGTGGTGTGTGAATTGGGAAGTGTTGGATCAGTGGTTTGTGAATGGGAAGTGTCGGGTCAGTGGAGTGTGAATGGGAAGTGTGGTGTCTGTGGAGTGGGATTGAGAAGTGTTGGATCAATGGTGGGTGAATGTGAAGTTTCGGGTTAGTAGTATATGAATGGGAAGTGCTGCATCAGTGTTGTCTGTATGGGGAATTGTTGGATCAGTGGTTTGTGAATGGGTACTGTTGGATCAGTGTTGTGTGACAGGGAAGTGTTCGATCAGTGCTGTGTGAATTGGGAAGTGTTGGATCAATGGTGTGTGAATTGGGAAGTGTTGGATCAGTGGTGTGTGAATTGGGAAGTGTTGGATCAGTGGTGTGTGAATGGGAAGTGTGGGTTCAGTGGTTTGTGAAGGGGAAGTGTCGGGTCAGTGGTGTGTGAAAGGGAACTTTCAGGTCAGTGGTTTGTGAATGGGAAGTGTCGGGTCAGTGGAGTGTGAATGGGGTGTGTTGGATTAGTGGTGTGTGAATGGGAAGTCTTTGATCAGTGGCGTGTGAATGGGATGTGTCTGTCAGTGGTGTGTGAATGTGAAGTTTCGGGTCAGTAGGATATGAATGGGAAGTGTTGTATCAGTGTTGTGTAAATGGGGAAGAGTGTGGAGCAGTGGTGTGTTAATTGGGAAGTTTTGGATCGGTGGTTTCTGAAAGTTGAGTGTTGGAACAGTGGTTTGTGAATGGGAAGTGTTTGATCAGTGGTGTGTGAATTGGGAAGTGTTGGATCAGTGGTCTGTGAACTGGGAAGTGTTGGATCAGTGATGTGTGAATGGGATGTGTGGAATCAGTGGTTTGTGAATGGAGAGTGTTGGATCAGTGGTTTGTGAATGGGAAGTGTCGGGAATGTGGTCTGTGATCGGAAGTGCTGGGTCATTGGTGCATGAATGGGAACTGTCAGTTCAGTGGTTTGTGAATGGGACGTGTTGGATCAGTGGTTGGTGAATGGGAAGTGTCGATTTAGAGGTGTCTGAATGGGAAGTGTCGGATTACGGGTGTGTGAGTGGGAAGTGTTGCATCAGTGGTTTGTGAATGGAAAGAGTTGAGTCACTGGTTAGTGAATGGGAAGTTTCGGGTCAGTGGAGTGGGTTAGAGTAGTGTTGGATCAATGGTGGGTGAATGTGAAGTTTCGGGTCAGTAGTGTATGGATGGGAAGTGTTGCATCAGTGTTGCGTGCATGGGTAATTTTTGGATCAGAGGTTTGTGAGTGGGTACTGTTGGATCAGTGGTGTTTGAATTGGGAAGTGTTGCATCAGTGGTTTCTGATTGGGCAGGGTTGGATCAGTGGTTTGTGAATAGGATGTCAAGGATCAGTGGTCTGTGTATTGGGAAGGGTTGGATCAGTGGTGTGTGAATTGGGAAGTGCTGGATCAGTGGAGTGTGAATGGGAAGTGTCGTGTCTGTGGAGTGGGATTGAGAAGTGTTGGATCAATGGTGGGTGAATGTGAAGTTTCGGGTTAGTAGTATATGAATGGGAAGTGCTGCATCAGTGTTGTCTGTATGGGGAATTGTTGGATCAGTGGTGTGTGAATTGGGAAGTGTTGGATCAGTGGTTTGTGAATGGGAAGTGTCGGGTCAGTGGAGTATGAATTTGAAGTGTCAGACAGTGGTGTGGAATGGGAACTATCGGACAGCTGTTTGTGAATGGGAAGTGTCGTGTCTGTGGAGTGGGATTGAGAAGTGTTGGATCAATGGTGGGTGAATGTGAAGTTTCGGGTTAGTAGTATATGAATGGGAAGTGTTGCATCAGGTTTGTCTGTATGGGGAATTGTTGGATCAGTGGTTTGTGAATGGGTACTGCTGGATCAGAGGTGTGTGAATTGGGAAGTGCTGGATCAGTGGTGTGTGAATTGGGACGTTTTGGATCAGTGGTGTGTGAATGGGAAGTGTGGGTTCTGTGGTTTCTGAATGGGAAGTGTCGGGTCAGTGGTGTGTGAAAGGGAACTGTCAGGTCACTGGTTTGTGAATGGTAAGTGTCGGGTCAGTTGAGTGTGACTGGGGAGTGTTGGATTAGTGGTGTGTGAATGGGGAGTGTTGGATTAGTGGTGTGTGAATGGGAAGTCTTTGGTCAGTGGTGCGTGAATGGGATGTGTCGGACAGTGGTGTTTGAATGGGAAGTTTCGGGTCAGTAGGATATGAATGGGAAGTGTTGTATCAGTGTTGCGTAAATGGGGAAGAGTTGGAGCAGTGGTGTGTTAATTGGGAAGTTATTGATCAGTGGTTTGTGAATGGAGAGTGTCGGGTCAGTGGAGTGTGAATGGGAAGTGTCGTGTCTGTGGAGTGGGATTGAGAAGTGTTGGATAAATGGTGGGTGAATGTGAAGTTTCGGGTTAGTAGTGTATGAATGGGAAGTGTTGCATCAGTGTTGTGTGTATGGGGAATTGTTGGATCAGTGGTTTGTGAATGGGATGTCAAGGATCAGTGGTCTTTGTATTGGGAAGGGTTGGATCAGTGGTGTGTGAAAGGGAAGTGTTCGATCAGTGGTGTGTGAATTGGGAAGTGTTGGATCAGTGGTTTGTGAATGGGAAGTGTCGGGTCAGTGGAGTGTGAATGGGAAGTGTCGTGTCTGTGGAGTGGGATTGAGAAGTGCTGGATCAATGGTGGGTGAATGTGAAGTTTCGGGTTAGTAGTATATGAATGGGAAGTGTTGCATCAGTGTTGTGTGTATGGGGAATTGTTGGATCAGTGGTTTGTGAATGGGAAGTGTTGGATCAGTGGTCTGTGAATTGGGAAGTGTTGGATCAGTGATGTGTGAATGGGAAGTGTGGAATCAGTGGTTTGTGAATGGAGAGTGTCGGATCAGAGGTTAGTGAACGGGATGTGATGGATCAGTATTGTGATGAATTGGGAAGTGTTGGATCAGTGGTTTGTGAATGGGAAGTGTTGGAACAGTGGTTTGTGAATGGGAAGTGTTGGATCAGTGGTTTGTGAATGGGAAGTGTCGGGTCAGTGGAGTATGAATGGGAAGTGTCAGACAGTGGTGTGTGAATGGGAACGTTCGGACAGCTGTTTGCGAATGGGAAGTGTCGTGTCTGTGGAGTGGGATTGAGAAGTGTTGGATCAATGGTGGGTGAATGTGAAGTTTCGGGTTAGCAGTACATGAATGGGAAGTGTTGCATCAGTGTTGTCTGTATGGGGAATTGTTGGATCAGTGGTTTGTGAATGGGTACTGTTGGATCAGTGTTGTGTGACAGGGAAGTGTTCGATCAGTGGTGTGTGAATTGGGAAGTGTTGGATCAATGGTGTGTGAATTGGGAAGTGTTGGATCAGTGGTGTGTGAATTGGGAAGTGTTGGATCAGTGGTGTGAGAATGGGAAGTGTGGGTTCAGTGGTTTGTGAATGGGAAGTGTTGGGTCAGTGGTGTGTGAAAGGGAACTTTCAGGTCAGTGGTTTGTGAATGGGAAGTGTCGGGTCAGTGGAGTGTGAATGGGGTGTGTTGGATTAATGGTGTGTGAATGGGAAGTCTTTGATCAGTGGCGTGTGAATGGGATGTGTCGGTCGGTGGTTTGTGAAAGTGAAGTTTCGGGTCAGTAGGATATGAATGGGAAGTGTTGTATCAGTGTTGTGTAAATGGGGAAGAGTGTGGAGCAGTGGTGTGTTAATTGGGAAGTGTTGGATCAGTGGTTTGTGAATGGGAAGTGTCGGGTCAGTGGAGTATGAATGGGAAGTGTCAGACAGTGGTGTGTGAATGGGAACGTTCGGACAGCTGTTTGCGAATGGGAAGTGTCGTGTCTGTGGAGTGGGATTGAGAAGTGTTGGATCAATGGTGGGTGAATGTGAAGTTTCGGGATAGTAGTATATGAATGGGAAGGGTTGCATCAGTGTTGTCTGTATGGGGAATTGTTGGATCAGTGGTTTGTGAATGGGTACTGTTGGAACAGTGTTGTGTGACAGGGAAGTGTTCGATCAGTGGTGTGTGAATTGGGAAGTGTTGGATCAATGGTGTGTGAATTGGGAAGTGTTGGATCAGTGGTGTGTGAAGTGGGAAGTGTTGGATCAGTGGTTTGTGAATGGGAAGTGTCGTGTCAGTGGAGTATGAATGGGAAGTGTCAGACAGTGGTGTGTGAATGGGAACGTTCGGACAGCTGTTTGCGAATGGGAAGTGTCGTGTCTGTGGAGTGGGATTGAGAAGTGTTGGATCAATGGTGGGTGAATGTGAAGTTTCGGGTTAGTAGTACATGAATGGGAAGTGTTGCATCAGTGTTGTCTGTATGGGGAATTGTTGGACCAGTGGTTTATGAACGGGTACTGTTGGATCAGTGTTGTGTGACAGGGAAGTGTTCGATCAGTGGTGTGTGAATTGGGAAGTGTTGGATCAATGGTGTGTGAATTGGGAAGTGTTGGATCAGTGGCGTGTGAATGGGATGTGTCGGTCGGTGGTGTGTGAATGTGAAGTTTCGGGTCAGTAGGATATGAATGGGAAGTGTTGTATCAGTGTTGTGTAAATGGGGAAGAGTGTGGAGCAGTGGTGTGTTAATTGGGAAGTTTTGGATCAGTGGTTTCTGAATGTTGAGCGTTGGAACAGTGGTTTGTGAATGGGAAGTGTTTGATCAGTGGTGTGTGAATGGGAAGTGTCGGATCAGTGGTCTGTGAATGGAGAGTGTTGGATCAGTGGTTTGTGAATGGGAAGTGTCGGGAATGTGGTCTGTGATCGGAAGTGCTGGGTCATTGGTGCATGAATGGGAACTGTCAGTTCAGTGGTTTGTGAATGGGACGTGTTGGATCAGTGGTTTGTGAATGGAAAGAGTTGAGTCACTGGTTAGTGAATGGGAAGTGTCGGGTCAGTGGAGTGGGTTAGAGTAGTGTTGGATCAATGGTGGGTGAATGTGAAGTTTCGGGTCAGTAGTATATGGATGGGAAGTGTTGCATCAGTGTTGCGTGCATGGGGAATTTTTGGATCAGAGGTTTGTGAGTGGGTACTGTTGGATCAGTGGTGTGTGAATGGGAAGTGTTGGATCAGTGGTTTGTGAATGGGATGTCAAAGATCAGTGTATTGGGAAGGGTTGGATCAGTGGTGTGTGAAAGGGAAGTGTTCGATCAGTGGTGTGTGAAGTGGGAAGTGTTGGATCAGTGGTTTGTGAATGGGAAGTGTTGGGTCAGTGGAGTGTGAATGGTAAGTGTCGTGTCTGTGGAGTGGGATTGAGAAGTGTTGGATCAATGGTGGGTGAATGTGAAGTTTCGGGTTAGTAGTATATGAATGGGAAGTGTTGAATCAGTGTTGTCTGTATGCGGAATTGTTGGATCAGTGGTTTGTGAATGGGTACTGTTGGATCAGTGTTGTGTGACTGGGAAGTGTTCGATCAGTGGTGTGTGAATTGGGAAGTGTTGGATCAATGGTGTGTGAATTGGGTAGTGTTGGATCAATGGTGTGTGAATTGGGAAGTGTTGGATCAGTGGTGTGTGAATGGGAAGTGTGGGTTCAGTGGTTTGTGAAGGGGAAGTGTGGTTTCAGTGGTGTGTGAATGGGAAGTGTGGGTTCAGTGGTTTGTGAAGGGGAAGTGTCGGGTCAGTGGTGTGTGAAAGGGAACTTTCAGGTCAGTGGTTTGTGAATGGGAAGTGTCGGGTCAGTGGAGTGTGAATGGGGTGTTTTGGATTATTGGTGTGTGAATGGGAAGTCTTTGATCAGTGGCGTGTGAATGGGATGTGTCTGTCAGTGGTGTGTGAATGTGAAGTTTCGGGTCAGTAGGATATGAATGGGAAGTGTTGTATCAGTGTTGTGTAAATGGGGAAGAGTGTGGAGCAGTGGTGTGTTAATTGGGAAGTTTTGGATCGGTGGTTTCTGAATGTTGAGTGTTGGAACAGTGGTTTGTGAATGGGAAGTGTTTGATCAGTGGTGTGTGAATTGGGAAGTGTTGGATCAGTGGTCTGTGAACTGGGAAGTGTTGGATCAGTGATGTGTGAATGGGAAGTGTGGAATCTGTGGTTTGTGAATGGAGAGTGTTGGATCAGTGGTTTGTGAATGGGAAGTGTCGGGAATGTGGTCTGTGATCGGAAGTGCAGGGTCATTGGTGCATGAATGGGAACTGTCAGTTCAGTGGTTTGTGAATGGGACGTGTTGGATCAGTGGTTGGTGAATGGGAAGTGTCGATTTAGAGGTGTCTGAATGGGAAGTGTCGGATTACGGGTGTGTGAGTGGGAAGTGTTGCATCAGTGGTTTGTGAATGGAAAGAGTTGAGTCACTGGTTAGTGAATGGGAAGTTTCGGGTCAGTGGAGTGGGTTAGAGTAGTGTTTGATCAATGGTGGGTGAATGTGAAGTTTCGGGTCAGTAGTGTATGGATGGGAAGTGTTGCATCAGTGTTGCGTGCATGGGTAATTTTTGGATCAGAGGTTTGTGAGTGGGTACTGTTGGATCAGTGGTGTTTGAATTGGGAAGTGTTGCATCAGTGGTTTCTGATTGGGCAGGGTTGGATCAGTGGTTTGTGAATAGGATGTCAAGGATCAGTGGTCTGTGTATTGGGAAGGGTTGGATCAGTGGTGTGTGAATTGGGAAGTGCTGGATCAGTGGAGTGTGAATGGGAAGTGTCGTGTCTGTGGAGTGGGATTGAGAAGTGTTGGATCCATGGTGGGTGAATGTGAAGTTTCGGGTTAGTAGTATATGAATGGGAAGTGTTGCATCAGTGTTGTCTGTATGGGGAATTGTTGGATCAGTGGTGTGTGAATTGGGAAGTGTTGGATCAGTGGTTTGTGAATGGGAAGTGTCGGGTCAGTGGAGTATGAATTTGAAGTGTCAGACAGTGGTGTGGAATGGGAACTATCGGACAGCTGTTTGTGAATGGGAAGTGTCGTGTCTGTGGAGTGGGATTGAGAAGTGTTGGATCAATGGTGGGTGAATGTGAAGTTTCGGGTTAGTAGTATATGAATGGGAAGTGTTGCATCAGGGTTGTCTGTATGGGGAATTGTTGGTTCAGTGGTTTGTGAATGGGTACTGCTGGATCAGTGGTGTGTGAATTGGGAAGTGCTGGATCAGTGGTGTGTGAATTGGGACGTTTTGGATCAGTGGTGTGTGAATGGGAAGTGTGGGTTCTGTGGTTTCTGAATGGGAAGTGTCGGGTCAGTGGTGTGTGAAAGGGAACTGTCAGGTCACTGGTTTGTGAATGGTAAGTGTCGGGTCAGTTGAGTGTGACTGGGGAGTGTTGGATTAGTGGTGTGTGAATGGGGAGTGTTGGATTAGTGGTGTGTGAATGGGAAGTCTTTGGTCAGTGGTGCGTGAATGGGATGTGTCGGACAGTGGTGTTTGAATGGGAAGTTTCGGGTCAGTAGGATATGAATGGGAAGTGTTGTATCAGTGTTGCGTAAATGGGGAAGTGTTGGAGCAGTGGTGTGTTAATTGGGAAGTTATTGATCAGTGGTTTGTGAATGGAGAGTGTCGGGTCAGTGGAGTGTGAATGGGAAGTGTCGTGTCTGTGGAGTGGGATTGAGAAGTGTTGGATAAATGGTGGGTGAATGTGAAGTTTCGGGTTAGTAGTGTATGAATGGGAAGTGTTGCATCAGTGTTGTGTGTATGGGGAATTGTTGGATCAGTGGTTTGTGAATGGGATGTCAAGGATCAGTGGTCTTTGTATTGGGAAGGGTTGGATCAGTGGTGTGTGAAAGGGAAGTGTTCGATCAGTGGTGTGTGAATTGGGAAGTGTTGGATCAGTGGTTTGTGAATGGGAAGTGTCGGGTCAGTGGAGTGTGAATGGGAAGTGTCGTGTCTGTGGAGTGGGATTGAGAAGTGCTGGATCAATGGTGGGTGAATGTGAAGTTTCGGGTTAGTAGTATATGAATGGGAAGTGTTGCATCAGTGTTGTGTGTATGGGGAATTGTTGGATCAATGGTTTGTGAATGGGAAGTGTTGGATCAGTGGTCTGTGAATTGGGAAGTGTTGGATCAGTGATGTGTGAATGGGAAGTGTGGAATCAGTGGTTTGTGAATGGAGAGTGTCGGATCAGAGGTTAGTGAACGGGATGTGATGGATCAGTATTGTGAAGAATTGGGAAGTGTTGGATCAGTGGTTTGTGAATGGGAAGTGTCGGGTCAGTGGAGTATGAATGGGAAGTGTCAGACAGTGGTGTGTGAATGGGAACGTTCGGACAGCTGTTTGCGAATGGGAAGTGTCGTGTCTGTGGAGTGGGATTGAGAAGTGTTGGATCAATGGTGGGTGAATGTGAAGTTTCGGGTTAGCAGTACATGAATGGGAAGTGTTGCATCAGTGTTGTCTGTATGGGGAATTGTTGGATCAGTGGTTTGTGAATGGGTACTGTTGGATCAGTGTTGTGTGACAGGGAAGTGTTCGATCAGTGGTGTGTGAATTGGGAAGTGTTGGATCAATGGTGTGTGAATTGGGAAGTGTTGGATCAGTGGTGTGTGAATTGGGAAGTGTTGGATCAGTGGTGTGAGAATGGGAAGTGTGGGTTCAGTGGTTTGTGAATGGGAAGTGTTGGGTCAGTGGTGTGTGAAAGGGAACTTTCAGGTCAGTGGTTTGTGAATGGGAAGTGTCGGGTCAGTGGAGTGTGAATGGGGTGTGTTGGATTAATGGTGTGTGAATGGGAAGTCTTTGATCAGTGGCGTGTGAATGGGATGTGTCGGTCGGTGGTGTGTGAATGGGAAGTTTCGGGTCAGTAGGATATGAATGGGAAGTGTTGTATCAGTGTTGTGTAAATGGGGAAGAGTGTGGAGCAGTGGTGTGTTAATTGGGAAGTGTTGGATCAGTGGTTTGTGAACGGGAAGTGTCGGGTCAGTGGAGTATGAATGGGAAGTGTCAGACAGTGGTGTGTGAATGGGAACGTTCGGACAGCTGTTTGCGAATGGGAAGTGTCGTGTCTGTGGAGTGGGATTGAGAAGTGTTGGATCAATGGTGGGTGAATGTGAAGTTTCGGGATAGTAGTATATGAATGGGAAGGGTTGCATCAGTGTTGTCTGTATGGGGAATTGTTGGATCAGTGGTTTGTGAATGGGTACTGTTGGAACAGTGTTGTGTGACAGGGAAGTGTTCGATCAGTGGTGTGTGAATTGGGAAGTGTTGGATCAATGGTGTGTGAATTGGGAAGTGTTGGATCAGTGGTGTGTGAATTGGGAAGTGTTGGATCAGTGGTGTGTGAAGTGGGAAGGGTTGGATCAGTGGTTTGTGAATGGGAAGTGTCGTGTCAGTGGAGTATGAATGGGAAGTGTCAGACAGTGGTGTGTGAATGGGAACGTTCGGACAGCTGTTTGCGAATGGGAAGTGTCGTGTCTGTGGAGTGGGATTGAGAAGTGTTGGATCAATGGTGGGTGAATGTGAATTTTCGGGTTAGTAGTACATGAATGGGAAGTGTTGCATCAGTGTTGTCTGTATGGGGAATTGTTGGATCAGTGGTTTATGAACGGGTACTGTTGGATCAGTGTTGTGTGACAGGGAAGTGTTCGATCAGTGGTGTGTGAATTGGGAAGTGTTGGATCAATGGTGTGTGAATTGGGAAGTGTTGGATCAGTGGCGTGTGAATGGGATGTGTCGGTCGGTGGTGTGTGAATGTGAAGTTTCGGGTCAGTAGGATATGAATGGGAAGTGTTGTATCAGTGTTGTGTAAATGGGGAAGAGTGTGGAGCAGTGGTGTGTTAATTGGGAAGTTTTGGATCAGTGGTTTCTGAATGTTGAGCGTTGGAACAGTGGTTTGTGAATGGGAAGTGTTTGATCAGTGGTGTGTGAATGGGAAGTGTCGGATCAGTGGTCTGTGAATGGAGAGTGTTGGATCAGTGGTTTGTGAATGGGAAGTGTCGGGAATGTGGTCTGTGATCGGAAGTGCTGGGTCATTGGTGCATGAATGGGAACTGTCAGTTCAGTGGTTTGTGAATGGGACGTGTTGGATCAGTGGTTTGTGAATGGAAAGAGTTGAGTCACTGGTTAGTGAATGGGAAGTGTCGGGTCAGTGGAGTGGGTTAGAGTAGTGTTGGATCAATGGTGGGTGAATGTGAAGTTTCGGGTCAGTAGTATATGGATGGGAAGTGTTGCATCAGTGTTGCGTGCATGGGGAATTTTTGGATCAGATGTTTGTGAGTGGGTACTGTTGGATCAGTGGTGTGTGAATGGGAAGTGTTGGATCAGTGGTTTGTGAATGGGATGTCAAAGATCAGTGTATTGGGAAGGGTTGGATCAGTGGTGTGTGAAAGGGAAGTGTTCGATCAGTGGTGTGTGAGGTGGGAAGTGTTGGATCAGTGGTTTGTGAATGGGAAGTGTTGGGTCAGTGGAGTGTGAATGGTAAGTGTCGTGTCTGTGGAGTGGGATTGAGAAGTGTTGGATCAATGGTGGGTGAATGTGAAGTTTCGGGTTAGAAGTATATGAATGGGAAGTGTTGAATCAGTGTTGTCTGTATGCGGAATTGTTGGATCAGTGGTTTGTGAATGGGTACTGTTGGATCAGTGTTGTGTGACAGGGAAGTGTTCGATCAGTGGTGTGTGAATTGGGAAGTGTTGGATCAATGGTGTGTGAATTGGGTAGTGTTGGATCAATGGTGTGTGAATGGGAAGTGTGGGTTCAGTGGTTTGTGAAGGGGAAGTGTGGGTTCAGTGGTGTGTGAATGGGAAGTGTGGGTTCAGTGGTTTGTGAAGGGGAAGTGTGGGTTCAGTGGTGTGTGAATGGGAAGTGTGGGTTCAGTGGTTTGTGAAGGGGAAGTGTCGGGTCAGTGGTGTGTGAAAGGGAACTTTCAGGTCAGTGGTTTGTGAATGGGAAGTGTCGGGTCAGTGGAGTGTGAATGGGGTGTGTTGGATTATTGGTGTGTGAATGGGAAGTCTTTGATCAGTGGCGTGTGAATGGGATGTGTCTGTCAGTGGTGTGTGAATGTGAAGTTTCGGGTCAGTAGGATATGAATGGGAAGTGTTGTATCAGTGTTGTGTAAATGGGGAAGAGTGTGGAGCAGTGGTGTGTTAATTGGGAAGTTTTGGATCGGTGGTTTCTGAATGTTGAGTGTTGGAACAGTGGTTTGTGAATGGGAAGTGTTTGATCAGTGGTGTGTGAATTGGGAAGTGTTGGATCAGTGGTCTGTGAACTGGGAAGTGTTGGATCAGTGATGTGTGAATGGGAAGTGTGGAATCTGTGGTTTGTGAATGGAGAGTGTTGGATCAGTGGTTTGTGAATGGGAAGTGTCGGGAATGTGGTCTGTGATCGGAAGTGCTGGGTCATTGGTGCATGAATGGGAACTGTCAGTTCAGTGGTTTGTGAATGGGACGTGTTGGATCAGTGGTTGGTGAATGGGAAGTGTCGATTTAGAGGTGTCTGAATGTGAAGTGTCGGATTACGGGTGTGTGAGTGGGAAGTGTTGCATCAGTGGTTTGTGAATGGAAAGAGTTGAGTCACTGGTTAGTGAATGGGAAGTTTCGGGTCAGTGGAGTGGGTTAGAGTAGTGTTTGATCAATGGTGGGTGAATGTGAAGTTTCGGGTCAGTAGTGTATGGATGGGAAGTGTTGCATCAGTGTTGCGTGCATGGGTAATTTTTGGATCAGAGGTTTGTGAGTGGGTACTGTTGGATCAGTGGTGTTTGAATTGGGAAGTGTTGCATCAGTGGTTTCTGATTGGGCAGGGTTGGATCAGTGGTTTGTGAATAGGATGTCAAGGATCAGTGGTCTGTGTATTGGGAAGGGTTGGATCAGTGGTGTGTGAATTGGGAAGTGCTGGATCAGTGGAGTGTGAATGGGAAGTGTCGTGTCTGTGGAGTGGGATTGAGAAGTGTTGGATCAATGGTGGGTGAATGTGACGTTTCGGGTTAGTAGTATATGAATGGGAAGTGTTGCATCAGTGTTGTCTGTATGGGGAATTGTTGGATCAGTGGTTTGTGAATGGGAAGTGTTGGATCAGTGGTTTGTGAATGGGATGTCAAGGGTCAGTGGTCTTTGTATTGGGAAGGGTTGGATCAGTGGTGTGTGAAAGGGAAGTGTGCGATCAGTGGTGTGTGAATGGGAAGTGTCGTGTCTGTGGAGTGGGATTGAGAAGTGTTGGATCAATGGTGGGTGAATGTGAAGTTTCGGGTTAGTAGTATATGAATGGGAAGTGTTGCATCAGTGTTGTGTGTATGGGGAATTGTTGGATCAGTGGTTTGTGAATGGGTACTGCTGGATCAGTGGTGTGTGAATTGGGAAGTGCTGGATCAGTGGTGTGTGAATTGGGACGTTTTGGATCAGTGGTGTGTGAATGGGAAGTGTGGGTTCTGTGGTTTCTGAATGGGAAGTGTCGGATCAGTGGTGTGTGAAAGGGAACTGTCAGGTCACTGGTTTGTGAATGGTAAGTGTCGGGTCAGTTGAGTGTGACTGGGGAGTGTTGGATTAGTGGTGTGTGAATGGGGAGTGTTGGATTAGTGGTGTGTGAATGGGAAGTCTTTGGTCAGTGGTGCGTGAATGGGATGTGTCGGACAGTGGTGTTTGAATGGGCAGTTTCGGGTCAGTAGGATATGAATGGGAAGTGTTGTATCAGTGTTGCGTAAATGGGGAAGAGTTGGAGCAGTGGCGTGTTAATTGGGAAGTTATTGATCAGTGGTTTGTGAATGGAGAGTGTCGGGTCAGTGGAGTGTGAATGGGAAGTGTCGTGTCTGTGGAGTGGGATTGAGAAGTGTCGGATCAATGGTGGGTGAAAGTGAAGTTTCGTGTTAGTAGTATATGAATGGGAAGTGTTGCATCAGTGTTGTGTGTATGGGGAATTGTTGGATCAGTGGTTTGTGAATGGGATGTCAAGGATCAGTGGTCTTTGTATTGGGAAGGGTTGGATCAGTGGTGTGTGAAAGGGAAGTGTTCGATCAGTGGTGTGTGAATTGGGAAGTGTTGGATCAGTGGTTTGTGAATGGGAAGTGTCGGGTCAGTGGAGTGTGAATGGGAAGTGTCGTGTCTGTGGAGTGGGATTGAGAAGTGCTGGATCAATGGTGGGTGAATGTGAAGTTTCGGGTTAGTAGTATATGAATGGGAAGTGTTGCATCAGTGTTGCGTGTATGGGGAATTGTTGGATTAGTGGTTTGTGAAGGGGAAGTGTCGGGTCAGTGGTGTGTGAAAGGGAACTTTCAGGTCAGTGGTTTGTGAATGGGAAGTGTCGGGTCAGTGGAGTGTGAATGGGGTGTGTTGGATTATTGGTGTGTGAATGGGAAGTCTTTGATCAGTGGCGTGTGAATGGGATGTGTCTGTCAGTGGTGTGTGAATGTGAAGTTTCGGGTCATTAGGATATGAATGGGAAGTGTTGTATCAGTGTTGTGTAAATGGGGAAGAGTGTGGAGCAGTGGTGTGTTAATTGGGAAGTTTTGGATCAGTGGTTTCTGAATGTTGAGTGTTGGAACAGTGGTTTGTGAATGGGAAGTGTTGGATCAGTGTTGTGTGACAGGGAAGTGTTCGATCAGTGGTGTGTGAATTGGGAAGTGTTGGATCAATGGTGTGTGAATTGGGTAGTGTTGGATCAATGGTGTGTGAATGGGAAGTGTGGGTTCAGTGGTTTGTGAAGGGGAAGTGTGGGTTCAGTGGTGTGTGAATGGGAAGTGTGGGTTCAGTGGTTTGTGAAGGGGAAGTGTGGGTTCAGTGGTGTGTGAATGGGAAGTGTGGGTTCAGTGGTTTGTGAAGGGGAAGTGTCGGGTCAGTGGTGTGTGAAAGGGAACTTTCAGGTCAGTGGTTTGTGAATGGGAAGTGTCGGGTCAGTGGAGTGTGAATGGGGTGTGTTGGATTATTGGTGTGTGAATGGGAAGTCTTTGATCAGTGGCGTGTGAATGGGATGTGTCTGTCAGTGGTGTGTGAATGTGAAGTTTCGGGTCAGTAGGATATGAATGGGAAGTGTTGTATCAGTGTTGTGTAAATGGGGAAGAGTGTGGAGCAGTGGTGTGTTAATTGGGAAGTTTTGGATCGGTGGTTTCTGAATGTTGAGTGTTGGAACAGTGGTTTGTGAATGGGAAGTGTTTGATCAGTGGTGTGTGAATTGGGAAGTGTTGGATCAGTGGTCTGTGAACTGGGAAGTGTTGGATCAGTGATGTGTGAATGGGAAGTGTGGAATCTGTGGTTTGTGAATGGAGAGTGTTGGATCAGTGGTTTGTGAATGGGAAGTGTCGGGAATGTGGTCTGTGATCGGAAGTGCTGGGTCATTGGTGCATGAATGGGAACTGTCAGTTCAGTGGTTTGTGAATGGGACGTGTTGGATCAGTGGTTGGTGAATGGGAAGTGTCGATTTAGAGGTGTCTGAATGTGAAGTGTCGGATTACGGGTGTGTGAGTGGGAAGTGTTGCATCAGTGGTTTGTGAATGGAAAGAGTTGAGTCACTGGTTAGTGAATGGGAAGTTTCGGGTCAGTGGAGTGGGTTAGAGTAGTGTTTGATCAATGGTGGGTGAATGTGAAGTTTCGGGTCAGTAGTGTATGGATGGGAAGTGTTGCATCAGTGTTGCGTGCATGGGTAATTTTTGGATCAGAGGTTTGTGAGTGGGTACTGTTGGATCAGTGGTGTTTGAATTGGGAAGTGTTGCATCAGTGGTTTCTGATTGGGCAGGGTTGGATCAGTGGTTTGTGAATAGGATGTCAAGGATCAGTGGTCTGTGTATTGGGAAGGGTTGGATCAGTGGTGTGTGAATTGGGAAGTGCTGGATCAGTGGAGTGTGAATGGGAAGTGTCGTGTCTGTGGAGTGGGATTGAGAAGTGTTGGATCAATGGTGGGTGAATGTGACGTTTCGGGTTAGTAGTATATGAATGGGAAGTGTTGCATCAGTGTTGTCTGTATGGGGAATTGTTGGATCAGTGGTTTGTGAATGGGAAGTGTTGGATCAGTGGTTTGTGAATGGGATGTCAAGGGTCAGTGGTCTTTGTATTGGGAAGGGTTGGATCAGTGGTGTGTGAAAGGGAAGTGTGCGATCAGTGGTGTGTGAATGGGAAGTGTCGTGTCTGTGGAGTGGGATTGAGAAGTGTTGGATCAATGGTGGGTGAATGTGAAGTTTCGGGTTAGTAGTATATGAATGGGAAGTGTTGCATCAGTGTTGTGTGTATGGGGAATTGTTGGATCAGTGGTTTGTGAATGGGTACTGCTGGATCAGTGGTGTGTGAATTGGGAAGTGCTGGATCAGTGGTGTGTGAATTGGGACGTTTTGGATCAGTGGTGTGTGAATGGGAAGTGTGGGTTCTGTGGTTTCTGAATGGGAAGTGTCGGATCAGTGGTGTGTGAAAGGGAACTGTCAGGTCACTGGTTTGTGAATGGTAAGTGTCGGGTCAGTTGAGTGTGACTGGGGAGTGTTGGATTAGTGGTGTGTGAATGGGGAGTGTTGGATTAGTGGTGTGTGAATGGGAAGTCTTTGGTCAGTGGTGCGTGAATGGGATGTGTCGGACAGTGGTGTTTGAATGGGCAGTTTCGGGTCAGTAGGATATGAATGGGAAGTGTTGTATCAGTGTTGCGTAAATGGGGAAGAGTTGGAGCAGTGGCGTGTTAATTGGGAAGTTATTGATCAGTGGTTTGTGAATGGAGAGTGTCGGGTCAGTGGAGTGTGAATGGGAAGTGTCGTGTCTGTGGAGTGGGATTGAGAAGTGTCGGATCAATGGTGGGTGAAAGTGAAGTTTCGGGTTAGTAGTATATGAATGGGAAGTGTTGCATCAGTGTTGTGTGTATGGGGAATTGTTGGATCAGTGGTTTGTGAATGGGATGTCAAGGATCAGTGGTCTTTGTATTGGGAAGGGTTGGATCAGTGGTGTGTGAAAGGGAAGTGTTCGATCAGTGGTGTGTGAATTGGGAAGTGTTGGATCAGTGGTTTGTGAATGGGAAGTGTCGGGTCAGTGGAGTGTGAATGGGAAGTGTCGTGTCTGTGGAGTGGGATTGAGAAGTGCTGGATCAATGGTGGGTGAATGTGAAGTTTCGGGTTAGTAGTATATGAATGGGAAGTGTTGCATCAGTGTTGCGTGTATGGGGAATTGTTGGATTAGTGGTTTGTGAAGGGGAAGTGTCGGGTCAGTGGTGTGTGAAAGGGAACTTTCAGGTCAGTGGTTTGTGAATGGGAAGTGTCGGGTCAGTGGAGTGTGAATGGGGTGTGTTGGATTATTGGTGTGTGAATGGGAAGTCTTTGATCAGTGGCGTGTGAATGGGATGTGTCTGTCAGTGGTGTGTGAATGTGAAGTTTCGGGTCATTAGGATATGAATGGGAAGTGTTGTATCAGTGTTGTGTAAATGGGGAAGAGTGTGGAGCAGTGGTGTGTTAATTGGGAAGTTTTGGATCAGTGGTTTCTGAATGTTGAGTGTTGGAACAGTGGTTTGTGAATGGGAAGTGTTGGATCAGTGGTGTGTGAATTGGGAAGTGTTGGATCAGTGGTCTGTGAACTGGGAAGTGTTGGATCAGTGATGTGTGAATGGGAAGTGTGGAATCAGTGGTTTGTGAATGGAGAGTGTTGGATCAGTGGTTTGTGAATGGGAAGTGTCGGGAATGTGGTCTGTGATCGGAAGTGCTGGGTCATTGGTGCATGAATGGGAACTGTCAGTTCAGTGGTTTGTGAATGGGACGTGTTGGATCAGTGGTTGGTGAATGGGAAGTGTCGATTTAGAGGTGTCTGAATGGGAAGTGTCGGATTACGGGTGTGTGAGTGTGAAGTGTTGCATCAGTGGTTTGTGAATGGAAAGAGTTGAGTCACTGGTTAGTGAATGGGAAGTTTCGGGTCAGTGGAGTGGGTTAGAGTAGTGTTGGATCAATGGTGGGTGAATGTGAAGTTTCGGGTCAGTAGTGTATGGATGGGAAGTGTTGCATCAGTGTTGCGTGCATGGGTAATTTTTGGATCAGAGGTTTGTGAGTGGGTACTGTTGGATCAGTGGTGTTTGAATTGGGAAGTGTTGCATCAGTGGTTTCTGATTGGGCAGGGTTGGATCAGTGGTTTGTGAATAGGATGTCAAGGATCAGTGGTCTGTGTATTGGGAAGGGTTGGATCAGTGGTGTGTGAATTGGGAAGTGCTGGATCAGTGGAGTGTGAATGGGAAGTGTCGTGTCTGTGGAGTGGGATTGAGAAGTGTTGGATCAATGGTGGGTGAATGTGAAGTTTCGGGTTAGTAGTATATGAATGGGAAGTGTTGCATCAGTGTTGTGTGTATGGGGAATTGTTGGATCAGTGGTTTGTGAATGGGTACTGCTGGATCAGTGGTGTGTGAATTGGGAAGTGCTGGATCAGTGGTGTGTGAATTGGGACGTTTTGGATCAGTGGTGTGTGAATGGGAAGTGTGGGTTCTGTGGTTTCTGAATGGTAAGTGTCGGGTCAGTTGAGTGTGACTGGGGAGTGTTGGATTAGTGGTGTGTGAATGGGGAGTGTTGGATTAGTGGTGTGTGAATGGGAAGTCTTTGGTCAGTGGTGCGTGAATGGGATGTGTCGGACAGTGGTGTTTGAATGGGAAGTTTCGGGACAGTAGGATATGAATGGGAAGTGTTGTATCAGTGTTGCGTAAATGGGGAAGAGTTGGAGCAGTGGTGTGTTAATTGGGAAGTTATTGATCAGTGGTTTGTGAATGGAGAGTGTCGGGTCAGTGGAGTGTGAATGGGAAGTGTCGTGTCTGTGGAGTGGGATTGAGAAGTGTTGGATAAATGGTGGGTGAATGTGAAGTTTCGGGTTAGTAGTGTATGAATGGGAAGTGTTGCATCAGTGTTGTGTGTATGGGGAATTGTTGGATCAGTGGTTTGTGAATGGGATGTCAAGGATCAGTGGTCTTTGTAATGGGAAGGGTTGGATCAGTGGTGTGTGAAAGGGAAGTGTTCGATCAGTGGTGTGTGAATTGGGAAGTGTTGGATCAGTGGTTTGTGAATGGGAAGTGTCGGGTCAGTGGAGTGTGAATGGGAAGTGTCGTGTCTGTGGAGTGGGATTGAGAAGTGCTGGATCAATGGTGGGTGAATGTGAAGTTTCGGGTTAGTAGTATATGAATGGGAAGTGTTGCATCAGTGTTGCGTGTATGGGGAATTGTTGGATCAGTGGTTTGTGAATGGGAAGTGTTGGATCAGTGGTCTGTGAATTGGGAAGTGTTGGATCAGTGATGTGTGAATGGCAAGTGTGGAATCAGTGGTTTGTGAATGGAGAGTGTCGGATCAGAGGTTAGTGAACGGGATGTGATGGATCAGTATTGTGATGAATTGGGAAGAGTTGGATCAGTGGTTTGTGAATGGGAAGTGTTGGAACAGTGGTTTGTGAATGTGAAGTGTTGGATCAGTGGTTTGTGAATGGGATGTCAAGGATCAGTGTATTGGGAAGGGTTGGATCAGGGATGTGTGAAAGGGAAGTGTTCGATCACTGGTGTGTGAAGTGGGAAGTGTTGGATCAGTGGTTTGTGAATGGGAAGTGTCGGGTCAGTGGAGTATGAATGGGAAGTGTCAGACAGTGGTGTGTGAATGGGAACGTTCGGACAGCTGTTTGCGAATGGGAAGTGTCGTGTCTGTGGAGTGGGATTGAGAAGTGTTGGATCAATGGTGGGTGAATGTGAAGTTTCGGGTTAGTAGTACATGAATGGGAAGTGTTGCATCAGTGTTGTCTGTATGGGGAATTGTTGGATCAGTGGTTTGTGAATGGGTACTGTTGGATCAGTGTTGTGTGACAGGGAAGTGTTCGATCAGTGGTGTGTGAATTGGGAAGTGTTGGATCAGTGGTGTGTGAATGGGAAGTGTGGGTTCAGTGGTTTGTGAATGGGAAGTGTTGGGTCAGTGGTGTGTGAAAGGGAACTTTCAGGTCAGTGGTTTGTGAATGGGAAGTGTCGGGTCAGTGGAGTGTGAATGGGGTGTGTTGGATTAATGGTGTGTGAATGGGAAGTCTTTGATCAGTGGCGTGTGAATGGGATGTGTCGGTCGGTGGTGTGTGAATGGGAAGTTTCGAGTCAGTAGGATCTGAATGGGAAGTGTTGTATCAGTGTTGTGTAAATGGGGAAGAGTGTGGAGCAGTGGTGTGTTAATTGGGAAGTGTTGGATCAGTGGTTTGTGAATGGGAAGTGTCGGGTCAGTGGAGTGTGAATGGGAAGTGTCGTGTCTGTGGAGTGGGATTGAGAAGTGTTGGATCAATGGTGGGTGAATGTGAAGTTTCGGGATAGTAGTATATGAATGGGAAGGGTTGCATCAGTGTTGTGTGTATGGGGAATTGTTGGATCAGTGGTTTGTGAATGGGTACTGTTGGATCAGTGTTGTGTGACAGGGAAGTGTTCGATCAGTGGTGTGTGAATTGGGAAGTGTTGGATCAATGGTGTGTGAATTGGGAAGTGTTGGATCAGTGGTCTGTGAATTGGGAAGTGTTGGATCAGTGATGTGTGAATGGGAAGTGTGGAATCAGTGGTTTGTGAATGGAGAGTGTCGGATCAGAGGTTAGTGAACGGGATGTGATGGATCAGTATTGTGATGAATTGGGAAGTGTTGGATCAGTGGTTTGTGAATGGGAAGTGTTGGAACAGTGGTTTGTGAATGGGAAGTGTTGGATCAGTGGAGTACGAATGGGAAGTGTCGTGTCTGTGGAGTGGGATTGAGAAGTGTTGGATCAATGGTGGGTGAATGTGAAGTTTCGGGTTAGTAGTACATGAATGGGAAGTGTTGCATCAGTGTTGTCTGTATGGGGAATTGTTGGATCAGTGGTTTGTGAATGGGTACTGTTGGATCAGTGTTGTGTGACAGGGAAGTGTTCGATCAGTGGTGTGTGAATTGGGAAGTGTTGGATCAATGGTGTGTGAATTGGGAAGTGTTGGATCAGTGGTGTGTGAATTGGGAAGTGTTGGATCAGTGGTGTGTGAATGGGAAGTGTGGGTTCAGTGGTTTGTGAATGGGAAGTGTTGGGTCAGTGGTGTGTGAAAGGGAACTTTCAGGTCAGTGGTTTGTGAATGGGAAGTGTCGGGTCAGTGGAGTGTGAATGGGGTGTGCTGGATTAATGGTGTGTGAATGGGAAGTCTTTGATCAGTGGCGTGTGAATGGGATGTGTCGGTCGGTGGTGTGTGAATGGGAAGTTTCGGGTCAGTAGGATATGAATGGGAAGTGTTGTATCAGTGTTGTGTAAATGGGGAAGAGTGTGGAGCAGTGGTGTGTTAATTGGGAAGTGTTGGATCAGTGGTTTGTGAATGGGAAGTGTCGGGTCAGTGGAGTGTGAATGGGAAGTGTCGTGTCTGTGGAGTGGGATTGAGAAGTGTTGGATCAATGGTGGGTGAATGTGAAGTTTCGGGATAGTAGTATATGAATGGGAAGGGTTGCATCAGTGTTGTGTGTATGGGGAATTGTTGGATCAGTGGTTTGTGAATGGGTACTGTTGGATCAGTGTTGTGTGACAGGGAAGTGTTCGATCAGTGGTGTGTGAATTGGGAAGTGTTGGTTCAATGGTGTGTGAATTGGGAAGTGTTGGATCAGTGGTCTGTGAATTGGGAAGTGTTGGATCAGTGATGTGTGAATGGGAAGTGTGGAATCAGTGGTTTGTGAATGGAGAGTGTCGGATCAGAGGTTAGTGAACGGGATGTGATGGATCAGTATTGTGATGAATTGGGAAGTGTTGGATCAGTGGTTTGTGAATGGGAAGTGTTGGAACAGTGGTTTGTGAATGGGAAGTGTTGGATCAGTGGTTTGTGAATGGGATGTCAAGGATCAGTGTATTGGGAAGGGTTGGATCAGGGATGTGTGAAAGGGAAGTGTTCGATCAGTGGTGTGTGAAGTGGGAAGTGTTGGATCAGTGGTGTGTGAATTGGGAAGTGTTGGATCAGTGGTGTGTGAAGTGGGAAGTGTTGGATCAGTGGTTTGTGAATGGGAAGTGTCGTGTCAGTGGAGTATGAATGGGAAGTGTCAGACAGTGGTGTGTGAATGGGAACGTTCGGACAGCTGTTTGCGAATGGGAAGTGTCGTGTATGTGGAGTGGGATTGAGAAGTGTTGGATCAATGGTGGGTGAATGTGAAGTTTCGGGTTAGTAGTACATGAATGGGAAGTGTTGCATCAGTGTTGTCTGTATGGGGAATTGTTGGATCAGTGGTTTGTGAATGGGTACTGTTGGATCAGTGTTGTGTGACAGGGAAGTGTTCGATCAGTGGTGTGTGAATTGGGAAGTGTTGGATCAATGGTGTGTGAATTGGGAAGTGTTGGATCAGTGGCGTGTGAATGGGATGTGTCGGTCGGTGGTGTGTGAATGTGAAGTTTCGGGTCAGTAGGATATGAATGGTAAGTGTTGTATCAGTGTTGTGTAAATGGGGAAGAGTGTGGAGCAGTGGTGTGTTAATTGGGAAGTTTTGGATCAGTGGTTTCTGAATGTTGAGCGTTGGAACAGTGGTTTGTGAATGGGAAGTCTTTGATCAGTGGTGTGTGAATGGGAAGTGTCGGATCAGTGGTTTGTGAATGGGACGTGTTGGATCAGTGGTTTGTGAATGGAAAGAGTTGAGTCACTGGTTAGTGAATGGGAAGTGTCGGGTCAGTGGAGTGGGTTAGAGTAGTGTTGGATCAATGGTGGGTGAATGTGAAGTTTCGGTTCAGTAGTATATGGATGGGAAGTGTTGCATCAGTGTTGCGTGCATGGGGAATTATTGGATCAGAGGTTTGTGAATGGGTACTGTTGGATCAGTGGTGTGTGAATTGGGAAGTGTTGCATCAGTGGTTTCTGATTGGGCAGGGTTGGATCAGTGGTTTGTGAATAGGATGTCAAGGATCAGTGGTCTGTGTATTGGGAAGGGTTGGATCAGTGGTGTGTGAAAGGGAAGTGTTCGATCAGTGTTGTGTGAATTGGGAAGTGTTGGATCAGTGGTGTGTGAATTGGGAAGTGCTGGATCAGTGGAGTGTGAATGGGAAGTGTCGTGTCTGTGGAGTGGGATTGAGAAGTGTTGGATCAATGCTGGGTAAATGTGAAGTTTCGGGTTAGTAGTATATGAATAGGAAGTGTTGCATCAGTGTTGTCTGTATGGGGAATTGTTGGATCAGTGGTGTGTGAATTGGGAAGTGTTGGATCAGTGGTTTGTGAATGGGAAGTGTTGGATCAGTGGTTTGTGAATGGGATGTCAAGGGTCAGTGGTCTTTGTATTGGGAAGGGTTGGATCAGTGGTGTGTGAAAGGGAAGTGTGCGATCAGTGGTGTGTGAATTGGGAAGTGTTGGATCAGTGGTTTTTGAATGGGAAGTGTCGGGTCAGTGGAGTATGAATTTGAAGTGTCAGACAGTGGTGTGGAATGGGAACTTTCGGACAGCTGTTTGTGAATGGGAAGTGTCGTGTCTGTGGAGTGGGATTGAGAAGTGTTGGATCAATGGTGGGTGAATGTGAAGTTTCGGGTTAGGAGTATATGAATGGGAAGTGTTGCATCAGTGTTGTCTGTATGGGGAATTGTTGGATCAGTGGTGTGTGAATTGGGAAGTGTTGGATCAGTGGTTTGTGAATTGGGAAGTGTTGGATCAGTGGTTTGTGAATGGGAAGTGTTGGATCAGTGGTTTGTGAATGGGATGTCAAGGGTCAGTGGTCTTTGTATTGGGAAGGGTTGGATCAGTGGTGTGTGAAAGGGAAGTGTGCGATCAGTGGTGTGTGAATTGGGAAGTGTTGGATCAGTGGTTTTTGAATGGGAAATGTCGGGTCAGTGGAGTATGAATTTGAAGTGTCAGACAGTGGTGTGGAATGGGAACTTTCGGACAGCTGTTTGTGAATGTTAAGTGTCGTGTCTGTGGAGTGGGATTGAGAAGTGTTGGATCAATGGTGGGTGAATGTGAAGTTTCGGGTTAGTAGTATATGAATGGGAAGTGTTGCATCAGTGTTGTGTGTATGGGGAATTGTTGGATCAGTGGTTTGTGAATGGGTACTGCTGGATCAGTGGTGTGTGAATTGGGAAGTGCTGGATCAGTGGTGTGTGAATTGGGACGTTTTGGATCAGTGGTGTGTGAATGGGAAGTGTGGGTTCTGTGGTTTCTGAATGGGAAGTGTCGGGTCAGTGGTGTGTGAAAGGGAACTGTCAGGTCACTGGTTTGTGAATGGTAAGTGTCGGGTCTGTTGAGTGTGACTGGGGAGTGTTGGATTAGTGGTGTGTGAATGGGATGTCTTTGGTCAGTGGTGCGTGAATGGGACGTGTCGGACAGTGGTGTTTGAATGGGATGTTTCGGGTCAGTAAGATATGAATGGGAAGTGTTGTATCAGTGTTGCTTAAACGGAGAAGAGTTGGAGCAGTGGTGTGTTAATTGGGAAGTTATTGATCAGTGGTTTGTGAATGGAGGGTGTCGGAACAGTGGTTTGTGAATGGGATGTGTTGGATCAGTATTGTGTGAATTGGGAAGTGTTGGATCAGTGGTTTGTGAATGGGATGTCAAGGATCAGTGGTCTTTGTATTGGGAAGGGTTGGATCAGTGGTGTGTGAATTGGGAAGTGTTGAATCAGTGGTTTGTGAATGGGAAGTGTCGGGTCAGTGGACTGTGAATGGGAAGAGTCGTGTCTGTGGAGTGGGATTGAGAAGTGTTGGATCAATGTTGGGTGAATGTGAAGTTTCGGGTTAGTAGTATATGAATGGGAAGTGTTGCATCAGTGTTGTGTGTATGGGGAATTGTTGGATCAGTGGTTTGTGAATGGGAAGTGTTGGATCAGTGGTCTGTGAATTGGGAAGTGTTGGATCAGTGATGTGTGAATGGGAAGTGTGGAATCAGTGGTTTGTGAATGGAGAGTGTCGGATCAGAGGTTAGTGAACGGGATGTGTTGGATCAGTGGTTTGTGAATGGGATGTCAAGGATCAGTGTATTGGGAAGGGTTGGATCAGTGGTGTGTGAAAGGGAAGTGTTCGATCAGTGGTGTGTGAAGTGGGACGTGTTGGATCAGTGGTTTGTGAATGGGAAGTGTCGGGTCAGTGGAGTATGAATGTGAAGTGTCAGACAGTGGTGTGTGAATGTGAACGTTCGGACAGCTGTTTGCGAATGGGAAGTGTCGTGTCTGTGGAGTGGGATTGAGAAGTGTTGGATCAATGGTGGGTGAATGTGAAGTTTCGGGTTAGTAGTATATGAATGGGAAGTGTTGCATCAGTGTTGTCTGTATGGGGAATTGTTGGATCAGTGGTTTGTGAATGGGTACTGTTGGATCAGTGTTGTGTGACAGGGAAGTGTTCGATCAGTGCTGTGTGAATTGGGAAGTGTTGGATCAATGGTGTGTGAATTGGGAAGTGTTGGATCAGTGGTGTGTGCATTGGGAAGTGTTGGATCAGTGGTGTGTGAATGGGAAGTGTGGGTTCAGTGGCTTGTTAATGGGAAGTGTCGGGTCAGTGGTGTGTGAAAGGGAACTTTCAGGTCAGTGGTTTGTAAATGGGAAGTGTCGGGTCAGTGGAGTATGAATTTGAAGTGTCAGACAGTGGTGTGTGAATGGGAACTTTCGGACAGCTGTTTGTGAATGGGAAGTGTCGTGTCTGTGGAGTGGGATTGAGAAGTGTTGGATCAATGGTGGGTGAATGTGAAGTTTCGGGTTAGTAGTATATGAATGGGAAGTGTTGCATCAGTGTTGTGTGTATGGGGAATTGTTGGATCAGTGGTTTGTGAATGGGTACTGCTGGATCAGTGGTGTGTGAATTGGGAAGTGCTGGATCAGTGGTGTGTGAATTGGGACGTTTTGGATCAGTGGTGTGTGAATGGGAAGTGTGGGTTCTGTGGTTTCTGAATGGTAAGTGTCGGGTCAGTTGAGTGTGACTGGGGAGTGTTGGATTAGTGGTGTGTGAATGGGGAGTGTTGGATTAGTGGTGTGTGAATGGGAAGTCTTTGGTCAGTGGTGCGTGAATGGGATGTGTCGGACAGTGGTGTTTGAATGGGAAGTTTCGGGTCAGTAGGATATGAATGGGAAGTGTTGTATCAGTGTTGCTTAAACGGAGAAGAGTTGGAGCAGTGGTGTGTTAATTGGGAAGTTATTGATCAGTGGTTTGTGAATGGAGAGTGTCGGATCAGTGGTTTGTGAATGGGATGTGTTGGATCAGTATTGTGTGAATTGGGAAGTGTTGGATCAGTGGTTTGTGAATGGGATGTCAAGGATCAGTGGTCTTTGTATTGGGAAGGGTTGGATCAGTGGTGTGTGAATTGGGAAGTGTTGAATCAGTGGTTTGTGAATGGGAAGTGTCGGGTCAGTGGACTGTGAATGGGAAGAGTCGTGTCTGTGGAGTGGGATTGAGAAGTGTTGGATCAATGTTGGGTGAATGTGAAGTTTCGGGTTAGTAGTATATGAATGGGAAGTGTTGCATCAGTGTTGTGTGTATGGGGAATTGTTGGATCAGTGGTTTGTGAATGGGAAGTGTCGGGTCAGTTGAGTATGAATGGGAAGTGTCAGACAGTGGTCTGTGAATGTGAACGTTCGGACAGCTGTTTGCGAATGGGAAGTGTCGTGTCTGTGTAGTGGGATTGAGAAGTGTTGGATCAATGGTGGGTGAATGTGAAGTTTCGGGTTAGTAGTATATGAATGGGAAGTGTTGCATCAGAGTTGTCTGTATGGGGAATTGTTGGATCAGTGGTTTGTGAATGGGTACTGTTGGATCAGTGTTGTGTGACAGGGAAGTGTTCGATCAGTGCTGTGTGAATTGGGAAGTGTTGGATCAATGGTGTGTGAATTGGGAAGTGTTGGATCAGTGGTGTGTGAATTGGGAAGTGTTGGATCAGTGGTGTGTGAATGGGAAGTGTGGGTTCAGTGGCTTGTGAATGGGAAGTGTCGGGTCAGTGGTGTGTGAAAGGGAACTTTCAGGTCAGTGGTTTGTAAATGGGAAGTGTCGGGTCAGTGGAGTATGAATTTGAAGTGTCAGACAGTGGTGTGTGAATGGGAACTTTCGGACAGCTGTTTGTGAATGGGAAGTGTCGTGTCTGTGGAGTGGGATTGAGAAGTGTTGGATCAATGGTGGGTGAAAGTGAAGTTTCGGGTTAGTAGTATATGAATGGGAAGTGTTGCATCAGTGTTGTCTGTATGGGGAATTGTTGGATCAGTGGTGTGTGAATTGGGAAGTGTTGGATCAGTGGTTTGTGAATGGGAAGTGTTGGATCAGTGGTTTGTGAATGGGATGTCAAGGGTCAGTGGTCTTTGTATTGGGAAGGGTTGGATCAGTGGTGTGTGAAAGGGAAGTGTGCGATCAGTGGTGTGTGAATTGGGAAGTGTTGGATCAGTGGTTTTTGAATGGGAAGTGTCGGGTCAGTGGAGTATGAATTTGAAGTGTCAGACAGTGGTGTGGAATGGGAACTTTCGGACAGCTGTTTGTGAATGGGAAGTGTCGTGTCTGTGGAGTGGGATTGAGAAGTGTTGGATCAATGGTGGGTGAATGTGAAGTGTTGCATCAGTGTTGTGTGTATGGGGAATTGTTGGATCAGTGGTTTGTGAATGGGAAGTGTTGGATCAGTGGTTTGTGAATGGGAAGTGTTGGATCAGTGGTTTGTGAATGGGATGTCAAGGATCAGTGTATTGGTAAGGGTTGGATCAGTGATGTGTGAAAGGGAAGTGTTCGATCAGTGGTGCGTGAAGTGGGAAGTGTTGGATCAGTGGTTTGTGAATCGGAAGTGTCGGGTCAGTGGAGTATGAAAGGAAACTGTCAGGTCAGTGCTTTATGAATGGGAAGTGTCGAGTCAGTGGATTGTGAATGGGGACTGTTGGATTAGTGGTGTGTGAATGGGATGTGTTTGGTCAGTGGTGCGTGAATGGGAAGTTTCGGGTCAGTAGGATATGAATGGGAAGTGTTGTATCAGTGTTGCGTAAATGGGGAAGAGTTGGAGCAGTGGTGTGTTAATTGGGAAGTTTTGGATCAGTGGTTTCTGAATGTTGAGTGTTGGAACAGTGGTTTGCGAATGGGAAGTGTTGGATCAGTGGTGTCTGAATTGGGAAGTGTTGGATCAGTGATGTGTGAATGGGAAGTGTGGAATCAGTGGTTTGTGAATGGAGAGTGTCGGATCAGAGGTTTGTGAACGGGATGTGTTGGATGAGTATTGTGATGAATTGGGAAGGGTTGGATCAGTGATGTGTGAAAGGGAAGTGTTCGATCAGTGGTGTGTGAAGTGGGAAGTGTTGGATCAGTGGTTTGTGAATCGGAAGTGTCGGGTCAGTGGAGTATGAATGGAAGTGTCAGACAGTGGTATGTGAATGGGAACGTTCGGACAGGTGTTTGCGAATGGGAAGTGTCGTGTATGTGGAGTGGGATTGAGAAGTGTTGGATCAATGGTGGGTGAATGTGAAGTTTCGGGTTAGTAGTATATGAATGGGAAGTGTTGCATCAGTGTTGTCTGTCTGGGGAATTGTTGGATCAGTGGTTTGTGAATGGGTACTGTTGGATCAGTGTTGTGTGACAGGGAAGTGTTCGATCAGTGCTGTGTGAATTGGGAAGTGTTGGATCAATGGTGTGTGAATTGGGAAGTGTTGGATCAGTGGTGTGTGAAGTGGGAAGTGTTGGATCAGTGGTTTGTGAATCGGAAGTGTCGGGTCAGTGGAGTATGAATGGGAAGTGTCAGACAGTGGTATGTGAATGGGAACGTTCGGACAGGTGTTTGCGAATGGGAAGTGTCGTGTATGTGGAGTGGGATTGAGAAGTGTTGGATCAATGGTGGGTGAATGTGAAGTTTCGGGTTAGTAGTATATGAATGGGAAGTGTTGCATCAGTGTTGTCTGTCTGGGGAATTGTTGGATCAGTGGTTTGTGAATGGGTACTGTTGGATCAGTGTTGTGTGACAGGGAAGTGTTCGATCAGTGCTGTGTGAATTGGGAAGTGTTGGATCAATGGTGTGTGAATTGGGAAGTGTTGGATCAGTGGTGTGTGAATTGGGAAGTGTTGGATCAGTGGTGTGTGAATGGGAAGTGTGGGTTCAGTGGCTTGTGAATGGGAAGTGTCGGGTCAGTGGTTTGTGAAAGGGAACTTTCAGGTCAGTGGTTTGTAAATGGGAAGTGTCGGGTCAGTGGAGTATGAATTTGAAGTGTCAGACAGTGGTGTGTGAATGGGAACTTTCAGACAGCTGTTTGTGAATGGGAAGTGTCGGGTCAGTGGACTGTGAATGGGAAGAGTCGTGTCTGTGGAGTGGGATTGAGAAGTGTTGGATCAATGTTGGGTGAATGTGAAGTTTCGGGTTAGTAGTATATGAATGGGAAGTGTTGCATCAGTGTTGTGTGTATGGGGAATTGTTGGATCAGTGGTTTGTGAATGGGAAGTGTTGGATCAGTGGTCTGTGAATTGGGAAGTGTTGGATCAGTGATGTGTGAATGGGAAGTGTGGAATCAGTGGTTTGTGAATGGAGAGTGTCGGATCAGAGGTTAGTGAACGGGATGTGTTGGATCAGTGGTTTGTGAATGGGATGTCAAGGATCAGTGTATTGGGAAGGGTTGGATCAGTGGTGTGTGAAAGGGAAGTGTTCGATCAGTGGTGTGTGAAGTGGGACGTGTTGGATCAGTGGTTTGTGAATGGGAAGTGTCGGGTCAGTGGAGTATGAATGTGAAGTGTCAGACAGTGGTGTGTGAATGTGAACGTTCGGACAGCTGTTTGCGAATGGGAAGTGTCGTGTCTGTGGAGTGGGATTGAGAAGTGTTGGATCAATGGTGGGTGAATGTGAAGTTTCGGGTTAGTAGTATATGAATGGGAAGTGTTGCATCAGTGTTGTCTGTATGGGGAATTGTTGGATCAGTGGTTTGTGAATGGGTACTGTTGGATCAGTGTTGTGTGACAGGGAAGTGTTCGATCAGTGCTGTGTGAATTGGGAAGTGTTGGATCAATGGTGTGTGAATTGGGAAGTGTTGGATCAGTGGTGTGTGCATTGGGAAGTGTTGGATCAGTGGTGTGTGAATGGGAAGTGTGGGTTCAGTGGCTTGTTAATGGGAAGTGTCGGGTCAGTGGTGTGTGAAAGGGAACTTTCAGGTCAGTGGTTTGTAAATGGGAAGTGTCGGGTCAGTGGAGTATGAATTTGAAGTGTCAGACAGTGGTGTGTGAATGGGAACTTTCGGACAGCTGTTTGTGAATGGGAAGTGTCGTGTCTGTGGAGTGGGATTGAGAAGTGTTGGATCAATGGTGGGTGAATGTGAAGTTTCGGGTTAGTAGTATATGAATGGGAAGTGTTGCATCAGTGTTGTGTGTATGGGGAATTGTTGGATCAGTGGTTTGTGAATGGGTACTGCTGGATCAGTGGTGTGTGAATTGGGAAGTGCTGGATCAGTGGTGTGTGAATTGGGACGTTTTGGATCAGTGGTGTGTGAATGGGAAGTGTGGGTTCTGTGGTTTCTGAATGGTAAGTGTCGGGTCAGTTGAGTGTGACTGGGGAGTGTTGGATTAGTGGTGTGTGAATGGGGAGTGTTGGATTAGTGGTGTGTGAATGGGAAGTCTTTGGTCAGTGGTGCGTGAATGGGATGTGTCGGACAGTGGTGTTTGAATGGGAAGTTTCGGGTCAGTAGGATATGAATGGGAAGTGTTGTATCAGTGTTGCTTAAACGGAGAAGAGTTGGAGCAGTGGTGTGTTAATTGGGAAGTTATTGATCAGTGGTTTGTGAATGGAGAGTGTCGGATCAGTGGTTTGTCAATGGGATGTGTTGGATCAGTATTGTGTGAATTGGGAAGTGTTGGATCAGTGGTTTGTGAATGGGATGTCAAGGATCAGTGGTCTTTGTATTGGGAAGGGTTGGATCAGTGGTGTGTGAATTGGGAAGTGTTGAATCAGTGGTTTGTGAATGGGAAGTGTCGGGTCAGTGGACTGTGAATGGGAAGAGTCGTGTCTGTGGAGTGGGATTGAGAAGTGTTGGATCAATGTTGGGTGAATGTGAAGTTTCGGGTTAGTAGTATATGAATGGGAAGTGTTGCATCAGTGTTGTGTGTATGGGGAATTGTTGGATCAGTGGTTTGTGAATGGGAAGTGTCGGGTCAGTTGAGTATGAATGGGAAGTGTCAGACAGTGGTCTGTGAATGTGAACGTTCGGACAGCTGTTTGCGAATGGGAAGTGTCGTGTCTGTGTAGTGGGATTGAGAAGTGTTGGATCAATGGTGGGTGAATGTGAAGTTTCGGGTTAGTAGTATATGAATGGGAAGTGTTGCATCAGAGTTGTCTGTATGGGGAATTGTTGGATCAGTGGTTTGTGAATGGGTACTGTTGGATCAGTGTTGTGTGACAGGGAAGTGTTCGATCAGTGCTGTGTGAATTGGGAAGTGTTGGATCAATGGTGTGTGAATTGGGAAGTGTTGGATCAGTGGTGTGTGAATTGGGAAGTGTTGGATCAGTGGTGTGTGAATGGGAAGTGTGGGTTCAGTGGCTTGTGAATGGGAAGTGTCGGGTCAGTGGTGTGTGAAAGGGAACTTTCAGGTCAGTGGTTTGTAAATGGGAAGTGTCGGGTCAGTGGAGTATGAATTTGAAGTGTCAGACAGTGGTGTGTGAATGGGAACTTTCGGACAGCTGTTTGTGAATGGGAAGTGTCGTGTCTGTGGAGTGGGATTGAGAAGTGTTGGATCAATGGTGGGTGAAAGTGAAGTTTCGGGTTAGTAGTATATGAATGGGAAGTGTTGCATCAGTGTTGTCTGTATGGGGAATTGTTGGATCAGTGGTGTGTGAATTGGGAAGTGTTGGATCAGTGGTTTGTGAATGGGAAGTGTTGGATCAGTGGTTTGTGAATGGGATGTCAAGGGTCAGTGGTCTTTGTATTGGGAAGGGTTGGATCAGTGGTGTGTGAAAGGGAAGTGTGCGATCAGTGGTGTGTGAATTGGGAAGTGTTGGATCAGTGGTTTTTGAATGGGAAGTGTCGGGTCAGTGGAGTATGAATTTGAAGTGTCAGACAGTGGTGTGGAATGGGAACTTTCGGACAGCTGTTTGTGAATGGGAAGTGTCGTGTCTGTGGAGTGGGATTGAGAAGTGTTGGATCAATGGTGGGTGAATGTGAAGTGTTGCATCAGTGTTGTGTGTATGGGGAATTGTTGGATCAGTGGTTTGTGAATGGGAAGTGTTGGATCAGTGGTTTGTGAATGGGAAGTGTTGGATCAGTGGTTTGTGAATGGGATGTCAAGGATCAGTGTATTGGTAAGGGTTGGATCAGTGATGTGTGAAAGGGAAGTGTTCGATCAGTGGTGCGTGAAGTGGGAAGTGTTGGATCAGTGGTTTGTGAATCGGAAGTGTCGGGTCAGTGGAGTATGAAAGGAAACTGTCAGGTCAGTGCTTTATGAATGGGAAGTGTCGAGTCAGTGGATTGTGAATGGGGACTGTTGGATTAGTGGTGTGTGAATGGGATGTGTTTGGTCAGTGGTGCGTGAATGGGAAGTTTCGGGTCAGTAGGATATGAATGGGAAGTGTTGTATCAGTGTTGCGTAAATGGGGAAGAGTTGGAGCAGTGGTGTGTTAATTGGGAAGTTTTGGATCAGTGGTTTCTGAATGTTGAGTGTTGGAACAGTGGTTTGCGAATGGGAAGTGTTGGATCAGTGGTGTCTGAATTGGGAAGTGTTGGATCAGTGATGTGTGAATGGGAAGTGTGGAATCAGTGGTTTGTGAATGGAGAGTGTCGGATCAGAGGTTTGTGAACGGGATGTGTTGGATGAGTATTGTGATGAATTGGGAAGGGTTGGATCAGTGATGTGTGAAAGGGAAGTGTTCGATCAGTGGTGTGTGAAGTGGGAAGTGTTGGATCAGTGGTTTGTGAATCGGAAGTGTCGGGTCAGTGGAGTATGAATGGAAGTGTCAGACAGTGGTATGTGAATGGGAACGTTCGGACAGGTGTTTGCGAATGGGAAGTGTCGTGTATGTGGAGTGGGATTGAGAAGTGTTGGATCAATGGTGGGTGAATGTGAAGTTTCGGGTTAGTAGTATATGAATGGGAAGTGTTGCATCAGTGTTGTCTGTCTGGGGAATTGTTGGATCAGTGGTTTGTGAATGGGTACTGTTGGATCAGTGTTGTGTGACAGGGAAGTGTTCGATCAGTGCTGTGTGAATTGGGAAGTGTTGGATCAATGGTGTGTGAATTGGGAAGTGTTGGATCAGTGGTGTGTGAAGTGGGAAGTGTTGGATCAGTGGTTTGTGAATCGGAAGTGTCGGGTCAGTGGAGTATGAATGGGAAGTGTCAGACAGTGGTATGTGAATGGGAACGTTCGGACAGGTGTTTGCGAATGGGAAGTGTCGTGTATGTGGAGTGGGATTGAGAAGTGTTGGATCAATGGTGGGTGAATGTGAAGTTTCGGGTTAGTAGTATATGAATGGGAAGTGTTGCATCAGTGTTGTCTGTCTGGGGAATTGTTGGATCAGTGGTTTGTGAATGGGTACTGTTGGATCAGTGTTGTGTGACAGGGAAGTGTTCGATCAGTGCTGTGTGAATTGGGAAGTGTTGGATCAATGGTGTGTGAATTGGGAAGTGTTGGATCAGTGGTGTGTGAATTGGGAAGTGTTGGATCAGTGGTGTGTGAATGGGAAGTGTGGGTTCAGTGGCTTGTGAATGGGAAGTGTCGGGTCAGTGGTGTGTGAAAGGGAACTTTCAGGTCAGTGGTTTGTAAATGGGAAGTGTCGGGTCAGTGGAGTATGAATTTGAAGTGTCAGACAGTGGTGTGTGAATGGGAACTTTCAGACAGCTGTTTGTGAATGGGAATTGTTGGATCAGTGGTGTGTGAATTGGGAAGTGTTGGATCAGTGGTTTGTGAATGGGAAGTGTTGGATCAGTGGTTTGTGAATGGGATGTCAAGGGTCTGTGGTCTTTGTATTGGGAAGGGTTGGATCAGTGGTGTGTGAAAGGGAAGTGTGCGATCAGTGGTGTGTGAATTGGGAAGTGTTGGATCAGTGGTTTTTGAATGGGAAGTGTCGGGTCAGTGGAGTATGAATTTGAAGTGTCAGACAGTGGTGTGGAATGGGAACTTTCGGACAGCTGTTTGTGAATGGGAAGTGTCGTGTCTGTGGAGTGGGATTGAGAAGTGTTGGATCAATGGTGGGTGAATGTGAAGTGTTGCATCAGTGTTGTGTGTATGGGGAATTGTTGGATCAGTGGTTTGTGAATGGGAAGTGTTGGATCAGTGGTTTGTGAATGGGAAGTGTTGGATCAGTGGTTTGTGAATGGGATGTCAAGGATCAGTGTATTGGTAAGGGTTGGATCAGTGATGTGTGAAAGGGAAGTGTGCGATCAGTGGTGTGTGAATTGGGAAGTGTTGGATCAGTGGTTTTTGAATGGGAAGTGTCGGGTCAGTGGAGTATGAAAGGAAACTGTCAGGTCAGTGCTTTATGAATGGGAAGTGTCGAGTCAGTGGAGTGTGAATGGGGACTGTTGGATTAGTGGTGTGTGAATGGGATGTGTTTGGTCAGTGGTGCGTGAATGGGAAGTTTCGGGTCAGTAGGATATGAATGGGAAGTGTTGTATCAGTGTTGCGTAAATGGGGAAGAGTTGGAGCAGTGGTGTGTTAATTGGGAAGTTTTGGATCAGTGGTTTCTGAATGTTGAGTGTTGGAACAGTGGTTTGTGAATGGGAAGTGTTGGATCAGTGGTGTCTGAATTGGGAAGTGTTGGATCAGTGATGTGTGAATGGGAAGTGTGGAATCAGTGGTTTGTGAATGGAGAGTGTCGGATCAGAGGTTTGTGAACGGGATGTGCTGGATGAGTATTGTGATGAATTGGGAAGGGTTGGATCAGTGATGTGTGAAAGGGAAGTGTTCGATCAGTGGTGTGTGAAGTGGGAAGTGTTGGATCAGTGGTTTGTGAATCGGAAGTGTCGGGTCAGTGGAGTATGAATGGGAAGTGTCAGACAGTGGTATGTGAATGGGAACGTTCGGACAGGTGTTTGCGAATGGGAAGTGTCGTGTATGTGGAGTGGGATTGAGAAGTGTTGGATCAATGGTGGGTGAATGTGAAGTTTCGGGTTAGTAGTATATGAATGGGAAGTGTTGCATCAGTGTTGTCTGTCTGGGGAATTGTTGGATCAGTGGTTTGTGAATGGGTACTGTTGGATCAGTGTTGTGTGACAGGGAAGTGTTCGATCAGTGCTGTGTGAATTGGGAAGTGTTGGATCAATGGTGTGTGAATTGGGAAGTGTTGGATCAGTGGTGTGTGAATTGGGAAGTGTTGGATCAGTGGTGTGTGAATGGGAACTTTCAAACAGCTGTTTGTGAATGGGAAGTGTCGTGTCTGTGGAGTGGGTTAGAGAAGTGTTGGATCAGTGGTGGATGAATGTGAGGTTTCGGGTCAGTAGTATTTGAATGGGAAGTGTTGCATCAGTGTTGTGTGTATGGGGAATTGTTGGATCAGTGGTTTGTGAATGGGTACTTTTGGATCAGTGGTCTGTGATTTGGGAAGTGTTGGATCAGTGGTTTGTGAATGGGATGTCAAGGATCTGTGGTCAGTGTATTGGGAAGGGTTGGATCAGTGGTGTGTGAATTGGGAAGTGTTGGATCAGTGGTGTGTGAATGCTGATGAGTTGGATCAGTGGTGTGTGAATAGGAAGTGTGGGTTTACTGATTTGTGAATGGGATGTGTCGGGTCAGTTGTGTGTGAAGGGGAAGTTTCGGACAGTTGTTTGTGAATGTGTCGTGTCGGTTTAGTCGTGTGTGAATGGGAAGTGTTGGTTCAGTGGTTTGTGAATGGTAAGTGTCGGGTCAGTTGAGTGTGACTGGGGAGTGTTGGATTAGTGGTGTGTGAATGGGGAGTTTTGGATTAGTGGTGTGTGAATGGGAAGTCTTTGGTCAGTGGTGCGTGAATGGGATGTGTCGGACAGTGGTGTTTGAATGGGAAGTTTCGGGTCAGTAGGATATGAATGGGAAGTGTTGTATCAGTGTTGCGTAAACGGGGAAGAGTGGGAGCAGTGGTGTGTTAATTGGGAAGTTATTGATCAGTGGTTTGTGAATGGAGAGTGTCGGATCAGTAGTTTGTGAATGGGATGTGTTGGATCAGTATTGTGTGAATTGGGAAGTGTTGGATCAGTGGTTTGTGAATGGGATGTCAAGGATCAGTGGTCTTTGTATTGGGAAGGGTTGGATCAGTGGTGTGTGAAAGGGAAGTGTTCGATCAGTGGTGTGTGAATTGGGAAGTGTTGAATCAGTGGTTTGTGAATGGGAAGTGTCGGGTCAGTGGAGTGTGAATGGGAAGTGTCGTGTCTGTGGAGTGGGATTGAGAAGTGTTGGATCAATGGTGGGTGAATGTGAAGTTTCGGGTTAGTAGTATATGAATGGGAAGTGTTGCATCAGTGTTGTGTGTATGGGGAATTGTTGGATCAGTGGTTTGTGAATGGGAAGTGTTGGATCAGTGGTCTGTGAATTGGGAAGTGTTGGATCAGGGATGTGTGAATGGGAAGTGTTGGATCAGTGGTTTGTGAATGGGATGTCATGGATCAGTGTATTGGGAAGGGTTGGATTAGTGGTGTGTGAATTGGGAAGTGTTGGATCAGTGGTGTGTGAATTGGGAAGTGTTGTATCAGTGGTGTGTGAATGGGAATTGTTTGTTCAGTGGAGTATGAATGGGATGTGTCGGACAGTGGTATGTGAATGGGACGTTTCAGACAGCTGTTTGTGAATGGGAAGTGTCGTGTCTGTGGAGTAGGTTTGAGAAGTGTTGTATCAATGGTGGGTGAATGTGAAGTTTCGGGTTAGTAGTATATGAATGGGAAGTGTTGCATCAGGGTTGTCTGTATGGGGAATTGTTGGATCAGTGGTGTGTGAATTGGGAAGTGTTGGATCAGTGGTTTGTGAATGGGAAGTGTTGGATCAGTGGTTTGTGAATTGGATGTCAAGGATCAGTGGTCTGTGATTTGGGAAGGGTTGGATCAGTGGTGTGTGAAAGGGAAGTGTTCGATCAGTGGTGTGTGAAGTGGGAAGTGTTGGATCAGTGGTTTGCGAATGGGAAGTGTCGGGTCAGTGGAGTATGAATGGGAAGTGTCAGACAGTGGTGTGTGAATGGGAACTTTCGGACAGCTGTTTGCGAATGGGAAGTGTCGTGTCTGTGGAGTGGGATTGAGAAGTGTTGGATCAATGGTGGGTGAATGTGAAGTTTCGGGTTAGTAGTATATGAATGGGAAGTGTTGCATCAGAGTTGTCTGTATGGGGAATTGTTGGATCAGTGGTTTGTGAATGGGTACTGTTGGATCAGTGTTGTGTGACAGGGAAGTGTTCGATCAGTGCTGTGTGAATTGGGAAGTGTTGGATCAATGGTGTGTGAATTGGGATGGGTTGGATCAGTGGTGTGTGAATTGGGAAGTGTTGGATCAGTGGTGCGTGAATGGGAAGTGTGGGTTCAGTGGTTTGTGAATGGGAAGTGTCGGGTCAGTGGTGTGTGAAAGGGAACTTTCAGGTCAGTGGTTTGTGAATGGGAAGTGTCGGGTCAGTGGAGTGTGAATGGGGTGTGTTGGATTAGTGGTGTGTGAATGGGAAGTCTTCGATCAGTGGCGTGTGAATGGGATGTGTCGGTCAGTGGTGTGTGAATGTGAAGTTTCGGGTCAGTAGGATATGAATGGGAAGTGTTGTATCAGTGTTGCGTAAATGGGGAAGAGTTGGAGCAGTGGTGTGTTAATTGGGAAGTTTTGGATCAGTGGTTTCTGAAAGTTGAGTGTTGGAACAGTGGTTTGTGAATGGGAAGTGTTGGATCAGTGGTGTCTGAATTGGGAAGTGTTGGATCAGTGATGTGTGAATGGGAAGTGTGGAATCAGTGGTTTGTGAATGGAGAGTGTCGGATCAGATGTTTGTGAACGGGATGTGTTGGATCAGTATTGTGATGAATTGGGAAGAGTTGGATCAGTGGTTTGTGAATGGGAAGTGTTGGATCAGTGGTTTGTGAATGGGATGTCATGGATCAGTGTATTGGGAAGGGTTGGATTAGTGGTGTGTGAATTGGGAAGTGTTGGATCAGTGGTGTGTGAATTGGGAAGTGTTGTATCAGTGGTGTGTGAATGAGAAGTGTTTGTTCAGTGGAGTATGAATGGGATGTGTCGGACAGTGGTATGTGAATGGGACGTTTCAGACAGCTGTTTGTGAATGGGAAGTGTCGTGTCTGTGGAGTAGGATTGAGAAGTGTTGTATCAATGGTGGGTGAATGTGAAGTTTCGGTTTAGTAGTATATGAATGGGAAGTGTTGCATCAGGGTTGTCTGTATGGGGAATTGTTGGATCAGTGGTGTGTGAATTGGGAAGTGTTGGATCAGTGGTTTGTGAATGGGAAGTGTTGGATCAGTGGTTTGTGAATTGGATGTCAAGGATCAGTGGTCTGTGATTTGGGAAGGGTTGGATCAGTGGTGTGTGAAAGGGAAGTGTTCGATCAGTGGTGTGTGAATTGGGAAGTGTTGGATCAGTGCTGTGTGAATTGGGAAGTGTTGTATCAGTGGTGTGTGAATGGGAAGTGTTTGTTCAGTGGAGTATGAATGGGATGTGTCGGACAGTGGTGTGTGAAGGGGACGTTTCAGACAGCTGTTTGTGAATGGGAAGTGTCGTGTCTGTGGAGTGGGATTGAGAAGTGTTGGATCAATGGTGGGTGAATGTGAAGTTTCGGGTTAGTAGTATATGAATGGGAAGTGTTGCATCAGTGTTGTCTGTATGGGGAATTGTTGAATCAGTGGTTTGTGAATGGGTACTATTGGATCAGTGTTGTGTGACAGGGAAGTGTTCGATCAGTGCTGTGTGAATTGGGAAGTGTTGGATCAATGGTGTGTGAATTGGGAAGTGTTGGATCAGTGGTGTGTGAATTGGGAAGTGTTGGATCAGTGGTGCGTGAATGGTAAGTGTGGGTTCTGTGGTTTCTGTATGGGAAGTGTCGGGTCAGTGGTGTGTGAAAGGGAACTGTCAGGTCAGTGGTTTGTGAATGGGAAGTGTCCGGTCAGTGGAGTGTGAATGGGGTGTGTTGGATTAGTGGTGTGTGAATGGGATGTGTTTGGTCAGTGGTGCGTGAATGGAATGTGTCGGACAGTGGTGTGTGAATGGGAAGTTTCGGGTCAGTAGGATATGAATGGGAAGTGTTGTATCAGTGTTGCGTAAACGGGGAAGAGTTGGAGCAGTGGTGTGTTAATTGGGAAGTTATTGATCAGTGGTTTGTGAATGGAAAGTGTCGGATCAGTGGTTTGTGAATGGGATGTGTTGGATCAGTATTGTGTGAATTGGGAAGTGTTGGATCAGTGGTTTGTGAATGGGATGTCAAGGATCAGTGGTCTTTGTATTGGGAAGGGTTGGATCAGTGGTGTGTGAAAGGGAAGTGTTCGATCAGTGGTGTGTGAATTGGGAAGTGTTGAATCAGTGGTTTGTGAATGGGAAGTGTCGGGTCAGTGGTGTGTGAATGGGAAGTGTCGTGTCTGTGGAGTGGGATTGAGAAGTGTTGGATCAATGGTGGGTGAATGTGAAGTTTCGGGTTAGTAGTATATGAATGGGAAGTGTTGCATCAGTGTTGTGTGTATGGGGAATTGTTGGATCAGTGGTTTGTGAATGGGAAGTGTTGGATCAGTGGTCTGTGAATTGGGAAGTGTTGGATCAGTGATGTGTGAATGGGAAGTGTGGAATCAGTGGTTTGTGAATGGAGAGTGTCGGATCAGAGGTTAGTGAACGGGATGTGTTGGATCAGTGGTTTGTGAATGGGATGTCAAGGATCAGTGTATTGGGAAGGGTTGGATCAGTGGTGTGTGAAAGGGAAGTGTTCGATCAGTGGTGTGTGAAGTGGGAAGTGTTGGATCAGTGGTTTGCGAATGGGAAGTGTCGGGTCAGTGGAGTATGAATGGGAAGTGTCAGACAGTGGTGTGTGAATGGGAACGTTCGGACAGCTGTTTGCGAATGGGAAGTGTCGTGTCTGTGGAGTGGGATTGAGAAGTGTTGGATCAATGGTGGGTGAATGTGAAGTTTCGGGTTAGTAGTATATGAATGGGAAGTGTTGCATCAGAGTTGACTGTATGGGGAATTGTTGGATCAGTGGTTTGTGAATGGGTACTGTTGGATCAGTGTTGTGTGACAGGGAAGTGTTCGATCAGTGGTGTGTGAATTGGGAAGTGTTGGATCAATGGTGTGTGAATTGGGATGGGTTGGATCAGTGGCGTGTGAATTGGGAAGTGTTGGATCAGTGGTGCGTGAATGGGAAGTGTGGGTTCAGTGGTTTGTGAATGGGAAGTGTCGGGTCAGTGGTGTGTGAAAGGGAACTTTCAGGTCAGTGGTTTGTGAATTGGAAGTGTCGGGTCAGTGGAGTGTGAATGGGGTGTGTTGGATTAGTGGTGTGTGAATGGGAAGTCTTTGATCAGTGGCGTGTGAATGGGATGTGTCGGTCAGTGGTGTGTGAATGTGAAGTTTCGGGTCAGTAGGATATGAATGGGAAGTGTTGTATCAGTGTTGCGTAAATGGGGAAGAGTTGGAGCAGTGGTGTGTTAATTGGGAAGTTTTGGATCAGTGGTTTCTGAAAGTTGAGTGTTGGAACAGTGGTTTGTGAATGGGAAGTGTTGGATCAGTGGTGTCTGAATTGGGAAGTGTTGGATCAGTGATGTGTGAATGGGAAGTGTGGAATCAGTGGTTTGTGAATGGAGAGTGTCGGATCAGATGTTTGTGAACGGGATGTGTTGGATCAGTATTGTGATGAATTGGGAAGAGTTGGATCAGTGGTTTGTGAATGGGAAGTGTTGGATCAGTGGTTTGTGAATGGGATGTCATGGATCAGTGTATTGGGAAGGGTTGGATTAGTGGTGTGTGAATTGGGAAGTGTTGGATCAGTGGTGTGTGAATTGGGAAGTGTTGTATCAGTGGTGTGTGAATGGGAAGTGTTTGTTCAGTGGAGTATGAATGGGATGTGTCGGACAGTGGTATGTGAATGGGACGTTTCAGACAGCTGTTTGTGAATGGGAAGTGTCGTATCTGTGGAGTAGGATTGAGAAGTGTTGTATCAATGGTGGGTGAATGTGAAGTTTCGGGTTAGTAGTATATGAATGGGAAGTGTTGCATCAGGGTTGTCTGTATGGGGAATTGTTGGATCAGTGGTGTGTGAATTGGGAAGTGTTGGATCAGTGGTTTGTGAATGGGAAGTGTTGGATCAGTGGTTTGTGAATTGGATGTCAAGGATCAGTGGTCTGTGATTTGGGAAGGGTTGGATCAGTGGTGTGTGAAAGGGAAGTGTTCGATCAGTGGTGTGTGAAGTGGGAAGTGTTGGATCAGTGGTTTGCGAATGGGAAGTGTCGGGTCAGTGGAGTATGAATGGGAAGTGTCAGACAGTGGTGTGTGAATGGGAACGTTCGGACAGCTGTTTGTGAATGGGAAGTGTCGGGACAGTGGAGTGTGAATGGGGTGTGTTGGATTAGTGGTGTGTGAATGGGAAGTCTTTGATCAGTGGCGTGTGAATGGGATGTGTCGGTCAGTGGTGTGTGAATGTGAAGTTTCGGGTCAGTAGGATATGAATGGGAAGTGTTGTATCAGTGTTGCGTAAATGGGGAAGAGTTGGAGCAGTGGTGTGTTAATTGGGAAGTTTTGGATCAGTGGTTTCTGAAAGTTGAGTGTTGGAACAGTGTTTTGTGAATGGGAAGTGTTGGATCAGTGGTGTCTGAATTGGGAAGTGTTGGATCAGTGATGTGTGAATGGGAAGTGTGGAATCAGTGGTTTGTGAATGGAGAGTGTCGGATCAGATGTTTGTGAACGGGATGTGTTGGATCAGTATTGTGATGAATTGGGAAGAGTTGGATCAGTGGTTTGTGAATGGGAAGTGTTGGATCAGTGGTTTGTGAATGGGATGTCATGGATCAGTGTATTGGGAAGGGTTGGATTAGTGGTGTGTGAATTGGGAAGTGTTGGATCAGTGGTGTGTGAATTGGGAAGTGTTGTATCAGTGGTGTGTGAATGGGAAGTGTTTGTTCAGTGGAGTATGAATGGGATGTGTCGGACAGTGGTATGTGAATGGGACGTTTCAGACAGCTGTTTGTGAATGGGAAGTGTCGTGTCTGTGGAGTAGGATTGAGAAGTGTTGTATCAATGGTGGGTGAATGTGAAGTTTCGGGTTAGTAGTATATGAATGGGAAGTGTTGCATCAGTGTTGTCTGTATGGGGAATTGTTGGATCAGTGGTGTGTGAATTGGGAAGTGTTGGATCAGTGGTTTGTGAATGGGAAGTGTTGGATCAGTGGTTTGTGAATTGGATGTCAAGGATCAGTGGTCTGTGATTTGGGAAGGGTTGGATCAGTGGTGTGTGAAAGGGAAGTGTTCGATCAGTGGTGTGTGAAGTGGGAAGTGTTGGATCAGTGGTTTGCGAATGGGAAGTGTCGGGTCAGTGGAGTATGAATGGGAAGTGTCAGACAGTGGTGTGTGAATGGGAACGTTCGGACAGCTGTTTGCGAATGGGAAGTGTCGTGTCTGTGGAGTGGGATTGAGAAGTGTTGGATCAATGGTGGGTGAATGTGAAGTTTCGGGTTAGTAGTATATGAATGGGAAGTGTTGCATCAGAGTTGTCTGTATGGGGAATTGTTGGATCAGTGGTTTGTGAATGGGTACTGTTGGATCAGTGTTGTGTGACAGGGAAGTGTTCGATCAGTGCTGTGTGAATTGGGAAGTGTTGGATCAATGGTGTGTGAATTGGGATGGGTTGGATCAGTGGTGTGTGAATTGGGAAGTGTTGGATCAGTGGTGCGTGAATGGGAAGTGTGGGTTCAGTGGTTTGTGAATGGGAAGTGTCGGGTCAGTGGTGTGTGAAAGGGAACTTTCAGGTCAGTGGTTTGTGAATGGGAAGTGTCGGGTCAGTGGAGTGTGAATGGGGTGTGTTGGATTAGTGGTGTGTGAATGGGAAGTCTTCGATCAGTGGCGTGTGAATGGGATGTGTCGGTCAGTGGTGTGTGAATGTGAAGTTTCGGGTCAGTAGGATATGAATGGGAAGTGTTGTATCAGTGTTGCGTAAATGGGGAAGAGTTGGAGCAGTGGTGTGTTAATTGGGAAGTTTTGGATCAGTGGTTTCTGAAAGTTGAGTGTTGGAACAGTGGTTTGTGAATGGGAAGTGTTGGATCAGTGGTGTCTGAATTGGGAAGTGTTGGATCAGTGATGTGTGAATGGGAAGTGTGGAATCAGTGGTTTGTGAATGGAGAGTGTCGGATCAGATGTTTGTGAACGGGATGTGTTGGATCAGTATTGTGATGAATTGGGAAGAGTTGGATCAGTGGTTTGTGAATGGGATGTCATGGATCAGTGTATTGGGAAGGGTTGGATTAGTGGTGTGTGAATTGGGAAGTGTTGGATCAGTGGTGTGTGAATTGGGAAGTGTTGTATCAGTGGTGTGTGAATGAGAAGTGTTTGTTCAGTGGAGTATGAATGGGATGTGTCGGACAGTGGTATGTGAATGGGACGTTTCAGACAGCTGTTTGTGAATGGGAAGTGTCGTGTCTGTGGAGTAGGATTGAGAAGTGTTGTATCAATGGTGGGTGAATGTGAAGTTTCGGGTTAGTAGTATATGAATGGGAAGTGTTGCATCAGGGTTGTCTGTATGGGGAATTGTTGGATCAGTGGTGTGTGAATTGGGAAGTGTTGGATCAGTGGTTTGTGAATGGGAAGTGTTGGATCAGTGGTTTGTGAATTGGATGTCAAGGATCAGTGGTCTGTGATTTGGGAAGGGTTGGATCAGTGGTGTGTGAAAGGGAAGTGTTCGATCAGTGGTGTGTGAATTGGGAAGTGTTGGATCAGTGCTGTGTGAATTGGGAAGTGTTGTATCAGTGGTGTGTGAATGGGAAGTGTTTGTTCAGTGGAGTATGAATGGGATGTGTCGGACAGTGGTGTGTGAATGGGACGTTTCAGACAGCTGTTTGTGAATGGGAAGTGTCGGGAATGTGGAGTGGGATTGAGAAGTGTTGGATCAATGGTGGGTGAATGTGAAGTTTCGGGTTAGTAGTATATGAATGGGAAGTGTTGCATCAGTGTTGTCTGTATGGGGAATTGTTGAATCAGTGGTTTGTGAATGGGTACTGTTGGATCAGTGTTGTGTGACAGGGAATTGTTCGATCAGTGCTGTGTGAATTGGGAAGTGTTGGATCAATGGTGTGTGAATTGGGAAGTGTTGGATCAGTGGTGTGTGAATGGGATGTGTCGGTCGGTGGTGTGTGAATGTGAAGTTTCGGGTCAGTAGGATATGAATGGGAAGTGTTGTATTAGTGTTGTGTAATTGGGGAAGAGTGTGGAGCAGTGGTGTGTTAATTGGGAAATTTTGGATCAGTGGTTTCTGAATGTTGAGGGTTGGAACAGTGGTTTGTGAATGGGAAGTGTTGGATCAGTGGACTGTGAACTGGGAAATGTTGGATCAGTGATGTGTGAATGGGAAGTGTGGAATCAGTGGTTTGTGAATGGAGAGTGTCGGATCAGTGGTTTGTGAATGGGATGTGTTGGCTCAGTATTGTGTGAATTGGGAAGTGTTGGATCAGTGGTTTGTGAATGGGAAGTGTCGGGAATGTGGAGTGGGATTGAGAAGTGTTGGATCAATGGTGGGTGAATGTGAAGTTTCGGGTTAGTAGTATATGAATGGGAAGTGTTGCATCAGTGTTGTCTGTATGGGGAATTGTTGAATCAGTGGTTTGTGAATGGGTACTGTTGGATCAGTGTTGTGTGACAGGGAAGTGTTCGATCAGTGCTGTGTGAATTGGGAAGTGTTGGATCAATGGTGTGTGAATTGGGAAGTGTTGGATCAGTGGTGTGTGAATTGGGAAGTGTTGGATCAGTGGTGCGTGAATGGGAAGTGTGGGTTCTGTGGTTTCTGTATGGGAAGTGTCGGGTCAGTGGTGTGTGAAAGGGAACTGTCATGTCAGTGGTTTGTGAATGGGAAGTGTCGGGTCAGTGGAGTGTGAATGGGGTGTGTTGGATTAGTGGTGTGTGAATGGGATGTGTTTGGTCAGTGGCGTGTGAATGGGATGTTTCGGTCGGTGGTGTGTGAATGTGAAGTTTCGGGTCAGTAGGATATGAATGGGAAGTGTTGTATCAGTGTTGTGTAATTGGGGAAGAGTGTGGAGCAGTGGTGTGTTAATTGCGAAATTTTGGATCAGTGGTTTCTGAATGTTGAGCGTTGGAACAGTGGTTTGTGAATGGGAAGTGTTGGATCAGTGGACTGTGAACTGGGAAATGTTGGATCAGTGATGTGTGAATGGGAAGTGTGAAATCAGTGGTTTGTGAATGGAGAGTGTCGGATCAGTGGTTTGTGAATGGGATGTGTTGGCTCAGTATTGTGTGAATTGGGAAGTGTTGGATCAGTGGTTTGTGAATGGGAAGTGTCGGGAATGTGGAGTGGGATTGAGAAGTGTTGGATCAATGGTGGGTGAATGTGAAGTTTCGGGTTAGTAGTATATGAATGGGAAGTGTTGCATCAGTGTTGTCTGTATGGGGAATTGTTGAATCAGTGGTTTGTGAATGGGTACTGTTGGATCAGTGTTGTGTGACAGGGAAGTGTTCGATCAGTGCTGTGTGAATTGGGAAGTGTTGGATCAATGGTCTGTGAATTGGGAAGTGTTGGATCAGTGGTGTGTGAATTGGGAAGTGTTGGATCAGTGGTGCGTGAATGGGAAGTGTGGGTTCTGTGGTTTCTGTATGGGAAGTGTCGGGTCAGTGGTGTGTGAAAGGGAACTGTCAGGTCAGTGGTTTGTGAATGGGAAGTGTCGGGTCAGTGGTGTGTGAATGGGATGTGTTTGGTCAGTGGCGTGTGAATGGGATGTGTCGGTCGGTGGTGTGTGAATGTGAAGTTTCGGGTCAGTAGGATATGAATGGGAAGTGTTGTATCAGTGTTGTGTAATTGGGGAAGAGTGTGGAGCAGTGGTGTGTTAATTGGGAAATTTTGGATCAGTGGTTTCTGAATGTTGAGGGTTGGAACAGTGGTTTGTGAATGGGAAGTGTTGGATCAGTGGACTGTGAACAGGGAAATGTTGGATCAGTGATGTGTGAATGGGAAGTGTGGAATCAGTGGTTTGTGAATGGGATGTGTTGGCTCAGTATTGTGTGAATTGGGAAGTGTTGGATCAGTGGTTTGTGAATGGGAAGTGTCGGGAATGTGGTCTGTGATCGGAAGTGTTCGGTCATTGGTGCGTGAATGGGAACTGTCAGTTCAGTGGTGTGTGAATGGGACATGTTGCATCAGTGGTTTGTGAATGGAAAGAGTTGAGTCACTGGTTAGTGAATGGGAAGTATCGGGTTAGTGGTGTGTGTTAGAGTAGTGTTGGATCAATGGTGGGTGAATGTGAAGTTTCGGGTCAGTAGTATATGAATGGGATCTGTTGCATCAGTGTTGTGTGCATGGGGAATTGTTGGATCAGTGGTTTGTGAATGGGTACTGTTGGATCAGTGTTGTGTGAATGGGAAGTGTTCGATCAGTGGTGTGTGAATTGGGAAGTGTTGCATCAGAGGTTTCTGAATGGGCAGGGTTGGATCAGTGGTTTGTGAATAGGATGTCAAGGATCAGTGGTCTGTGTATTGGGAAGGGTTGGATCAGTGGTGTGTGAAAGGGAAGTGTTCGATCAGTGTTGTGTGAATTGGGAAGTGTCGGATCAGTGGTGTGTGAATTGGGAAGTGCTGGATCAGTGGAGTGTGAATGGGAAGTGTCGTGTCTGTGGAGTGGGATTGAGAAGTGTTGGATCAATGGTGGGTGAATGTGAAGTTTCGGGTTAGTAGTATATGAATGGGAAGTGTTGCATCAGTGTTGTCTGTATGGGGAATTGTTGGATCAGTGGTGTGTGAATTGGGAAGTGTTGGATCAGTGGTTTGTGAATGGGAAGTGTTGGATCAGTGGTGTGTGAATGGGAAGTGTCGGGTCAGTGGAGTATGAATGGAAAGTGTCAGACAGTGGTGTGTGAATGGGAACTTTCGGACAGCTGTTTGTGAATGGGAAGTGTGTCTGTGGAGTTGGATTGAGAAGTTTTGGATCAATGGTGGGTGAATGTGAAATTTCGGTTTAGTAGTATATGAATGGGAAGTGTTGCATCAGTGTTGTCTGTATGGGGAATTGTTGGATCAGTGGTTTGTGAATGGGTACTGTTGGATCAGTGTTGTGTGAATGGGAAGTGTTCGATCAGTGGTGTGTGAATTGGGAAGTGTTGGATCAGTGGTCTGTGAACTGGGAAGTGCTGGATCAGTGATGTGTGAATGGGAAGTGCGGGATCAGTGGTTTGTGAATGGAGAGTGTCGGATCAGTGGTTTCTGAATGGGAAGAGTAGGGAATGTGGCCTGTGATCGGAAGTGTTGGGTCATTGGCGGGTGAATGGGAACTGTCAGTTCACTGGTTTGTGAATGGGACGTGTTGGATCAGTGGTTGGTGAGTGGGAAGTGTCGATTTAGAGGTGTCTGAATGGGAAGTGTAGGATTACGGTTGTGTGAATGGGAAGTGTTGGACCAGTGGTTTGTGAATGGAAAGTGTTGGGTCAGTGGTTTGTGAATGGGAAGTGTCTGGTCAGTGGAGTGGGTTAGAGAAGTGTTGGATCAATGGTGGGTGAATGTGAAGTTTCGGGTCAGTAGTATATGAATGGGAAGTGTTGCATCAGTGTTGTGTGTATGGCGAATTGTTGAATCAGTGGTTTGTGAATGGGTACTGTTGGATCAGTGGTGTGTGAAATGGGAAGTTTTGGATCAGTGGTTTGTGAATGGACAGGGTTGAATCAGTGGTTTGTGAATGGGTTGTCAGGGATCAGTGGCCGGTGTATTGGCTAGTGTTTGTTCAGTGGAGTATGAATGGGAAGTGTTGGTTCAGTGGTTTGTGAATGGGAAGTGTCGGGTCAGTGGAGTATGAATGGGAAGTGTCGGACAGTGGTGTGTGAATGGGAAGTTTCGGACAGCTGTTTGTGAATGGGAAGTGTCGTGTCTGTGGAGTAGGATTGAGAAGTGTTGTATCAATGGTGGGTGAATGTGAAGTTTCGTGTTAGCAGTATATGAATGGGAAGTGTTGCATCAGTGTTGTCAGCATGGGGAATTGTTGGATCAGTGGTTTGTGAATGGGTACTGTTGGATCAGTGTTGTGTGAATGGGAAGTGTTCGATCAGTGGTGTGTGAATTGGGAAGTGCTGGATCAGTGGTGTGTGAATTGGGAAGTGTTGGATCAGTGGTGTGTGAATGTGAAGTGTGGGTTCAGTGGTTTGTGAATGGGAAGTGTCGGGTCAGTGGACTGTGAATGGGGAGTGTTGGATTAGTGGTGTGTGAATGGGAAGTGTTTGGTCAGTGGTGTGTGAATGGGATGTGTCGGACGGTGGTGTGTGAATGGGAAGTTTCGGGTCAGTGGTGTGTGAAAGGGAACTGTCAGGTCAGTGGTTTGTGAATGGGAAATGTCGGGTCAGTGGAGTGTGAATGGGGAGTGTTGGATTAGTGGTGTGTGAATGGGAAGTGTCGGACAGTGGTGTGTGAATGGGAAGTTTCGGGTCAGTAGGATATGAATGGGAAATGTTGTATCAGTGTTGCGTAAATGGGGAAGAGTTGGAGCAGTGGTGTGTTAATTGGGAATTTTTGGATCAGTGGTTTCTGAAAGTTGAGTGTTGGAACAGTGGTTTGTGAATGGGAAGTGTTGGATCAGTGGTGTGTGAATTGGGAAGTGTTGGATCAGTGGTGTGTGAATTGGGAAGTGTTGGATCAGTGGTCTGTGAACTGGGAAGTGTTGGATCAGTGATGTGTGAATGGGAAGTGTGGAATCAGTGGCTTGTGAATGGAGAGTCCCGGATCAGTGGTTTGTGAATTGGATGTGCTGGATCAGTATTGTGTGAATTGGGAAGTGTTGGATCAGTGGTTTGTGAATTGGGAAATGTTGGATCAGTGGTGTGTGAATGGGAAGTGTGGTTTCAGTGGTTTGTGAATGGGAAATGTCGGGTCAGTGGTGTGTGAAAGTGAACTGTCAGGTCAGTTGTTTGTGAATGGGAAGTGTCGGGTCAGTGGAGTGTGAATGGGGAGTGTTGGATTAGTGGTGTGTGAATGTGAAGTGTTTGGTCAGTGGTGCGTGAATGGGATGTGACGGACAGTGGTGGGTGAATGTGAAGTTTCGGGTTAGTATTACATGAATGGGAAGTGTTGCATCAGTGTTGTGTGCATGGGGATTTGTTGGATCAGTGGTTTGTGAATGGGTACTGTTGGATCAGTGTTGTGTGAAAGGGAAGTGTTCGATCGGTGGTGTGTGAATTGGGAAGTGTTGGATCAGCGGTGTGTGAACTGGGAAGTGTTGGATCAGTGGTGTGTGAATTGGGAAGTGTTGGATCAGTGGTGTGTGAATGGGAAGTGTGGGTTCAGTGGTTTGTGAATGGCAAATGTCGGGTCAGTGGACTGTGAATGGGGAGTGTTGGATTAGTGGTGTGTGAATGGGAAGTCTGGGTTCAGTGGTTTGTGAATGGCAAATGTCGGGTCAGTGGAGTGTGAATGGGAAGTGTCGTGTCTGTGGAGTGGGATTGAGAAGTGTTGGATCAATGGTGGGTGAATGTGAAGATTCGGGTTAGTAGTATATGAATGGGAAGTGTTGCATCAGTGTTGTCTGTATGGGGAATTGTTGGATCAGTGGTGTATGAATTGGGAAGTGTTGGATCAGTGGTTTGTGAATGGGAAGTGTTGGATCAGTGGTTTGTGAATAGGATGTCAAGGATCAGTGGTCTGTGATTTGGGAAGGGTTGGATCAGTGGTGTGTGAAAGGGAAGTGTTCGATCAGTGGTGTGTGAATTGGGAAGTGTTGTATCAGTGGTGTGTGAATGGGAAGTGTTTGTTCAGTGGAGTATGAATGGGATGTGTCGGACAGTGGTGTGTGAATGGGACGTTTCAGACAGCTTTTTGTGAATGGGAAGTGTCGTGTCTGAGGAGTGGGATTGAGAAGCGTTGGATCAATGGTGGGTGAATGTGAAGTTTCGTGTTAGTAGTATATGAATGGGAAGGGTTGCATCAGTGTTGTCTGTATGGGGAATTGTTGGATCACTGGTTTGTGAATGGGTACTGTTGGATTAGTGGTGTGTGAATTGGGAAGCGTTCGATCAGTGGTGTGTGAATTGGGAAGTGTTGGATCAGTGGTGTGTGAATTGGGAAGTGTTGGATCAGTGGTGTGTGAATGGGAAGTGTGGGTTCAGTGGTTTGTGAATGGCAAATGTCGGTTCAGTGGACTGTGAATGGGGAGTGTTGGATTAGTGGTGTGTGAATGGGAAGTGTTTGGTCAGTGGTGTGTGAATGGGATGTGTCGGACGATGGTGTGTGAATGGGAAGTTTCGGGTCAGTGGTGTGTGAAAGGGAACTGTCGGGTCAGTGGAGTGTGAATGGGATGTGTCGGACGGTGGTGTGTGAATGGGAAGTTTCGGGTCAGTAGGATATGAATGGGAAGTGCTGTATCAGTGTTGTGTAAATGGGGATGTGTTTGATCAGTGGTGTGTGAATTGGGAAGTGTTGGATCAGTGGTCTGTGAACTGGGAAGTGCTGGATCAGTGATGTGTGAATGGGAAGTGTGGGATCAGTGGTTTGTGAATGGAGAGTGTCGGATCAGTGGTTTCTGAATGGGAAGAGTAGGGAATGTGGCCTGTGATCGGAAGTGTTGGGCCATTGGTGGGTGAATGGGAACTGTCAGTTCACTGGTTTGTGAATGGGACGTGTTGGATCAGTGGTTGGTGAGTGGGAAGTGTCGATTTAGAGGTGTTTGAATGGGAAGTGTCGGATTACGGTTGTGTGAATTGGAAGTGTTTGACCAGTGGTTTGTGAATGGAAAGTGTTGGGTCAGTGGTTTGTGAATGGGAAGTGTCTGGTCAGTGGAGTGGGTTAGAGAAGTGTTGGATCAATGGTGGGTGAATGTGAAGTTTCGGGTCAGTAGTATATGAATGGGAAGTGTTGCATCAGTGTTGTGTGTATGGGGAATTGTTGAATCAGTGGTTTGTGAATGGGTACTGTTGGATCAGTGGTGTGTGAAATGGGAAGTTTTGGATCAGTGGTTTGTGATTGGGCAGGGTTGGATCAGTGGTTTGTGAATGGGATGTCAAGGATCAGTGGTCGGTGTATTGGGAAGTGTTTGTTCAGTGGAGTATGAATGGGAAGTGTCGGACAGTGGTGTGTGAATGGGAAGTTTCGGACAGCTGTTTGTGAATGGGAAGTGTCGTGTCTGTGGAGTAGGATTGAGAAGTGTTGGATCAATGGTGGGTGAATGTGAAGTTTCGGGTTAGTAGTATATGAATGGGAAGTGTTGCATCAGTGTTGTGAGCATGGGGAATTGTTGAATCAGTGGTTTGTGAATGGGTACTGTTGGATCAGTGGTGTGTGAAATGGGAAGTTTTGGATCAGTGGTTTGTGATTGGGCAGGGTTGGATCAGTGGTTTGTGAATGGGATGTCAAGGATCAGTGGTCGGTGTATTGGGAAGTGTTTGTTCAGTGGAGTATGAATGGGATGTGTCGGACAGTGGTGTGTGAATGGGAAGTTTCGGACAGCTGTTTGTGAATGGGAAGTGTCGTGTCTGTGGAGTAGGATTGAGAAGTGTTGGATCAATGGTGGGTGAATGTGAAGTTTCGGGTTAGTAGTATATGAATGGGAAGTGTTGCATCAGTGTTGTCAGCATGGGGAATTGTTGGATCAGTGGTTTGTGAATGGGTACTGTTGGATCAGTGTTGTGTGAATGGGAAGTGTTCGATCAGTGGTGTGTGAATTGGGAAGTGTTGGAGCAGTGTTGTGTTAATTGGGAAGATTTGGATCAGTGGTTTCTGAATGTTGAGTGTTGGAACAGTGGTTTGTGAATGGGAAGTGTTGGATCAGTGGTGTGTGAATTGGGAAGTGTCGGACAGTGGTTAGTGTATTGGACGTGTTGGATCAGTGGTTTGTGAATGGGAAGTGTCGGTTCAGAGGTGTTTGAATGGAAAGTTTCTGATTACGGGTGTGCGAATGGGAAGTGTCTGGTCAGTGGTATGTGAATGGCAAGTGTCGGGTCAGTGGGGCCTGATTGAGAAGTGTTGGATCAATGTTAGGTGAATGTGAAGTTTCGGGTTAGAAGTATATGAATGGGATGTGTTGGATCTGTGCTGTGTACATGGGGATGTGTGGGATCAGTGGTGTGTGAAAGGGAAGTGTCGGATGGGTGGAGTGGGATTGAGAAGTGTTGGATCAATGGTGGGTGAATGTGCAGTTTCGTGTCAGTAGTATATGAATGGGAAGTGTTGTATCAGTGTTGTGTAAACGGAGAAGTGCTGGATCAGTGTTCTGTGAATTGGGAAGTGTTGGATCAGTGGTGTGTGAATGCGAAGTGTGGGTTCAGTGGTTAGTGAATGGGATGTGTCCGGTCAGTGGTGTGTGAAGGGGACGTGTTGGATCAGTGTTGTATGATGTTGGAAGAGTTGGATCAGTGGGTTGTGAATGGGAAGTGTTGGATTAGTGGTCTGTGAATTGGGAAGTGCTGGATCAGTGGTGTGTGAATTGGGAAGTGTTGGATCAGTGGTGTGTGAATTGGGAAGTGTTGGATCAGTGGTGTGTGAATGTGAAGTGTGGGTTCAGTGGTTTGTGAATGGGAAGTGTCGGGTCAGTGGAGTGTGAATGGGGAGTGTTGTATTAGTGGTGTGTGAATGGGAAGTGTTTGATCAGTGGTGTGTGAATTGGGAAGTGTTGGATCAGTGGTCTGTGAACTGGGAAGTGCTGGATCAGTGATGTGTGAATGGGAAGAGTGGGATCAGTGCTTTGTGAATGGAGAGTGACGGATCAGTGGTTTCTGAATGGGAAGAGTAGGGAATGTGGCCTGTGATCGGAAGTGTTGGGTCATTGGTGGGTGAATGGGAACTGTCAGTTCACTGGTTTGTGAATGGGACGTGTTGGATCAGTGGTTGGTGAGTGGAAGTGTCGATTTAGAGGTGTCTGAATGGGAGGTGTCGGATTACGGTTGTGTGTATGGGGAATTGTTGAATCAGTGGTGTGTGAATGGGTACTGTTGGATCAGTGGTGTGTGAAATGGGAAGTTTTGGATCAGTGGTTTGTGAATGGGCAGGGTTGGATCAGTGGTTTGTGAATGGGTTGTCAAGGATCAGTGGTCGGTGTATTGGGAAGTGTTTGTTCAGTGGAGTATGAATGGGAAGTGTCGGACAGTGGTGTGTGAATGGGAAGTTTCGGACAGCTGTTTGTGAATGGGAAGTGTCGTGTTTGTGGAGTAGGATTGAGAAGTGTTGTATCAATGGTGGGTGAATGTGAAGTTTCGGGTTAGTAGTACATGAATGGGAAGTGTTGCATCAGTGTTGTCAGCATGGGGAATTGTTGGATCAGTGGTTTGTGAATGGGTACTGTTGGATCAGTTTTGTGTGAATGGGAAGTGTTCGATCAGTGGTGTGTGAATTGGGAAGAGTTGGATCAGTGGTGTGTGAATTGGGAAGTGCTGGATCAGTGGTGTGTGAATTGGGAAGTGTTGGATCAGTGGTGTGTGAATGTGAAGTGTGGGTTCAGTGGTTTGTGAATGGGAAGTGTCGGGTCAGTGGAGTGTGAATGGGGAGTGTTGGATTAGTGGTGCGTGAATGGGAAGTGTTTGGTCACTGGTGCGTGAATGTGATGTGTCGGACAGTGGTGTGTGAATGGGAAGTGTCGGGTCAGTAGGATATGAATGGGAAGTGTTGTATCAGTGTTGCGTAAATGGGGAAGAGTTGGAGAAGTGGTGTGTGAATTGGGAAGTGTTGGATCAGTGGTTTGTGAATGGGAAGTGTTGGATCAGTGGTTTGTGAATGGGAGTTCAAGGATCAGTGGTCTTTGTATTGGGAAGGGTTGGATCAGTGGTGGGTGAATGTGAAGTTTCGGGTTAGAAATATATGAATGGGAAGTGTTGCATCAGTGTTGTGTGCATGGGGAATTGTTGGATCAGTGGTTTGTGAATGGGTACTGTTGGATCAGTGTTGTGTGAAAGGGAAGTGTTCGATCGGTGGTGTGTGAATTGGGAAGTGTTGGATCAGCGGTGTGTGAATTGGGAAGTGTTGGATCAGTGGTGTGTGAATTGGGAAGTGTTGGATCAGTGGTGTGTGAATGGGAAGTGTGGGTTCAGTGGTTTGTGAATGGCAAATGTCGGTTAAGTGGACTGTGAATGGGGAGTGTTGGATTAGTGGTGTGTGAATGGGAAGTGTTTGGTCAGTGGTGTGTGAATGGGATGTGTCGGACGGTGGTGTGTGAATGGGAAGTTTCGGGTCAGTGGTGTGTGAAAGGGAACTGTCGGGTCAGTGGAGTGTGAATGGGATGTGTCGGACGGTGGTGTGTGAATGGGAAGTTTCGGGTCAGTAGGATATGAATGGGAAGTGCTGTATCAGTGTTGTGTAAATGGGGAAGAGTTGGAGCAGTGGTGTGTTAATTGGGAAGTTTTGGATCAGTGGTTTCTGAATGTTGAGTGTTGGAACAGTCGTTTGTGAATGGGAAGTGTTTGATCAGTGGTGTGTGAATTGGGAAGTGTTGGATCAGTGGTCTGTGAACTGGGAAGTGCTGGATCAGTGATGTGTGAATGGGAAGTGTGGGATCAGTGGTTTGTGAATGGAGAGTGTCGGATCAGTGGTTTCTGAATGGGAAGAGTAGGGAATGTGGCCTGTGATCGGAAGTGTTGGGCCATTGGTGGGTGAATGGGAACTGTCAGTTCACTGGTTTGTGAATGGGACGTGTTGGATCAGTGGTTGGTGAGTGGGAAGTGTCGATTTAGAGGTGTTTGAATGGGAAGTGTCGGATTACGGTTGTGTGAATTGGAAGTGTTTGACCAGTGGTTTGTGAATGGAAAGTGTTGGGTCAGTGGTTTGTGAATGGGAAGTGTCTGGTCAGTGGAGTGGGTTAGAGAAGTGTTGGATCAATGGTGGGTGAATGTGAAGTTTCGGGTCAGTAGTATATGAATGGGAAGTGTTGCATCAGTGTTGTGTGTATGGGGAATTGTTGGATCAGTGGTTTGTGAATGGGTACTGTTGGATCAGTGTTGTGTGAATGGGAAGTGTTCGATCAGTGGTGTGTGAATTGGGAAGTGTTGGATCAGTGGTGTGTGAATTGGGAAGTGCTGGATCAGTGGTGTGTGAATTGGGAAGTGTCGGACAGTGGTGTGTGAATGGGAAGTTTCGGACAGCTGTTTGTGAATGGGAAGTGTCGTGTTTGTGGAGTAGGATTGAGAAGTGTTGTATCAATGGTGGGTGAATGTGAAGTTTCGGGTTAGTAGTATATGAATGGGAAGTGTTGCATCAGTGTTGTCAGCATGGGGAATTGTTGGATCAGTGGTTTGTGAATGGGTACTGTTGGATCAGTGTTGTGTGAATGGGAAGTGTTCGATCAGTGGTGTGTGAATTGGGAAGAGTTGGATCAGTGGTGTGTGAATTGGGAAGTGCTGGATCAGTGGTGTGTGAATTGGGAAGTGTTGGATCAGTGGTGTGTGAATGTGAAGTGTGGGTTCAGTGGTTTGTGAATGGGAAGTGTCGGGTCAGTGGAGTGTGAATGGGGAGTGTTGGATTAGTGGTGCGTGAATGGGAAGTGTTTGGTCACTGGTGCGTGAATGTGATGTGTCGGACAGTGGTGTGTGAATGGGAAGTTTCGGGTCAGTAGGATATGAATGGGAAGTGTTGTATCAGTGTTGCGTAAATGGGGAAGAGTTGGAGAAGTGATGTGTGAATTGGGAAGTGTTGGATCAGTGGTTTGTGAATGGGAAGTGTTGGATCAGTGGTTTGTGAATGGGAGTTCAAGGATCAGTGGTCTTTGTATTGGGAAGGGTTGGATCAGTGGTGGGTGAATGTGAAGTTTCGGGTTAGAAATATATGAATGGGAAGTGTTGCATCAGTGTTGTGTGCATGGGGAATTGTTGGATCAGTGGTTTGTGAATGGGTACTGTTGGATCAGTGTTGTGTGAAAGGGAAGTGTTCGATCGGTGGTGTGTGAATTGGGAAGTGTTGGATCAGCAGTGTGTGAATTGGGAAGTGTTGGATCAGTGGTGTGTGAATTGGGAAGTGTAGGATCAGTGGTGTGTGAATGGGAAGTGTGGGTTCAGTGGTTTGTGAATGGCAAATGTCGGTTAAGTGGACTGTGAATGGGGAGTGTTGGATTAGTGGTGTGTGAATGGGAAGTGTTTGGTCAGTGGTGTGTGAATGGGATGTGTCGGACGGTGGTGTGTGAATGGGAAGTTTCGGGTCAGTGGTGTGTGAAAGGGAACTGTCGGGTCAGTGGAGTGTGAATGGGGAGTGCTGGATTAGTGGTGTGTGAATGGGAAGTGTTTGGTCAGTGGTGTGTGAATGGGATGTGTCGGACGGTGGTGTGTGAATGGGAAGTTTCGGGTCAGTAGGATATGAATGGGAAGTGCTGTATCAGTGTTGTGTAAATGGGGAAGAGTTGGAGCAGTGGTGTGTTAATTGGGAAGTTTTGGATCAGTGGTTTCTGAATGTTGAGTGTTGGAACAGTCATTTGTGAATGGGAAGTGTTTGATCAGTGGTGTGTGAATTGGGAAGTGTTGGATCAGTGGTGTGTGAATTGGGAAGTGCTGGATCAGTGGTGTGTGAATTGGGAAGTGTTGGATCAGTGGTGTGTGAATGTGAAGTGTGGGTTCAGTGGTTTGTGAATGGGAAGTGTCGGGTCAGTGGAGTGTGAATGGGGAGTGTTGGATCAGTGGTTTGTGAATGGGAAGTGTTGGATCAGTGGTTTGTGAATGGGAGTTCAAGGATCAGTGGTCTTTGTATTGGGAAGGGTTGGATCAGTGGTGGGTGAATGTGAAGTTTCGGGTTAGAAATATATGAATGGGAAGTGTTGCATCAGTGTTGTGTGCATGGGGAATTGTTGGATCAGTGGTTTGTGAATGGGTACTGTTGGATCAGTGTTGTGTGAAAGGGAAGTGTTCGATCGGTGGTGTGTGAATTGGGAAGTGTTGGATCAGCGGTGTGTGAATTGGGAAGTGTTGGATCAGTGGTGTGTGAATTGGGAAGTGTTGGATCAGTGGTGTGTGAATGGGAAGTGTGGTTTCAGTGGTTTGTGAATGGGAAGTGTCGGGTCAGTGGTGTGTGAAAGTGAACTGTCAGGTCAGTTGTTTGTGAATGGGAAGTGTCGGGTCAGTGGAGTGTGAATGGGGAATTGTTGGATCAGTGGTTTGTTAATGGGATGTGTTGGATCAGTACCGTTTGAATTGGGAAGTGTTGGATCAGTGGTTTGTGAATGGGAAGTGTTGGATCAGTGGTTTGTGAATGGGATTTCAAGGATCAGTGGTCTTTGTATTGGGAAGGGTTGGATCAGTGGTGGGTGAATGTGAAGTTTCGGGTTAGTAGTATATGAATGGGAAGTGTTGCATCAGTGTTGTGTGCATGCGGAATTGTTGTATCAGTGGTTTGTGAATGGGTACTGTTGGATCAGTGTTGTGTGAAAGGGAAGTGTTCGATCGGTGGTGTGTGAATTGGGAAGTGTTGGATCAGCGGTGTGTGAATTGGGAAGTGTTGGATCAGTGGTGTGAGAATTGGGAAGTGTTGGATCAGTGGTGTGTGAATGGGAAGTGTGGGTTCAGTGGTTTGTGAATGGCAAATGTCGGTTCAGTGGACTGTGAATGGGGAGTGTTGGATTAGTGGTGTGTGAATGGGAAGTGTTTGGTCAGTGGTGTGTGAATGGGATGTGTCGGACGGTGGTGTGTGAATGGGAAGTTTCGGGTCAGTGGTGTGTGAAAGGGAACTGTCGGGTCGGTGGAGTGTGAATGGGGAGTGCTGGATTAGTGGTGTGTGAATGGGAAGTGTTTGGTCAGTGGTGTGTGAATGGGATGTGTCGGACGGTGGTGTGTGAATGGGAAGTTTCGGGTCAGTAGGATATGAATGGGAAGTGCTGTATCAGTGCTGTGTAAATGGGGAAGAGTTGGAGCAGTGGTGTGTTAATTGGGAAGTTTTGGATCAGTGGTTTCTGAATGTTGAGTGTTGGAACAGTCGTTTGTGAATGGGAAGTGTTTGATCAGTGGTGTGTGAATTGGGAAGTGTTGGATCAGTGGTCTGTGAACTGGGAAGTGCTGGATCAGTGATGTGTGAATGGGAAGTGTAGGATCAGTGGTTTGTGAATGGAGAGTGTCGGATCAGTGGTTTCTGAATGGGAAGAGTAGGGAATGTGGCCTGTGATCGGAAGTGTTGGGCCATTGGTGGGTGAATGGGAACTGTCAGTTCACTGGTTTGTGAATGGGACGTGTTGGATCAGTGGTTGGTGAGTGGGAAGTGTCGATTTAGAGGTGTTTGAATGGGAAGTGTCGGATTACGGTTGTGTGAATTGGAAGTGTTTGACCAGTGGTTTGTGAATGGAAAGTGTTGGGTCAGTGGTTTGTGAATGGGAAGTGTCTGGTCAGTGGAGTGGGTTAGAGAAGTGTTGGATCAATGGTGGGTGAATGCGAAGTTTCGGGTCAGTAGTATATGAATGGGAAGTGTTGCATCAGTGTTGTGTGTATGGGGAATTGTTGGATCAGTGGTTTGTGAATGGGTACTGTTGGATCAGTGTTGTGTGAATGGGAAGTGTTCGATCAGTGGTGTGTGAATTGGGAAGTGTTGGATCAGTGGTGTGTGAATTGGGAAGTGCTGGATCAGTGGTGTGTGAATTGGGAAGTGTTGGATCAGTGGTGTGTGAATGTTAAGTGTGGGTTCAGTGGTTTGTGAATGGGAAGTGTCGGGTCAGTGGAGTGTGAATGGGGAGTGTTGGATTAGTGGTGTGTGAATGGGAAGTGTTTGATCAGTGGTGTGTGAATTGGGAAGTGTTGGATCAGTGGTCTGTGAACGGGGAAGTGCTGGATCAGTGATGTGTGAATGGGAAGTGTGGAATCAGTGCTTTGTGAATGGAGAGTGACGGATCAGTGGTTTCTGAATGGGAAGAGTAGGGAATGTGGCCTGTGATCGGATGTGTTGGGTCATTGGTGGGTGAATGGGAACTGTCAGTTCACTGGTTTGTGAATGGGACGTGTTGGATCTGTGGTTGGTGAGAGGAAGTGTCGATTTAGAGGTGTCTGAATGGGAAGTGTCGGATTACGGTTGTGTGTATGGGGAATTGTTGAATCAGTGATGTGTGAATGGGTACTGTTGGATCAGTGGTGTGTGAAATGGGAAGTTTTGGATCAGTGGTTTGTGAATGGGCAGGGTTGGATCAGTGGTTTGTGAATGGGTTGTCAAGGATCAGTGGTCGGTGTATTGGGAAGTGTTTGTTCAGTGGAGTATGAATGGGAAGTGTAGGTTCAGTGGTTTGTGAATGGGAAGTGTCGGGTCAGTGGAGTATGAATGGGAAGTGTCGGACAGTGGTGTGTGAATGGGAAGTTTCGGACAGCTGTTTGTGAATGGGAAGTGTCGTGTTTGTGGAGTAGGATTGAGAAGTGTTGTATCAATGGTGGGTGAATGTGAAGTTTCGGGTTAGTAGTATATGAATGGGAAGTGTTGCATCAGTGTTGTCAGCATGGGGAATTGTTGGATCAGTGGTTTGTGAATGGGTACTGTTGGATCAGTGTTGTGTGAATGGGAAGTGTTCGATCAGTGGTGTGTGAATTGGGAAGAGTTGGATCAGTGGTGTGTGAATTGGGAAGTGCTGGATCAGTGGTGTGTGAATTGGGAAGTGTTGGATCAGTGGTGTGTGAATGTGAAGTGTGGGTTCAGTGGTTTGTGAATGGGAAGTGTCGGGTCAGTGGAGTGTGAATGGGGAGTGTTGGATTAGTGGTGCGTGAATGGGAAGTGTTTGGTCACTGGTGCGTGAATGTGATGTGTCGGACAGTGGTGTGTGAATGGGAAGTTTCGGGTCAGTAGGATATGAATGGGAAGTGTTGTATCAGTGTTGCGTAAATGGGGAAGAGTTGGAGAAGTGGTGTGTTAATTGGGAAGTGTGGAATCAGTGGTTTGTGAATAGAGAGTGTCGGATCAGTGGTTTGTGATTTGGATGTGCTGGATCAGTATTGTGTGAATTGGGAAGTGTTGGATCAGTGGTTTGTGAATTGGGAAGTGTTGGATCAGTGGTGTGTGAATGGGGAGTGTGGTTTCAGTGGTTTGTGAATGGGAAGTGTCGGGTCAGTGGTGTGTGAAAGTGAACTGTCAGGTCAGTTGTTTGTGAATGGGAAGTGTCGGGTCAGTGGAGTGTGAATGGGGAATTGTTGGATCAGTGGTTTGTTAATGGGATGTGTTGGATCAGTACCGTTTGAATTGGGCAGTGTTGGATCAGTGGTTTGTGAATGGGAAGTATTGGATCAGTGGTTTGTGAATGGGATTTCAAGGATCAGTGGTCTTTGTATTGGGAAGGGTTGGATCAGTGGTGGGTGAATGTGAAGTTTCGGGTTAGTAGTATATGAATGGGAAGTGTTGCATCAGTGTTGTGTGCATGCGGAATTGTTGGATCAGTGGTTTGTGAATGGGTACTGTTGGATCAGTGTTGTGTGAAAGGGAAGTGTTCGATCGGTGGTGTGTGAATTGGGAAGTGTTGGATCAGCGGTGTGTGAATTGGGAAGTGTTGGATCAGTGGTGTGTGAATTGGGAAGTGTTGGATCAGTGGTGTGTGAATGGGAAGTGTGGGTTCAGTGGTTTGTGAATGGCAAATGTCGGTTCAGTGGACTGTGAATGGGGAGTGTTGGATTAGTGGTGTGTGAATGGGAAGTGTTTGGTCACTGGTGTGTGAATGGGATTTGTCGGACGGTGGTGTGTGAATGGGAAGTTTCGGGTCAGTAGGATATGAATGGGAAGTGCTGTATCAGTGTTGTGTAAATGGGGAAGAGTTGGAGCAGTGGTGTGTTAATTGGGAAGTTTTGGATCAGTGGTTTATGAATGTTGAAGTGTTGGAACAGTGGTTTGTGAATGGGAAGTGTTTGAGCAGTGGTGTGTGAATTGGGAAGTGTTGGATCAGTGGTCTGTGAACTGGGAAGTGCTGGATCAGTGATGTGTGAATGGGAAGTGTGGGATCAGTGGTTTGTGAATGGAGAGTGTCGGATCAGTGGTTTCTGAATGGGAAGAGTAGGGAATGTGGCCTGTGATCGGAAGTGTTGGGCCATTGGTGGGTGAATGGGAACTGTCAGTTCACTGGTTTGTGAATGGGACGTGTTGGATCAGTGGTTGGTGAGTGGGAAGTGTCGATTTAGAGGTGTTTGAATGGGATGTGTCGGAGTACGGTTGTGTGAATTGGAAGTGTTTGACCAGTGGTTTGTGAATGGAAAGTGTTGGGTCAGTGATTTGTGAATGGGAAGTGTCGGGTCAGTGGAGTGGGTTAGAGAAGTGTTGGATCAATGGTGGGTGAATGTGAAGTTTCGGGTCAGTAGTATATGAATGGGAAGTGTTGCATCAGTGTTGTGTGTATGGGGAATTGTTGAATCAGTGGTTTGTGAATGGGTACTGTTGGATCAGTGGTGTGTGAAATGGGAAGTTTTGGATCAGTGGTTTGTGAATGGGCAGGGTTGGATCAGTGGTTTGTGAATGGGATGTCAAGGATCAGTGGTCGGTGTATTGGGAAGTGTTTGTTCAGTGGAGTATGAATGGGAAGTGTTGGTTCAGTGGTTTGTGAATGGGAAGTGTCGGGTCAGTCGAGTATGAATGGGAAGTGTCGGACAGTGGTGTGTGAATGGGAAGTTTCGGACAGCTGTTTGTGAATGGGAAGTGTCGTGTCTGTGGAGTAGGATTGAGAAGTGTTGGATCAATGGTGGGTGAATGTGAAGTTTCGGGTTAGTAGTATATGAATGGGAAGTGTTGCATCAGTGTTGTCAGCATGGGGAATTGTTGGATCAGTGGTTTGTGAATGGGTACTGTTGGATCAGTGTTGTGTGAATGGGAAGTGTTCGATCAGTGGTGTGTGAATTGGGAAGTGTTGGAGCAGTGTTGTGTTAATTGGGAAGATTTGGATCAGTGGTTTCTGAATGTTGAGTGTTGGAACAGTGGTTTGTGAATGGGAAGTGTTGGATCAGTGGTCTGTGAACTGGGAAGTGTTGGATCAGTGATGTGTGAATGGGAAGTGTGGAATCAGTGGTTTGTGAATGGAGAGTGTCGGATCAGTGGTTTGTGAATGGGATGTGCTGGATCAGTATTGTGTGAATTGGGAAGGTTTGGATCAGTGGTTTCTGAAAGGGAAGTGTTGGATCAGTGGTGTGTGAATGGGAAGTGCCTGGTCAGTGGATTGTGAATGGGACGTGTTGCATCAGCGGTTTGTGAATGGGTACTGATGGATCAGTGGTTTGTGAATTGGAAGTCAAGGATCAGTGGTCTGTGAATTGGGAAGGGTTGGATCAGTTGTGTGTGAAAGGGATGTGTGGGATCAGTGGTTTGTGAATGGGAAGTGTTGGATCAGTGGTGTGTGAATGCGGATGAGTTGGGTCAGTGGTGTGTGAATAGGAAGTGTGGATTCAGTGTTTTGTGAATGGGACATGTGGGCTCAGTGGTTTGTGAATGGGTACTGATGGATCAGTGGTTTGTGAATGGGAAGTCAAGGATCAGTGGTCTTTGAATTGGGTAGGGTTGGATCAGTGGTGTGTGAATTGGAAGTGTGGATTCAGTGTTTTGTGAATGGGACATGTGGAATCAGTGGTTTATGAATGGGATGTGTCAGGACAGTGTCGGTGATTGGGAAGTGTTTGATTAGTAGCGTGTGAATGGGAAGTGCTGGGTCAGTGGTGTGTGAATGGGATTTGTCGGACACTGGTGTGTGAAATGGAAGTTTCGGACTCTTGTTTGTGAATGGGAAATGTCGGTTCTGTGGAGTGGGATTGAGAAGTGTTGGATCAATGGTGGGTGAATGTGAAGTTTCGGCCCAGTAGTATATGAATGGGAAGTGTTGCATCAGTGTTGTGTAAATGGGGAAGAGTTGGAGCAGTGGTTTGTGATCAGTGTTGGATCTCAGGTACGTGAATTCTGATGTGTTGGATCTGTGGTTTGTGAATTGGGAAGTGTTGGATCAGTGGAATGTGATTGGGAAGTGTCGGACAGTGGTTAGTGTATTGGACGTGTTGGATCAGTGGTTTGTGAATGGGAAGTGTCGGTTCAGAGGTGTTTGAATGGGAAGTTTCTGATTACGGGTGTGTGAATGGGAAGTGTCTGGTCAGTGGTGTTTGAATGGCAAGTGTCGGGTCAGTGGGGTTTGATTGAGAAGTGTTGGATCAATGTTAGGTGAATGTGAAGTTTCGGGTTAGAAGTATATGAATGGGATGTGTTGGATCAGTGCTGTGTACATGGGGATGTGTGGGATCAGAGGTGTGTGAAAGGGAAGTGTCGGATGGGTGGAGTGGGATTGAGAAGTGTTGGATCAATGGTGGGTGAATGTGCAGTTTCGTGTCAGTAGTATATGAATGGGAAGTGTTGTATCAGTGTTGTGTAAAAGGAGAAGTGCTGGATCAGTGTTCTGTGAATTGGGAAGTGTTGGATCAGTGGTGTGTGAATGCGAAGTGTGGGTTCAGTGGTTAGTGAATGGGATGTGTCCGGTCAGTGGTGTGTGAAGGGGACGTGTTGGATCAGTGTTGTATGATGTTGGAAGAGTTGGATCAGTGGTTTGTGAATGGGAAGTGTTGGATTAGTGGTCTGTGAATTGGGAGGTATTTTGGATCAGTGGTGTGTGAATGTGAAGTTTCTGCTCAGTAGTATATGAATGGGTAGTGTTGCATCAGTTTTGTGTGTATGGGGAATTGTTGGATCAGTGGTTTGTGAATGGGTACTGTTGGATCAGTGGTGTCTGAATTGAGAAGTGTTGGATCAGTGGTTTGTGAATGGGCAGTGTTGGATCAGTGGTTTGTGAATGGGAAGACAAGGATCAGTGGTCTGTGAATGGTGATGTGCCTGATCAGTGGTGTGTGAAAGTGAACTGTCAGGTCAGTGGTTTGAGAATGGGATGGTTCGGACAGTTGTTTGTGAATGTGTCGTGTCGGTTAAGTCGTGTGTGAATGGGTGGTGTTGGACCAGTGGTTTGTGAATTGGATGTGTCGGGTCAGTGGAGTGGAAAGGGGATGTTTCGGACAGTTGTTTGTGAATGTGTCGTGTCGGTTAAGTCGTGTGTGAATGGGTGGTGTTGGACCAGAGGTTTGTGAATTGGATGTGTCCGGTCAGAGGTGTCTGAATGGGAAGTGTCGGATTACTGGTGTGTGAATGTGAAGTGTGGGTTCAGTGGATTGTGAATGGGAAGTGTTGGATCAGTAGTGTGTGAAGTTGGAAGTGTTGGATCAGTAGTATATGAATGGGAAGTGTTGTATCAGTGCTGTGTAAATGGGGATGAGTTGGAGCAGTGGTGTGTTAATTGGGAAGTGTTGGATCAGTGGTTTCTGAATGTCGAGTTTTGGATCAGTGGTTTGTGAATGGGAAGTGTTAAATCAGTTGCGTGTGATTTGGGAAGTGTTGCATCAGTGGTTTGTGAATGTGAAGTGTTGTATCAGTGGTTTGTGAATTGGGAAGTGTTGGATCGGTGGTCTGTGAATTGGGAAGTGTTGGATCAGTGATTTGTGAATGGGAAGTGTGGGTTCAGTAGTTTGTGAATGGGAATTGTCGGGTCAGTGGTGTGTGCATGGGATCTGTCAGGTCACTGGTTTGTGAATGGGAAGTTTCTAGTCAGTGGAGTGTGAAGGGGAAGTTTCGGACATTTGTTTGTGAAAGGGTCGAGTCGGTTAAGCTGAGTGTGAATGGGAGGTGTTGGACCAGTGGTTTGTGAATTCGATGTGTCGGGTCAGAGGTATCTGAATGGGAAGTGTCGTATTACTGGTGTGTGAATGCGAAGTGTGGGTTCAGTGGTTAGTGAATGGGATGTGTCCGGTCAGTGGTGTGTGAATGGGAAGTGTCGGGTCACTGGTGTGTGCATGGGACGTGTTGGATCAGCGGTGTGTGATGTTGGAAGTGTTGGATCAGTGGTCTGTGAATGGGATGTGTTGGATTAGTGGTCTGTGATTTGGGAGGTGTTTTGGATCAGTGGAGTGTGAATGGGAAGTGTTGGATCAAAGGTGGGTGAATGTGAAGTTTCTGGTCAGTAGTATATGAATGGGATGTGTTGCATCAGTTTTGTGTGTATGGGGAATTGTTGGATCAGTGGTTTGTGAATGGGTACTGTTGGATCAGTGGTGTGTGAATTGGGAAGTGTTGGATCAGTGGTTTGTGAATGGGCAGTGTTAGATCAGTGGTGTGTGAATTTGGAAGTGTTAGATCAGTGGTTTGTGAATGGCGAGTGTTGGATCAGTTGTTTGTGAATGGGAAGTCAAGGATCAGTGGTCTGTGAATTGGGAAGGGTTGGGTCAGTGGTGTGTGAATTGGGAAGTGTTGGATGAGTGGTGTGTGAATGGCGAGTGTTGGATCAGTTGTTTGTGAATGGGAAGTGTTGGATCAGTAGTGTGTGAATGGGAAGTTTCGGGTCAGTGTTAGTTGATTGGGAAGTGTTGGATCAGTGGCGTGCGAATGTGAAAATTCGGACAGCTGTTTGTGATTGAGAAGTGTCGGGTCAGTGGTGTGTGAATGGGAACTGTCAGTTCAGTGGTTTGTGAATGGGACGTGTTGGATCAGTGGTTTGTGAATGGGTACTGATGGATCAGTGGTTTGTGAATGGGAAGTCAAGGATCAGTGGTCTGTGAATTGGGTAGGGTTGGATAGGTGGTGTGTGAATAGGAAGTGTGGATTCACTGTTGTGTGAATGGGACATGTGGAATCAGTGGTTTATGAATGGGATGTGTCGGGACAGTGTCGGTGATTGGGAAGTGTTTGATTAGAAGCGTGTGAATGGGAAGTGCTGGGTCAGTGGTGTGTGAATGGGATTTGTCGGACACTGGTGTGTGAATGGGAAGTTTCGGACACTTGTTTGTGAATGGGAAATGTCGGTTCTGTGGAGTGGGATTGAGAAGTGTTGGATCAATGGTGGGTGAATGTGAAGTTTCGGCCCAGTAGTATATGTATGGGAAGTGTTGCATCAGTGTTGTGTAAACGGGGAAGAGTTGGAGCAGTGGTGTGTTAATTGGGAAGTGTTGGATCAGTGGTTTGTGAATGGGTTGGATCAGCGGTTTGTGAAAGGGAAGTGTGGGATCAGTGGTTAGTGAATGGCAAGTGTTGGATCAGTGGTGTGTGAATGCGGATGAGTTGGATCAGTGTTGTGTGAATAGGAAGTGTGGGTTCAGTGGTTTGTGAATGGGAAGTGTGGGATCAGTGGTTTGTGAATGGGATGTGTCGGGACAGTGTCGGCCATTGGGAACTGTTGGATTAGTAGTGTGTGAATGTGAAGTGTCGGACAGTGGTGTGTGTATGTGAAGTAGCGGGTCAGTGTTGAGCGAATGGGAAGTTTCGGACAACAGTTCTTTGTGAATCGGAAGTGTCGGGTCAGTGGAATGTGAATGGGAAGTGTCGGACAGTGTTGTGTGAATGGGAAGTTTCGGACAGTTGTTTGTGAATGGGAAGTGTAGGGTCTGTGGTGTGGGATTGAAAAGTGTTTGATCAATGGTGGGTGAATGTGAAGTTTCGGGTCAGCAGTATATGAATGGGAAGTGTTGCATCTGGGTTTTGTGTATGGGGAATTGTTGGATCAGTGGTTTCTGAATGGGTACTGTTGGATCAGTGGTGTGTGAATTGGGAAGTGTTGGATCAGTGGTGTGAGAATTGGGAAGTGTTGGATCAGTGGTGTGTGAATTGGGAAGTGTTGGATCAGTGGTGTGTGAATGGGATGTCAAGGATCAGTGGTCTCTGAATTGGGAAGGGTTGGATCAGTGGTGTGTGAAAGGGAAGTGTGGGATCAGTGGTTTATGAATGGGATGTGTTGGATCAGTGGTATGTGAATGGGATGTCAAGGATCAGTGGTCTCTGAATTGGGAAGGGTTGGATCAGTGGTGTGTGAAAGGGAAGTGTGGGATCAGTGGTTTGTGAATGGGATGTGTTGGATCAGTGGTATGTGAATGGGATGTCAAGGATCAGTGGTCTCTGAATTGGGAAGGGTTGGATCAGTGGTGTGTGAAAGGGAAATGTGGGATCAGTGGTTTGTTAATGGGAAGTGTTGGATCAGTGGTGTGTGAATGCGGATGAGTTGGATCTGTGGTGTGTGAATAGGAAGTGCTGGATCAGTGGTGTGTGAATGCGGATTAGTTGGATCTGTGGTGTGTGAATAGGACGTATGGGTTCAGTGGTTTGTGAATGGGAAGTGTGGGATCAGTGGTTTGTGAATGGGATGTGTCGGGACAGTGTCGGTGATTGGGAAGTGTTGGATTAGTAGTGTGTGAATGGGAAGTGTTGTGTCAGTGGTGTGTGAATGGGATGTGTCGGACAGTGGTGTCTGAATGGGAAGTTTCGGGCACTTGTGTGTGAATGAGAAATGTCGGTTATGTGGAGTGGGCTTGAGAAGTGTTAGATCAATTGTGGGTGAATGTGAAGTTTCGGTTCAGAAGTATATGAATGGGAAGTGTTGCATCAGTGTTGTGTATATGGGGAAGTGTTGGGTCAGTGGTTTGTGAATGGGTACTGTTGGTTCAGTGGTTTGTGAATGAGAAGTCAAGGATCAGTGGTCTGTGAATTGGGAAAGGATGGATCAGTGGTGTGTGAAAGGGAAGTGTGGGATCAGTGGTTTGTGAATGGGAAGTGTTGAATCAGTGGTATGTGAATGGGAAGTAGCGGTCAGTGTTGAGCGAATGGGAAGTTTCGGACAGTTTTTTTGTGAATGGGAAGTGTCGTGTCAGTGGAGTGTGAATGGAAGTGTCGGACAGTGGTGTGTGAATGGGAAGTGTTGGATCAGTGGTGTGTGAAAAGGAAGTGTGCGATCAGTGGTTTGTGAAAGGGAAGTGTTGGATCAGTGATGTGTGAATGCGGATGATTTGGATCAGTGGTGTGTGAATAGGAAGTGTGGGTTCAGTGGTTTGTGAGTGGGAAGGGTGGAATCAGTGGTTTGTGAATGGGATGTGTCGGGACAGTGTCGGTGATTAGGAAGTGTTGGATTAGTAGTGTGTGAATGGGAAGTGTTGGGCCAGTGGTCTGTGAATGGGATGTGCAGAACAGTGGTGTGTGAATGGGAAGTGTGGGTTCAGTGGTATGTGAATGGGAAGTGTGGGATCAGTGGCGTGTGAATGGGATGTGTCGGACAGTGGTGTGTGAATGGGAAGTTTCGGACACTTCTTTGTGAATGGGAAATGTCGGTTCTGTGGAGTGGGATTGAGAAGTGTTGGATCAATTGTGGGTGAATGTGAAGTTTCGGCCCAGTAGTATATGAATGGGAAGTGCTGTCTCAATTTTGTGTAAATGGGGAAGAGTTGGAGCAGTGGTTTCTGATTGTCGAGTGTTGGATAAGTGGTGTGTGAATTGGGAAGTGTTGGATCTGTGGTTTGTGAATTGGGAAGTGTTGGATCAGTGGTCTGTGAATTGGGAAGTGTGGGAACAGTGGAGTGTGAATGGGAAGTGTGGGATCAGTGGTGTGTGAATGGGATGTGTCGGACAGTGGTGTGTGAATGGGAAATTTCGGGTCAGTAGGATATGAATGGGAAGTGTTGTATCAATGTTGTGTAAATGTGGAAGAGTTTGAGCAGTGGGGTGTGAATGGGAAGTGTCGGACAGTGGTGTATGAATGGGATGTGTCGGACAGTGGTGTGTGAATGGGAAGTTGCGGACACTTGTTTGTGAATGGGAAATGTCGGTTCTGTGGAGTGGGATTGAGAAGTGTTGGATCAATTGTGGGTGAATGTGAAGTTTCGGCCCAGTAGTATATGAATGGGATGTGTTGTCTCAATGTTGTGTAAATGTGGAAGAGTTTGAGCAGTGGGGTGTGAATGGGAAGTGTCGGACAGTGGTGTGTGAATGGGAAATTTCGGGTCAGTAGGATATGAATGGGAAGTGTTGTATCAGTGTTGTGTAAATGGGGAGGAGTTGGAGCCGTGGTGTGTTAATTAGGAAGTGTTGGATCAGTGGTTTCTGATTGTCGAGTGTTGGATAAGTGGTTTGTGAATGGGAAGTGTTGGATCAGTGGTTTGTGAATTGGGAAGTGTTGGATCTGGGGTTTGTGAATGGGAAGTGTTGGATCTGGGGTTTGTGAATGGGAAGTGTTCGATCTGTGGTTTGTGAATTGGGAAGTGTTGGATCAGGGGTCTGTGAATTGGGAAGTGTTGGATCAGTGGTTTGTGAATGGGCAGTGTTGGATTAGTGGTTTGTGAATGGGAAGTCAATGATCAGTTGTCTGTGAATTGGCAAGGGTTGGATCTGTGGTGTGTGAAAAGGAAGTGTGGGATCAGTGGTTTGTGAAAGGGAAGTGTTGGATCAGTGTGTGAATGCGGATGATTTGGATCAGTGATGTGTGAATAGGAAGTGTGGGTTCAGTGGTTTGTGAATGGGAAGTGTTGGATCAGTGGTTTGTGAATTGGGAAGTGTTGGATCTGTGGAGTGGGATTGAGAAGTGTTGGATCAATGGTGGGTGAATGTGAAGTTTCGGCCCAGTAGTATATGTATGGGAAGTGTTGCATCAGTGTTGTGTAAACGGGGAAGAGTTGGAGCAGTGGTGTGTTAATTGGGAAGTGTTGGATCAGTGGTTTGTGAATGGGTTGGATCAGCGGTTTGTGAATGGGAAGTTTTGGATTTGTGGTTTGTGAATTGGGAAGTGTTGGATCAATGGTCTGTGAATTGGGAAGTGTTGGATCAGTGGAGTGTGAATGGGAAGTGTCGGACAGTGGTATATGAATGGGAAGTGCCGGGTCAGTGGCGTGCGAATGGGGAGTTTCGGACATTTGTTTGTGAATGGGTCGTGTCGGTTAAGCCGTGTGTGAATGGGAGGTGTTGGACCAGTGGTTTGTGAATTGGATGTGTCGGGTCAGAGGTGTCTGAATGGGAAGTGTCGGATTACTGGTGTGTGAATGTGAAGTGTGGGTTCAGTGGTTTGTGAATGGGAAGTGTCCGGTCAGTGGTGTGTGAATGGGAAGTGTTGGATCAGAAGTGTGTGAAGTTGGAAGTGTTGGATCAGTTGTTTGTGAATGGGAAGTGTTGGATCAGGAGTGTGTGAATGGGAAGTTTCGGGTCAGTTTTAGTTGATTGGGAAGTGTTGGATCAGTGGTGTGTGAATGGGGATGTGCTGGATCAGTGGTGTGTGAATGGGAAGTGTGGGCTCAGTGGTTAGTGAATGGGAAGTGTTGGCTCAGTGGCGTGTGAATGGGATGTGTCGGACAGTGGAGTGTGAAAGGAAAGTTCCTGACACTTGTTTGTGAATGGGAAATGTCGGTTATGTGGAGTGGGACTGAGAAGTGTTGGATCAATGGTGGGTGAATGTGAAGTTTCGGGTCAGTAGTATATGAATGGGAAGTGTTGCATCAGTGTTGTGTATATGGGGAAGTGTTGGATCAGTGGTTTATGAATGGGTACTGTTGGATCAGTGGTTTGTGAATGGGAAGTCAAGGATCAGTGGTCTGTGAATTGGGAAAGGTTGGATCAGTGGTGTGTGAAAGGGAAGTGTGGGATCAGTGGTTAGTGAATGGGAAGTGTTGGATCAGTGGTGTGTGAATGCGGATGAGTTGGATCAGTGTTGTGTGAATAGGAAGTGTGGGTTCAGTGGTTTGTGAATGGGAAGTGTGGGATCAGTGGTTTGTGAATGGGATGTGTCGGGACAGTGTCGGCCATTGGGAACTGTTGGATTAGTAGTGTGTGAATGTGAAGTGTCGGACAGTGGTATGTGTATGTGAAGTAGCGGGTCAGTGTTGAGCGAATGGGAAGTTTCGGACAACAGTTCTTTGTGAATCGGAAGTGTCGGGTCAGTGGAATGTGAATGGGAAGTGTCGGACAGTGTTGTGTGAATGGGAAGTTTCGGACAGTTGTTTGTGAATGGGAAGTGTAGGGTCTGTGGTGTGGGATTGAAAAGTGTTTGATCAATGGTGGGTGAATGTGAAGTTTCGGGTCAGCAGTATATGAATGGGAAGTGTTGCATCTGGGTTTTGTGTATGGGGAATTGTTGGATCAGTGGTTTCTGAATGGGTACTGTTGGATCAGTGGTGTGTGAATTGGGAAGTGTTGGATCAGTGGTGTGAGAATTGGGAAGTGTTGGATCAGTGGTGTGTGAATTGGGAAGTGTTGGATCAGTGGTGTGTGAATGGGATGTCAAGGATCAGTGGTCTCTGAATTGGGAAGGGTTGGATCAGTGGTGTGTGAAAGGGAAGTGTGGGATCAGTGGTTTATGAATGGGATGTGTTGGATCAGTGGTATGTGAATGGGATGTCAAGGATCAGTGGTCTCTGAATTGGGAAGGGTTGGATCAGTGGTGTGTGAAAGGGAAGTGTGGGATCAGTGGTTTGTGAATGGGATGTGTTGGATCAGTGGTATGTGAATGGGATGTCAAGGATCAGTGGTCTCTGAATTGGGAAGGGTTGGATCAGTGGTGTGTGAAAGGGAAATGTGGGATCAGTGGTTTGTTAATGGGAAGTGTTGGATCAGTGGTGTGTGAATGCGGATGAGTTGGATCTGTGGTGTGTGAATAGGAAGTGCTGGATCAGTGGTGTGTGAATGCGGATTAGTTGGATCTGTGGTGTGTGAATAGGACGTATGGGTTCAGTGGTTTGTGAATGGGAAGTGTGGGATCAGTGGTTTGTGAATGGGATGTGTCGGGACAGTGTCGGTGATTGGGAAGTGTTGGATTAGTAGTGTGTGAATGGGAAGTGTTGTGTCAGTGGTGTGTGAATGGGATGTGTCGGACAGTGGTGTCTGAATGGGAAGTTTCGGGCACTTGTGTGTGAATGAGAAATGTCGGTTATGTGGAGTGGGCTTGAGAAGTGTTAGATCAATTGTGGGTGAATGTGAAGTTTCGGTTCAGAAGTATATGAATGGGAAGTGTTGCATCAGTGTTGTGTATATGGGGAAGTGTTGGGTCAGTGGTTTGTGAATGGGTACTGTTGGTTCAGTGGTTTGTGAATGAGAAGTCAAGGATCAGTGGTCTGTGAATTGGGAAAGGATGGATCAGTGGTGTGTGAAAGGGAAGTGTGGGATCAGTGGTTTGTGAATGGGAAGTGTTGAATCAGTGGTATGTGAATGGGAAGTAGCGGTCAGTGTTGAGCGAATGGGAAGTTTCGGACAGTTTTTTTGTGAATGGGAAGTGTCGTGTCAGTGGAGTGTGAATGGAAGTGTCGGACAGTGGTGTGTGAATGGGAAGTGTTGGATCAGTGGTGTGTGAAAAGGAAGTGTGCGATCAGTGGTTTGTGAAAGGGAAGTGTTGGATCAGTGATGTGTGAATGCGGATGATTTGGATCAGTGGTGTGTGAATAGGAAGTGTGGGTTCAGTGGTTTGTGAGTGGGAAGGGTGGAATCAGTGGTTTGTGAATGGGATGTGTCGGGACAGTGTCGGTGATTAGGAAGTGTTGGATTAGTAGTGTGTGAATGGGAAGTGTTGGGCCAGTGGTCTGTGAATGGGATGTGCAGAACAGTGGTGTGTGAATGGGAAGTGTGGGTTCAGTGGTATGTGAATGGGAAGTGTGGGATCAGTGGCGTGTGAATGGGATGTGTCGGACAGTGGTGTGTGAATGGGAAGTTTCGGACACTTCTTTGTGAATGGGAAATGTCGGTTCTGTGGAGTGGGATTGAGAAGTGTTGGATCAATTGTGGGTGAATGTGAAGTTTCGGCCCAGTAGTATATGAATGGGAAGTGCTGTCTCAATTTTGTGTAAATGGGGAAGAGTTGGAGCAGTGGTTTCTGATTGTCGAGTGTTGGATAAGTGGTGTGTGAATTGGGAAGTGTTGGATCTGTGGTTTGTGAATTGGGAAGTGTTGGATCAGTGGTCTGTGAATTGGGAAGTGTGGGAACAGTGGAGTGTGAATGGGAAGTGTGGGATCAGTGGTGTGTGAATGGGATGTGTCGGACAGTGGTGTGTGAATGGGAAATTTCGGGTCAGTAGGATATGAATGGGAAGTGTTGTATCAATGTTGTGTAAATGTGGAAGAGTTTGAGCAGTGGGGTGTGAATGGGAAGTGTCGGACAGTGGTGTATGAATGGGATGTGTCGGACAGTGGTGTGTGAATGGGAAGTTGCGGACACTTGTTTGTGAATGGGAAATGTCGGTTCTGTGGAGTGGGATTGAGAAGTGTTGGATCAATTGTGGGTGAATGTGAAGTTTCGGCCCAGTAGTATATGAATGGGATGTGTTGTCTCAATGTTGTGTAAATGTGGAAGAGTTTGAGCAGTGGGGTGTGAATGGGAAGTGTCGGACAGTGGTGTGTGAATGGGAAATTTCGGGTCAGTAGGATATGAATGGGAAGTGTTGTATCAGTGTTGTGTAAATGGGGAGGAGTTGGAGCCGTGGTGTGTTAATTAGGAAGTGTTGGATCAGTGGTTTCTGATTGTCGAGTGTTGGATAAGTGGTTTGTGAATGGGAAGTGTTGGATCAGTGGTTTGTGAATTGGGAAGTGTTGGATCTGGGGTTTGTGAATGGGAAGTGTTGGATCTGGGGTTTGTGAATGGGAAGTGTTCGATCTGTGGTTTGTGAATTGGGAAGTGTTGGATCAGGGGTCTGTGAATTGGGAAGTGTTGGATCAGTGGTTTGTGAATGGGCAGTGTTGGATTAGTGGTTTGTGAATGGGAAGTCAATGATCAGTTGTCTGTGAATTGGCAAGGGTTGGATCTGTGGTGTGTGAAAAGGAAGTGTGGGATCAGTGGTTTGTGAAAGGGAAGTGTTGGATCAGTGTGTGAATGCGGATGATTTGGATCAGTGATGTGTGAATAGGAAGTGTGGGTTCAGTGGTTTGTGAGTGGGAAGTGTGGAATCAGTGGTTTGTGAATGGGATGTGTCGGGACAGTTTCGGTGATTAGGAAGTGTTGGATTAGTAGTGTGTGAATGGGAAGTGTTGGGCCAGTGGTCTGTGAATGGGATGTGTCGAACAGTGGTGTGTGAATGTGAAATTTCGGACACTTGTTTGTGAATGGGAAATGTCGGTTCTGTGGATTGGGATTGAGAAGTGTTGGATCAATTGTGGGTGAATGTGAAGTTTCGGCCCAGTAGTATATGAATGGAAGTGCTGTCTCAATTTTGTGTAAATGGGGAAGAGTTGGAGCAGTGGTTTCTGATTGTCGAGTGTTGGATAAGTGGTGTGTGAATTGGGAAGTGTTGGATCAGTGGTGTGTGAATTGGGAAGTGTTGGATCAGTGGTGTGTGAATTGGGAAGTGTTGGATCAGTGGTCTGTGAATTGGGAAGTGTTGGATCAGTGGAGTGTGAATGGGAAGTGTCGGACAGTGGTATGTGAATGGGAAGTGTCGGTTCAGAGGTGTTTGAATGGGAAGTTTCCGATTACGGGTGTGTGAATGGGAAGTGTCTGGTCAGTGGTGTGTGAATGGGAAGTGTCGGGTCAGTGGGGTGTGATTGTGAAGTGTTGGATCAATGGTAGGTGAATGTGAAGTTTCGGGTCAGTAATATATGAATGGGATGTGTTGGATCAGTGCTGTGTACATGGGGATGTGAGGGATCAGTGGTGTGTTAATTGGAAGTGTCGGATGGGTGGAGTGGGATTGAGAAGTGTTGGATCATTGGTGGGTGAATGTGAAGTTTCGTGTCAGTAGTATATGAATGGGAATTGTTGTATCAGTGTTGTGTAAATGGGGAAGTGTTGGATCAGTGGTTTGGGAATGTGAAGTGTTGGATCAGTGGTGTGTGAATGGGTAGAGATGGGTCAATGGTGTGTGAATGGTAAGTTTCGGACACTTGTTTGTGAGTGGGAAATGTCGGTTATGTGGAGTGGGTTTGAGAAGTGTTGGATCAATGGTGGGTGAATGTGAAGTTTCGGTTCAGTAGTATATGAATGGGAAGTGTTGCATCAGTGTTGTGTGTATGGGCAATTGTTGGATCAGGGGTTTGTGAATGGGTACTGTTGGATCAGTGGTTTGTGAATTGTATGTGTCGGGTCAGAGGTGTCTGAATGGGATGTGTCGGATCACTGGTGTGTGAATGGGAAGTGTTGTTTAGTGGTTTGTGAATGGGAAGTGTCCCGTCAGTTGTATGTGAATGGGAACTGTCAGGTCAGTGGTTTGTGAATGGGACGTGTTGGATCAGTGGTGTGTGAATGGGAAGTGTCGGGTCAGTGGTGTGTGGATGGGAAGTGTTGGATCAGTGGTTTGTGAATAGGGAAGTGTTGGATCAGTGGTTTGTGAATGGGCAGTGTTGGATCAGTGGTTTGTGAATGGGAAGTCAAGGATCAGTTGTCTGTGAATTGGGAAGTGTGGGAACAGTGGAGTGTGAATGGGAAATGTGGGTTCAGTGGTATGTGAATTGGAAGTGTGGGATCAGTGGTGTGTGAATGGGATGTGTCGGACAGTGGTGTGTGAATGGGAAATGTCGGTTCTGTGGAGTGGGATTGAGAAGTGGTGGATCAATTGTGGGTGAATGTGAAGTTTCGGCCCAGTAGTATATGAATGGGATGTGTTGTCTCAATGCTGTGTAAATGTGGAAGAGTTTGAGCAGTGGGGTGTGAATGGGAAGTGTCGGATAGTGGTGTGTGAATGGAAAATTTCGGGTCAGTAGGATATGAATGGGAAGTGTTGTATCAGTGTTGTGTAAATGGGGAGGAGTTGGAGCCGTGGTGTGTTAATTAGGAAGAGTTGGAGCAGTGGTTTCAGATTGTCGAGTGTTGGATAAGTGGTTTGTGAATGGGAAGTGTTGGATCAGTGGTTTGTGAATTGGGAAGTGTTGGATCTGGGGTTTGTGAATGGGAAGTGTTGGATCTGGGGTTTGTGAATGGGAAGTGTTGGATCTGTGGTTTGTGAATTGGGAAGTGTTGGATCTGGGGTTTGTGAATGGGAAGTGTTGGATCTGGGGTTTGTGAATGGGAAGTGTTGGATCTGTGGTTTGTGAAATGGGAAGTGTTGGATCAGTGGTCTGTGAATTGGGAAGTGATGGATCAGTGGTTTGTGAATGGGAAGTGTTGGATCTGTGGTTTGTGAATTGGGAAGTGTTGGATCTGTGGTTTGTGAATTGGGAAGTGTTGGATCTGGGGTTTGTGAATGGGAAGTGTTGGATCTGGGGTTTGTGAATGGGAAGTGTTGGATCTTTGGTTTGTGAATTGGGAAGTGTTGGATCAGTGGTCTGTGAATTGGGAAGTGATGGATCAGTGGTTTGTGAATGGGCAGTGTCGGACAGTGGCATGTGAATGGGAAATGCCGGATCAGTGGCGTGCGAATGTGAAGATTCGGACAGCTGTTTGTGAATGGGAAGTGTCGGTTCAGAGGTGTTTGAATGGGAAGTTTCCGATTACGGGTCTGAGAATGGGAAGTATCTGGTCAGTGGTGTGTGAATAGGGAAGTGTTGGATCAGTGGTTTGTGAATGGGCAGTGTTGGATCAGTGGTTTGTGAATGGGAATTCAAGGATCAGTTGTCTGTGAATTGAGAGGTGTTGGATCATTGGTGGGTGAATGTGAAGTTTCGTGTCAGTAGTATATGAATGGGAATTGTTGTATCAGTGTTGTGTAAATGGGGAAGTGTTGGATCAATGGTTTGGGAATGGGAAGTGCTGGATCAGTGTTCTGTGAATTGGTAAGTGTTGAATCAGTGCTTTGTGAATGGAGAGTGTCGGATCAGTGGTGTGTGAAAGGGAAGTGTCCGACAGTGGTGTGTGAATGGGAAGTGCCGGGTCAGCGGCGTGCGAATGTGAAGATTCGGACAGCTGTTTGTGAATGTGAAGTGTCGGGTCAGTGGTGTGTGAATGGGAACTGTCAGTTCAGTGGTTTTGCGAATGGGACGTGTTGGATCAATGGTTTGTGAATGGGAAGTGTCGGTTCAGAGGTGTTTGAATGGGAAGTTTCCGATTACGGGTGTGTGAATGGGAAGTGTCTGGTCAGTGGTGTGTGAATGGGAAGTGTCGGGTCAGTGGGGTGTGATTGTGAAGTGTTGGATCAATGGTAGGTGAATGTGAAGTTTCGGGTCAGTAATATATGAATGGGATGTGTTGGATCAGTGCTGTGTACATGGGGATGTGAGGGATCAGTGGTGTGTTAATTGGAAGTGTCGGAAGGGTGGAGTGGGATTGAGAAGTGTTGGATCATTGGTGGGTGAATGTGAAGTTTCGTGTCAGTAGTATATGAATGGGAATTGTTGTATCAGTGTTGTGTAAATGGGGAAGTGTTGGATCAGTGGTTTGGGAATGGGAAGTGCTGGATCAGTGTTCTGTGAATTGGTAAGTGTTGAATCAGTGCTTTGTGAATGGAGAGTGTGGGATCAGTGGTGTGTGAAAGGGAAGTGTCCGACAGTGGTGTGTGAATGGGTAGCGTTGGGTCAATGGTGTGTGAATGGTAAGTTTCGGACACTTGTTTGTGAGTTGGAAATGTCGGTTATGTGGAGTGGGTTTGAGAAGTGTTGGATCAATGGTGGGTGAATGTGAAGTTTCGGTTCAGTAGTATATGAATGGGAAGTGTTGCATCAGTGTTGTGTGTATGGGGAATTGTTGGATCAGTGGTTTGTGAATGGGTACTGTTGGATCAGTGGTTTGTGAATTGTATGTGTCGGGTCAGAGGTGTCTGAATGGGATGTGTCGGATTACTGGTGTGTGAATGGGAAGTGTTGTTTAGTGGTTTGTGAATGGGAAGTGTCCGGTCAGTTGTATGTGAATGGGAACTGTCAGGTCAGTGGTTTGTGAATGGGACGTGTTGGATCAGTGGTGTGTGAATGGGAAGTGTCGGGTCAGTGGTGTGTGAATGGGAAGTGTTGGATCAGTGGTTTGTGAATAGGGAAGTGTTGGATCAGAGGTTTGTGAATGGGCAGCGTTGGATCAGTGGTTTGTGAATGTGAAGTCAAGGATCAGTTGTCTGTGAATTGGGAAGGGTTGGATCAGTGGTGTGTGAATAGTAAGTGTGGGTTCAGTGGTATGTGAAAGGGAAGTGTGGGATCAGTGGTGTGTGAATGGGATGTGTCGGACAGTGGTGTGTGAATGGGAAGATTCGGACACTTGTTTGTGAATGGGAAATGTCGGTTCTGTGGAGTGGGATTGAGAAGTGTTGGATCAATTGTGGGTGAATGTGAAGTTTCGCCCAGTAGTATATGAATGGGATGTGTTGTCTCAATGTTGTGTAAATGTGGAAGAGTTGGAGCAGTGGGGTGTGAATGGGAAGTGTCGGACAGTGGTGTATGAATGGGAAGTTTCGTGTCTGTAGGATATGAATGGGATGTGTTGTATCAGTGTTGTGTAAATGGGGAAGAGTTGGAGCAGTTGTGTCTTAATTGGGAAGATTTGTATCAGTGGTTTCTGAATGTTGGCTGTTGGATCAGTGATTTGTGAATGGGAAGTATTGCATCAGTGATGTGTGAATTGGGAAGTGTTGGATCAGTGGTCTGTGAACTGGGAAGGGTTGGATCAGTGATGTGTGATTGGGAAGTGTGGGATCAGTGGTATGTGAATGGAGAGTGTCGGATCAGTGGTTTGTGAATGGAAAGTGTCGGGACAGTGGCCTGTGATTGGCAGTGTTGGGTCATTGGTGCGTGAATGTGAACTGTCAGTTCAATGGTTTGTGAATGGGACGTGTTGGATCAGTGGTTGGTGAATGGGATGTATCAGTTTAGAGGTGTCTGAATGGGAAGTGTCGGTTCTGTGGAGTCTGAATGGGAAGTGTCCGGTCTGTGGAGAGGGATTGAGAAGTGTTGGATCGATGGTGGGTGTATGTGAAGTTTCGGGTCAGTAGTATATGAATGGGAAGTGTTGCATCAGTGTTATGAATATGAGGAAGTGTTGGAACAGCGGTTTGTGAATGGGTACTGTTGGATCAGTGGTTTGTGAATGGGATGTCAAGGATCAGTGGTCTCTGAATTGGGAAGGGTTGGATCAGTGGTGTGTGAAAGGGAAGTGTGGGATCAGTGGTTTGTGAATGGGATGTGTTGGATCAGTGGCATGTGAATGGGATGTCAAGGATCAGTGGTCTCTGAATTGGGAAGGGTTGGATCAGTGGTGTGTGAAAGGGAAGTGTGGGATCAGTGGTTTGTGAATGGGATGTATTGGATCAGTGGCATGTGAATGGGATGTCAAGGATCAGTGGTCTCTGAATTGGGAAGGGTTGGATCAGTGGTGTGTGAATGCGGATGAGTTGGATCTGTGGTGAGTGAATAGGACGTGTGGGTTCAGTGGTTTGTGAATGGGAAGTGTGGGATCAGTGGTTTGTGAATGGGATGTGTCGGGACAGTGTCGGTGATTGGGAAGTGTTGGATTAGTAGTGTGTGAATGGGAAGTGTTGTGTCAGTGGTGTGTAAATGGGATGTGTCGGACAGTGGTGTCTGAATGGGAAGTTTCGGGCACTTGTGTGTGAATGAGAAATGTCGGTTATGTGGAGTGGGCTTGAGAAGTGTTAGATCAATGGTGGGTGAATGTGAAGTTTCGGTTCAGAAGTATATGAATGGGAAGTGTTGCATCAGTGTTGTGTATATGGGGAAGTGTTGGATCAGTGGTTTGTGAATGAGAAGTCAAGGATCAGTGGTCTGTGAATTGGGAAAGGATGGATCAGTGGTGTGTGAAAGGGAAGTGTGGGATCAGTGGTTTGTGAATGGGAAGTGTTGGATCATTGGTATGTGAATGGGAAGTAGCGGTCAGTGTTGAGCGAATGGGAAGTTTCGGACAGTTTTTTTGTGAATGGGAAGTGTCGTGTCAGTGGAGTGTGAATGGAAGTGTCGGACAGTGGTGTGTGAATGGGAAGTTTCGGACAGTTGTTTGTGAATGGGAAGTGTCGGTTATGTGGAGTGGGCTTGAGAAGTGTTAGATCAATGGTGGGTGAATGTGAAGTTTCGGTTCAGAAGTATATGAATGGGAAGTGTTGCATCAGTGTTGTGTATATGGGGAAGTGTTGGATCAGTGGTTTGTGAATGGGTACTGTTGGTTCAGTGGTTTGTGAATGGGAAGTCAAGGATCAGTGGTCTGTGAATTGGGAAAGGATTGATCAGTGGTGTGTGAAAGGGAAGTGTGGGATATGTGGTTTGTGAATGGGAAGTGTTTGATCAGTGGAATGTGAATGGGAAGTAGCGGTCAGTGTTGAGCGAATGGGAAGTTTCGGACAGTTTTTTTTTGAATGGGAAGTGTCGTGTCAGTGGAGTGTGAATGGAAGTGTCGGACAGTGGTGTGTGAATGGGAAGTTTCGGACAGTTGTTTGTGAATGGGAAGTGTCGGTTCTGTGGAGTGGGATTGAGAAGTGTTGGATCAATGGTGGGTGTATGTGAAGTTTCGGGTCAGCAGTAAATGTATGGGATGTGTTGCATCAGTGTTGTGTATATGGGGAAGTGTTGGATCAGTGGTTTGTGAATGGGTACTGTTGGATCAGTGGTTTGTGAATTGTATGTGTCGGGTCGGAGGTGTCTGAATGGGATGTGTCGGATTACTGGTGTGTGAATGGGAAGTGTTGTTTAGTGGTTTGTGAATGGGAAGTGTCCGGTCAGTTGTATGTGAATGGGAACTGTCAGGTCAGTGGTTTGTGAATGGGACGTGTTGGATCAGTGGTGTGTGAATGGGAAGTGTCGGGTCAGTGGTGTGTGAATGGGAAGTGTTGGATCAGTGGTTTGTGAATAGGGAAGTGTTGGATCCGAGGTTTCTGAATGGGCAGTGTTGGATCAGTGGTTTGTGAATGGGAAGTCAATTATTAGTTTTCTGTGAATTGGGAAGTGTGGGATCAGTGGTGTGTGAATGGGATGTGTCGGACAGTGGTGTGTGAATGGGAAGTTTCGGACACTTGTTTGTGAATGGGAAATGTCGGTTCTGTGGAGTGGGATTGAGAAGTGTTGGATCAATTGTGGGTGAATGTGAAGTTTCGCCCAGTAGTATATGAATGGGATGTGTTGTCTCAATGTTGTGTAAATGTGGAAGAGTTTGAGCAGAGGGGTGTGAATGGGAAGTGTCGGACAGTGGTGTATGAATGGGAAGTTTCGTGTCTGTAGGATATGAATGGGATGTGTTGTATCAGTGTTGTGTAAATGGGGAAGAGTTGGAGCAGTGGTGTCTTAATTGGGAAGTTTTGTATCAATGGTTTCTGAATGTTGGCTGTTGGATCAGTGGTTTGTGAATGGGAAGTGTTGGATCAGTGGTATGTGAATGGGAAGTAGCGGTCAGTGGAGTGTGAATGGAAGTGTCGGACAGTGGTGTGTGAATGGGAAGTTTCGGACAGTTGTTTGTGAATGGGAAGTGTCGGTTCTGTGGAGTGGGATTGAGAAGTGTTGGATCAATGGTGGGTGTATGTGAAGTTTCGGGTCAGCAGTAAATGTATGGGATGTGTTGCATCAGTGTTGTGTATATGGGGAAGTGTTGGATCAGTGGTTTGTGAATTGGGAAGTGTTGGATCAGTGGTTTGTGAATAGGCAGTGTTGGATTAGTGGTTTGTGAATGGGAAGTCAATGATCAGTTGTCTGTGAATTGGGAAGGGTTGAATCAGTGGTGTGTGAAAAGGAAGTGTGCGATCAGTGGTTTGTGAAAGGGAAGTGTTGGATCAGTGATGTGTGAATGCGGATGATTTGGATCAGTGGTGTGTGAATAGGAAGTGTGGTTTCAGTGGTTTGTGAGTGGGAAGGGTGGAATCAGTGGTTTGTGAATGGGATGTGTCGGGACAGTGTCGGTGATTAGGAAGTGTTGGATTAGTAGTGTGTGAATGGGAAGTGTTGGGCCAGTGGTCTGTGAATGGGATGTGTCGAACAGTGGTGTGTGAACGGGAAGTTTCGGACACTTGTTTGTGAATGGGAAATGTCGGTTCTGTGGATTGGGATTGAGAAGTGTTGGATCAATTGTGGGTGCATGTGAAGTTTCGGCCCAGTAGTATATGAATGGGAAGTGCTGTCTCAATTTTGTGTAAATGGGGAAGAGTTGGAGCAGTGGTTTCTGATTGTCGAGTGTTGGATAAGTGGTGTGTGAATTGGGAAGTGTTGGATCTGTGGTTTGTGAATTGGGAAGTGTTGGATCAGTGGACTGTGAATTGGATGTGTCGGACAGTGGTGTGTGAATGAGAAGTTTCGGACACTTGTTTGTGAATGGGAAATGTCGGTTCTGTGGAGTGTGATTGAGAAGTGTTGGATCAATGGTGGGTGAATGTGAAGTTTCGGTTCAGTAGTATATGAATGGGAAGTGTTGCATCAGTGTTGCGTGTATGGGCAATTGTTGGATCAGTGGTTTGTGAATGGGTACTGTTGGATCAGTGGTTTGTGAATTGTATGTGTCGGGTCAGAGGTGTCTGAATGGGATGTGTCGGATTACTGGTGTATGAATGGGAAGTGTTGTTTAGTGGTTTGTGAATGGGAAGTGTCCGGTCAGTTGTATGTGAATGGGAACTGTCAGGTCAGTGGTTTGTGAATGGGACATGTTGGATCAGTGGTGTGTGAATGGGAAGTGTCGGGTCAGTGGTGTGTGAATGGGAAGTGTTGGATCAGATGTTTGTGAATGGGCAGTGTTGGATCAGTGGTTTGTGAATGGTAAGTCAAGGATCAGTTGTCTGTGAATTGGGAAGGGTTGAATCAGTGGTGTGTGAATAGTAAGTGTGGGTTCAGTGGTATGTGAATGGGAAGTGTGGGATCAGTGGTGTGTGAATGGGATGTGTCGGACAGTGGTGTGTGAATGGGAAGATTCGGACACTTGTTTGTGAATGGGAAATGTCGGTTCTGTGGAGTGGGATTGAGAAGTGTTGGATCAATTGTGGGTGAATGTGAAGTTTCGCCCAGTAGTATATGAATGGGATGTGTTGTCTCAATGTTGTGTAAATGTGGAAGAGTTGGAGCAGTGGGGTGTGAATGGGAAGTGTCGGACAGTGGTGTATGAATGGGAAGTTTCGTGTCTGTAGGATATGAATGGGATGTGTTGTATCAGTGTTGTGTAAATGGGGAAGAGTTGGAGCAGTGGTGTCTTAATTGGGAAGATTTGTATCAGTGGTTTCTGAATGTTGGCTGTTGGATCAGTGATTTGTGAATGGGAAGTATTGCATCAGTGATGTGTGAATTGGGAAGTGTTGGATCAGTGGTCTGTGAACTGGGAAGGGTTGGATCAGTGATGTGTGATTGGGAAGTGTGGGATCAGTGGTATGTGAATGGAGAGTGTCGGATCAGTGGTTTGTGAATGGAAAGTGTCGGGACAGTGGCCTGTGATTGGCAGTGTTGGGTCATTGGTGCGTGAATGTGAACTGTCAGTTCAATGGTTTGTGAATGGGACGTGTTGGATCAGTGGTTGGTGAATGGGATGTATCAGTTTAGAGGTGTCTGAATGGGAAGTGTCGGTTCTGTGGAGTCTGAATGGGAAGTGTCCGGTCTGTGGAGAGGGATTGAGAAGTGTTGGATCGATGGTGGGTGTATGTGAAGTTTCGGGTCAGTAGTATATGAATGGGAAGTGTTGCATCAGTGTTATGAATATGAGGAAGTGTTGGAACAGCGGTTTGTGAATGGGTACTGTTGGATCAGTGGTTTGTGAATGGGATGTCAAGGATCAGTGGTCTCTGAATTGGGAAGGGTTGGATCAGTGGTGTGTGAAAGGGAAGTGTGGGATCAGTGGTTTGTGAATGGGATGTGTTGGATCAGTGGCATGTGAATGGGATGTCAAGGATCAGTGGTCTCTGAATTGGGAAGGGTTGGATCAGTGGTGTGTGAAAGGGAAGTGTGGGATCAGTGGTTTGTGAATGGGATGTGTTGGATCAGTGGCATGTGAATGGGATGTCAAGGATCAGTGGTCTCTGAATTGGGAAGGGTTGGATCAGTGGTGTGTGAATGCGGATGAGTTGGATCTGTGGTGTGTGAATAGGACGTGTGGGTTCAGTGGTTTGTGAATGGGAAGTGTGGGATCAGTGGTTTGTGAATGGGATGTGTCGGGACAGTGTCGGTGATTGGGAAGTGTTGGATTAGTAGTGTGTGAATGGGAAGTGTTGTGTCAGTGGTGTGTGAATGGGATGTGTCGGACAGTGGTGTCTGAATGGGAAGTTTCGGGCACTTGTGTGTGAATGAGAAATGTCGGTTATGTGGAGTGGGCTTGAGAAGTGTTAGATCAATGGTGGGTGAATGTGAAGTTTCGGTTCAGAAGTATATGAATGGGAAGTGTTGCATCAGTGTTGTGTATATGGGGAAGTGTTGGATCAGTGGTTTGTGAATGAGAAGTCAAGGATCAGTGGTCTGTGAATTGGGAAAGGATGGATCAGTGGTGTGTGAAAGGGAAGTGTGGGATCAGTGGTTTGTGAATGGGAAGTGTTCGATCAGTGGTATGTGAATGGGAAGTAGCGGTCAGTGTTGAGCGAATGGGAAGTTTCGGACAGTTTTTTTGTGAATGGGAAGTGTCGTGTCAGTGGAGTGTGAATGGAAGTGTCGGACAGTGGTGTGTGAATGGGAAGTTTCGGACAGTTGTTTGTGAATGGGAAGTGTCGGTTATGTGGAGTGGGCTTGAGAAGTGTTAGATCAATGGTGGGTGAATGTGAAGTTTCGGTTCAGAAGTATATGAATGGGAAGTGTTGCATCAGTGTTGTGTATATGGGGAAGTGTTGGATCAGTGGTTTGTGAATGGGTACTGTTGGTTCAGTGGTTTGTGAATGGGAAGTCAAGGATCAGTGGTCTGTGAATTGGGAAAGGATTGATCAGTGGTGTGTGAAAGGGAAGTGTGGGATATGTGGTTTGTGAATGGGAAGTGTTTGATCAGTGGTATGTGAATGGGAAGTAGCGGTCAGTGTTGAGCGAATGGGAAGTTTCGGACAGTTTTTTTTTGAATGGGAAGTGTCGTGTCAGTGGAGTGTGAATGGAAGTGTCGGACAGTGGTGTGTGAATGGGAAGTTTCGGACAGTTGTTTGTGAATGGGAAGTGTCGGTTCTGTGGAGTGGGATTGAGAAGTGTTGGATCAATGGTGGGTGTATGTGAAGTTTCGGGTCAGCAGTAAATGTATGGGATGTGTTGCATCAGTGTTGTGTATATGGGGAAGTGTTGGATCAGTGGTTTGTGAATGGGTACTGTTGGATCAGTGGTTTGTGAATTGTATGTGTCGGGTCGGAGGTGTCTGAATGGGATGTGTCGGATTACTGGTGTGTGAATGGGAAGTGTTGTTTAGTGGTTTGTGAATGGGAAGTGTCCGGTCAGTTGTATGTGAATGGGAACTGTCAGGTCAGTGGTTTGTGAATGGGACGTGTTGGATCAGTGGTGTGTGAACGGGAAGTGTCGGGTCAGTGGTGTGTGAATGGGAAGTGTTGGATCAGTGGTTTGTGAATAGGGAAGTGTTGGATCCGAGGTTTGTGAATGGGCAGTGTTGGATCAGTGGTTTGTGAATGGGAAGTCAATTATTAGTTTTCTGTGAATTGGGAAGTGTGGGATCAGTGGTGTGTGAATGGGATGTGTCGGACAGTGGTGTGTGAATGGGAAGTTTCGGACACTTGTTTGTGAATGGGAAATGTCGGTTCTGTGGAGTGGGATTGAGAAGTGTTGGATCAATTGTGGGTGAATGTGAAGTTTCGCCCAGTAGTATATGAATGGGATGTGTTGTCTCAATGTTGTATAAATGTGGAAGAGTTTGAGCAGAGGGGTGTGAATGGGAAGTGTCGGACAGTGGTGTATGAATGGGAAGTTTCGTGTCTGTAGGATATGAATGGGATGTGTTGTATCAGTGTTGTGTAAATGGGGAAGAGTTGGAGCAGTGGTGTCTTAATTGGGAAGTTTTGTATCAATGGTTTCTGAATGTTGGCTGTTGGATCAGTGGTTTGTGAATGGGAAGTGTTGGATCAGTGGTATGTGAATGGGAAGTAGCGGTCAGTGGAGTGTGAATGGAAGTGTCGGACAGTGGTGTGTGAATGGGAAGTTTCGGACAGTTGTTTGTGAATGGGAAGTGTCGGTTCTGTGGAGTGGGATTGAGAAGTGTTGGATCAATGGTGGGTGTATGTGAAGTTTCGGGTCAGCAGTAAATGTATGGGATGTGTTGCATCAGTGTTGTGTATATGGGGAAGTGTTGGATCAGTGGTTTGTGAATTGGGAAGTGTTGGATCAGTGGTTTGTGAATAGGCAGTGTTGGATTAGTGGTTTGTGAATGGGAAGTCAATGATCAGTTGTCTGTGAATTGGGAAGGGTTGAATCAGTGGTGTGTGAAAAGGAAGTGTGCGATCAGTGGTTTGTGAAAGGGAAGTGTTGGATCAGTGATGTGTGAATGCGGATGATTTTAATCAGTGGTGTGTTAATAGGAAGTGTGGTTTCAGTGGTTTGTGAGTGGGAAGGGTGGAATCAGTGGTTTGTGAATGGGATGTGTCGGGACAGTGTCGGTGATTAGGAAGTGTTGGATTAGTAGTGTGTGAATGGGAAGTGTTGGGCCAGTGGTCTGTGAATGGGATGTGTCGAACAGTGGTGTGTGAACGGGAAGTTTCGGACACTTGTTTGTGAATGGGAAATGTCGGTTCTGTGGATTGGGATTGAGAAGTGTTGGATCAATTGTGGGTGCATGTGAAGTTTCGGCCCAGTAGTATATGAATGGGAAGTGCTGTCTCAATTTTGTGTAAATGGGGAAGAGTTGGAGCAGTGGTTTCTGATTGTCGAGTGTTGGATAAGTGGTGTGTGAATTGGGAAGTGTTGGATCTGTGGTTTGTGAATTGGGAAGTGTTGGATCAGTGGTCTGTGAATTGGATGTGTCGGACAGTGGTGTGTGAATGAGAAGTTTCGGACACTTGTTTGTGAATGGGAAATGTCGGTTCTGTGGAGTGTGATTGAGAAGTGTTGGATCAATGGTGGGTGAATGTGAAGTTTCGGTTCAGTAGTATATGAATGGGAAGTGTTGCATCAGTGTTGTGTGTATGGGCAATTGTTGGATCAGTGGTTTGTGAATGGGTACTGTTGGATCAGTGGTTTGTGAATTGTATGTGTCGGGTCAGAGGTGTCTGAATGGGATGTGTCGGATTACTGGTGTATGAATGGGAAGTGTTGTTTAGTGGTTTGTGAATGGGAAGTGTCCGGTCAGTTGTATGTGAATGGGAACTGTCAGGTCAGTGGTTTGTGAATGGGACATGTTGGATCAGTGGTGTGTGAATGGGAAGTGTCGGGTCAGTGGTGTGTGAATGGGAAGTGTTGGATCAGATGTTTGTGAATGGGCAGTGTTGGATCAGTGGTTTGTGAATGGCAAGTCAAGGATCAGTTGTCTGTGAATTGGGAAGGGTTGAATCAGTGGTGTGTGAATAGTAAGTGTGGGTTCAGTGGTATGTGAATGGGAAGTGTGGGATCAGTGGTGTGTGAATGGGATGTGTCGGACAGTGGTGTGTGAATGGGAAGTTTCGGACACTTGTTTGTGAATGGGAAATGTCGGTTCTGTGGAGTGGGATTGAGAAGTGTTGGATCAATTGTGGGTGAATGTGAAGTTTCGCCCAGTAGTATATGAATGGGATGTGTTGTCTCAATGTTGTGTAAATGTGGAAGAGTTTGAGCAGTGGGGTGTGAATGGGAAGTGTCGGACAGTGGTGTATGAATGGGAAGTTTCGTGTCTGTAGGATATGAATGGGATGTGTTGTATCAGTGTTGTGTAAATGTGGAAGAGTTTGAGCAGTGGGGTGTGAATGGGAAGTGTCGGGACAGTGGCCTGTGATTGGAAGTGTTGGGTCATTGGTGCGTGAATGTGAACTGTCAGTTCAATGGTTTGGGAATGGGACGTGTTGGATCAGTGGTTGGTGAATGGGATGTATCAATTTAGAGGTGTCTGAATGGGAAGTGTCGGTTCTGTGGAGAGGGATTGAGAAGTGTTGGATCGATGGTGGGTGTATGTGAAGTTTCGGGTCAGTAGTATATGAATGGGAAGTGTTGCATCAGTGTTATGAATATGAGGAAGTGTTGGAACAGCGGTTTGTGAATGGGTACTGTTGGATTAGTGGTTTGTGAATGGGATGTCAAGGATCAGTGGTCTCTGAATTGGGAAGGGTTGGATCAGTGGTGTGTGAAAGGGAAGTGTGGGATCAGTGGTTTGTGAATGGGATGTGTTGGATCAGTGGCATGTGAATGGGATGTCAAGGATCAGTGGTCTCTGAATTGGGAAGGGTTGGATCAGTAGTGTGTGAATGCGGATGAGTTGGATCTGTGGTGTGTGAATAGGACGTGTGGGTTCAGTGGTTTGTGAATGGGAAGTGTGGGATCAGTGGTTTGTGAATGGGATGTGTCGGGACAGTGTCGGTGATTGGGAAGTGTTGGATTAGTAGTGTGTGAATGGGAAGTGTTGTGTCAGTGGTGTGTGAATGGGATGTGTCGAACAGTGGTGTGTGAACGGGAAGTTTCGGACACTTGTTTGTGAATGGGAAATGTCGGTTCTGTGGATTGGGATTGAGAAGTGTTGGATCAATTGTGGGTGCATGTGAAGTTTCGGCCCAGTAGTATATGAATGGGAAGTGCTGTCTCAATTTTGTGTAAATGGGGAAGAGTTGGAGCAGTGGTTTCTGATTGTCGAGTGTTGGATAAGTGGTGTGTGAATTGGGAAGTGTTGGATCTGTGGTTTGTGAATTGGGAAGTGTTGGATCAGTGGTCTGTGAATTGGATGTGTCGGACAGTGGTGTGTGAATGAGAAGTTTCGGACACTTGTTTGTGAATGGGAAATGTCGGTTCTGTGGAGTGTGATTGAGAAGTGTTGGATCAATGGTGGGTGAATGTGAAGTTTCGGTTCAGTAGTATATGAATGGGAAGTGTTGCATCAGTGTTGTGTGTATGGGCAATTGTTGGATCAGTGGTTTGTGAATGGGTACTGTTGGATCAGTGGTTTGTGAATTGTATGTGTCGGGTCAGAGGTGTCTGAATGGGATGTGTCGGATTACTGGTGTATGAATGGGAAGTGTTGTTTAGTGGTTTGTGAATGGGAAGTGTCCGGTCAGTTGTATGTGAATGGGAACTGTCAGGTCAGTGGTTTGTGAATGGGACATGTTGGATCAGTGGTGTGTGAATGGGAAGTGTCGGGTCAGTGGTGTGTGAATGGGAAGTGTTGGATCAGATGTTTGTGAATGGGCAGTGTTGGATCAGTGGTTTGTGAATGGCAAGTCAAGGATCAGTTGTCTGTGAATTGGGAAGGGTTGAATCAGTGGTGTGTGAATAGTAAGTGTGGGTTCAGTGGTATGTGAATGGGAAGTGTGGGATCAGTGGTGTGTGAATGGGATGTGTCGGACAGTGGTGTGTGAATGGGAAGTTTCGGACACTTGTTTGTGAATGGGAAATGTCGGTTCTGTGGAGTGGGATTGAGAAGTGTTGGATCAATTGTGGGTGAATGTGAAGTTTCGCCCAGTAGTATATGAATGGGATGTGTTGTCTCAATGTTGTGTAAATGTGGAAGAGTTTGAGCAGTGGGGTGTGAATGGGAAGTGTCGGACAGTGGTGTATGAATGGGAAGTTTCGTGTCTGTAGGATATGAATGGGATGTGTTGTATCAGTGTTGTGTAAATGTGGAAGAGTTTGAGCAGTGGGGTGTGAATGGGAAGTGTCGGGACAGTGGCCTGTGATTGGAAGTGTTGGGTCATTGGTGCGTGAATGTGAACTGTCAGTTCAATGGTTTGGGAATGGGACGTGTTGGATCAGTGGTTGGTGAATGGGATGTATCAATTTAGAGGTGTCTGAATGGGAAGTGTCGGTTCTGTGGAGAGGGATTGAGAAGTGTTGGATCGATGGTGGGTGTATGTGAAGTTTCGGGTCAGTAGTATATGAATGGGAAGTGTTGCATCAGTGTTATGAATATGAGGAAGTGTTGGAACAGCGGTTTGTGAATGGGTACTGTTGGATTAGTGGTTTGTGAATGGGATGTCAAGGATCAGTGGTCTCTGAATTGGGAAGGGTTGGATCAGTGGTGTGTGAAAGGGAAGTGTGGGATCAGTGGTTTGTGAATGGGATGTGTTGGATCAGTGGCATGTGAATGGGATGTCAAGGATCAGTGGTCTCTGAATTGGGAAGGGTTGGATCAGTAGTGTGTGAATGCGGATGAGTTGGATCTGTGGTGTGTGAATAGGACGTGTGGGTTCAGTGGTTTGTGAATGGGAAGTGTGGGATCAGTGGTTTGTGAATGGGATGTGTCGGGACAGTGTCGGTGATTGGGAAGTGTTGGATTAGTAGTGTGTGAATGGGAAGTGTTGTGTCAGTGGTGTGTGAATGGGATGTGTCGGACAGTGGTGTCTGAATGGGAAGTTTCGGGCACTTGTGTGTGAATGAGAAATGTCGGTTATGTGGAGTGGGCTTGAGAAGTGTTAGATCAATGGTGGGTGAATGTGAAGTTTCGGTTCAGAAGTATATGAATGGGAAGTGTTGCATCAGTGTTGTGTATATGGGGAAGTGTTGGATCAGTGGTTTGTGAATGGGTACTGTTGGTTCAGTGGTTTGTGAATGAGAAGTCAAGGATCAGTGGTCTGTGAATTGGGAAAGGATGGATCAGTGGTTTGTGAAAGGGAAGTGTGGGATCAGTGGTTTGTGAATGGGAAGTGTTGGATCAGTGGTATGTGAATGGGAAGTAGCGGTCAGTGTTGAGCGAATGGGAAGTTTCGGACAGTTTCTTTGTGAATGGGAAGTGTCGTGTCAGTGGAGTGTGTATGGAAGTGTCGGACAGTGGTGTGTGAATGGGACGTTTCGGACAGTTGTTTGTGAATGGAAAGTGTCGGTTCTGTGGAGTGGGATTGAGAATTGTTGGATCAATGGTGGGTGTATGTGAAGTTTCGGGTCAGCAGTAAATGAATGCGATGTGTTGCATCAGTGTTGTGTATATGGGGAAGTGTTGGATCAGTGGTCTGTGAATTGGGAAGTGTTGGATCAGTGGTTTGTGAATCGGCAGTGTTGGATTAGTGGTTTGTGAATGGGAAGTCAATGATCAGTTGTCTGTGAATTGGGAAGGGTTGAATCAGTGGTGTGTGAAAAGGAAGTGTGTGATCAGTGGTTTGTGAAAGGGAAGTGTTGGATCAGTGATGTGTGAATGCGGATGATTTGGATCAGTGGTGTGTGAATAGGAAGTGTGGGTTCAGTGGTTTGTGAGTGGGAAGGGTGGAATCAGTGGTTTGTGAATGGGATGTGTCGGGACAGTGCCGGTGATTAGGAAGTGTTGTATTAGTAGTGTGTGAATGGGAAGTGTTGGGCCAGTGGTCTGTGAATGGGATGTGTCGAACAGTGGTGTGTGAATGGGAAGTTTCGGACACTTGTTTGTGAATGGGAAATGTCGGTTCTGTGGATTGGGATTGAGAAGTGTTGGATCAATTGTGGGTGAATGTGAAGTTTCGGCCCAGTAGTATATGAATGGAAGTGCTGTCTCAATTTTGTGTAAATGGGGAAGAGTTGGAGCAGTGGTTTCTGATTGTCGAGTGTTGGATAAGTGGTGTGTGAATTGGGAAGTGTTGGATCAGTGGTCTGTGAATTGGGAAGTGTCGGACAGTGGTATGTGAATTGGAAGTGCCGGGTCAGCGGCGTGCGAATGTGAAGATTCGGACAGCTGTTTGTGAATGTGAAGTGTCGGGTCAGTGGTGTGTGAATGGGAACTGTCAGTTCAGTGGTTTTGCGAATGGGACGTGTTGGATCAATGGTTTGTGAATGGGAAGTGTCGGTTCAGAGGTGTTTGAATGGGAAGTTTCCGATTACGGGTGTGTGAATGGGAAGTGTCTGGTCAGTGGTGTTTGAATGGGAAGTGTCGGGTCAGTGGGGTGTGATTGTGAAGTGTTGGATCAATGGTAGGTGAATGTGAAGTTTCGGGTCAGTAATATATGAATGGGATGTGTTGGATCAGTGCTGTGTACATGGGGATGTGAGGGATCAGTGGTGTGTTAATTGGAAGTGTCGGATGGGTGGAGTGGGATTGAGAAGTGTTGGATCATTGGTGGGTGAATGTGAAGTTTCGTGTCAGTAGTATATGAATGGGAATTGTTGTATCAGTGTTGTGTAAATGGGGAAGTGTTGGATCAGTGGTTTGGGAATGGGAAGTGCTGGATCAGTGTTCTGTGAATTGGTAAGTGTTGAATCAGTGCTTTGTGAATGGAGAGTGTCGGATCAGTGGTGTGTGAATTGGGAAGTGTTGGATCAGTTGTCTGTGAACTGGGAAGTGTTGGATCAGTGATGTGTGAATGGGAAGTGTGGGATTTGTGGTTTGTGAATGGAGAGTGTCGGACAGTGGTGTCTGAATGGGATGTGTCGGATTACTTGTGTGTGAATGGGAAGTGTTGTTTAGTGGTTTGTGAATGGGAAGTGTCCGGTCAGTTGTATGTGAATGGGAACTGTCAGGTCAGTGGTTTGTGAATGGGACGTGTTGGATCAGTGGTGTGTGAATGGGAAGTGTCGGGTCAGTGGTGTGTGAATGGGAAGTGTTGGATCAGTGGTTTGTGAATAGGGAAGTGTTGGATCAGTGGTTTGTGAATGGGCAGTGTTGGATCAGTGGTTTGTGAATGGGAAGTCAAGGATCAGTTGTCTGTGAATTGGGAAGTGTTGGATCAGTGGTGTGTGAATAGTTAGTGTGGGTTCAGTGGTATGTGAATGGGAAGTGTGGAATCAGTGGTGTGTGAATGGGATGTGTCGGACAGTGGTGTGTGAATGGGAAGTTTCGGACACTTGTTTGTGAATGGGAAATGTCGGTTCTGTGGAGTGGGATTGAGAAGTGTTGGATCAATTGTGGGTGAATGTGAAGTTTCGGCCCAGTAGTATATGAATGGGATGTGTTGTCTCAATGTTGTGTAAATGCGGAAGAGTTTGAGCAGTGGTGTGTGAATGGGAAATTTCGGGTCAGTAGGATATGAATGGGAAGTGTTGTATCAGTGTTGTGTAAATGGGGAGGAGTTGGAGCCGTGGTGTGTTAATTAGGAAGTGTTGGATCAGTATTTTCTGATTGTCGAGTGTTGGATAAGTGGTTTGTGAATGGGAAGTGTTGGATCAGTGGTTTGTGAATGGGAAGTGTTGGATCAGTGGTTTGTGAATTGGGAAGTGTTGGATCTGGGGTTTGTGAATGGGAAGTGTTGGATCTGGGGTTTGTGAATGGGAAGTGTTGGATCTGTGGTTTGTGAATTGGGAAGTTTTGGATCAGTGGTCTGTGAATTGGGAAGTGTTGGATCAGTGGTTTGTGAATGGGCTGAGTTGGATTAGTGGTTTGTGAATGGGAAGTCAATGATCAGTTGTCTGTGAATTGGCAAGGGTTGGATCTGTGGTGTTTGAAAAGGAAGTGTGGGATCAGTGGTTTGTGAAAAGGAAGTGTTGGATCAGTGATGTGTGAATGCGGATGATTTGGATCAGTGGTGTGTGAATAGGAAGTGTGGGTTCAGTGGTTTGTGAGTGGGAAGGGTGGAATCAGTGGTTTGTGAATGGGATGTGTCGGGACAGTGTCGGTGATTAGGAAGTGTTGCATTAGTAGTGTGTGAATGGGAAGTATCTGGTCAGTGGTGTGTGAATGGGATGTGTCGGATAGTGGTGTGTGAATGGGAAGTGTCGAACAGTGGTTTCTGAATGGGATGTGTCGGTTCAGTTGTCTGTGAATGGGATGTGCTGGATCAATTGTTTGTGAATGGGATGTGTCCGGTCAGTGGTGCTTGAATGGGAGCTGACAGGTCAGTGTTTTGTGAATGGGAAGTGTTGGATCAGTGGTTTGTGATTGGGAAGTGTTGGATCAGTGGTGCGTGAATGGGAAGTATTGTGTCAGTGGTGTGTGAATGGGATGTGTCGGAAAGTGGTTTTTGAATGGGAAGTGTCGGTTCCGTGGTGTGTGAAAGGGAATTGTTGGATCAGTGGTTTGTGAATTGGAAGTGTCGGGTCAGTTTTATCTGATTGGGAAGTGTGGGATTACTGCTGTGTGAATGGGAAGAGTCGTGTCAGTGGTATGTGAATGTGAAGTGTCGGGTTAGTGGTTTGTGAATGAGACGTGTCTGTTCATTGGTATGTGAATGGGAAGTGTCGGAGCAGTGGTATGTGAATGGGAAGAGTCGGGTCAGTGCTTGGTGAATGGGACGTGTTGGATCAGTGGTGTGTGAATTGGGAAGTGTTGGATCAGTTGTCTGTGAACTGGGAAGTGTTGGATCAGTGATGTGTGAATGGGAAGTGTGGGATTTGTGGTTTGTGAATGGAGAGTGTCGGACAGTGGTGTGTGAATGGGAAGTTTCGGACACTTGTTTGTGAATGGGAAATGTCGGTTATGTGGAGTGGGATTGAGAAGTGTTGGATCAATGGTGGGTGAATGTGAAGTTTCGGGTCAGAAGTATATGAATGGGAAGTGTTGCATCAGTGTTGTGTATATGGGGAAGTGTTGGATCAGTGGTTTATGAATGGGAAGTCAATGATCAGTTGTCTGTGAATTGGGAAGGGTTGAATCAGTGGTGTGTGAAAAGGAAGTGTGTGATCAGTGGTTTGTGAAAGGGAAGTGTTGGATCAGTGATGTGTGAATGCGGATGATTTGGATCAGTGGTGTGTGAATAGGAAGTGTGGGTTCAGTGGTTTGTGAGTGGGAAGGGTGGAATCAGTGGTTTGTGAATGGGATGTGTCGGGACAGTGCCGGTGATTAGGAAGTGTTGTATTAGTAGTGTGTGAATGGGAAGTGTTGGGCCAGTGGTCTGTGAATGGGATGTGTCGAACAGTGGTGTGTGAATGGGAAGTTTCGGACACTTGTTTGTGAATGGGAAATGTCGGTTCTGTGGATTGGGATTGAGAAGTGTTGGATCAATTGTGGGTGAATGTGAAGTTTCGGCCCAGTAGTATATGAATGGAAGTGCTGTCTCAATTTTGTGTAAATGGGGAAGAGTTGGAGCAGTGGTTTCTGATTGTCGAGTGTTGGATAAGTGGTGTGTGAATTGGGAAGTGTTGGATCAGTGGTCTGTGAATTGGGAAGTGTCGGACAGTGGTATGTGAATTGGAAGTGCCGGGTCAGCGGCGTGCGAATGTGAAGATTCGGACAGCTGTTTGTGAATGTGAAGTGTCGGGTCAGTGGTGTGTGAATGGGAACTGTCAGTTCAGTGGTTTTGCGAATGGGACGTGTTGGATCAATGGTTTGTGAATGGGAAGTGTCGGTTCAGAGGTGTTTGAATGGGAAGTTTCCGATTACGGGTGTGTGAATGGGAAGTGTCTGGTCAGTGGTGTTTGAATGGGAAGTGTCGGGTCAGTGGGGTGTGATTGTGAAGTGTTGGATCAATGGTAGGTGAATGTGAAGTTTCGGGTCAGTAATATATGAATGGGATGTGTTGGATCAGTGCTGTGTACATGGGGATGTGAGGGATCAGTGGTGTGTTAATTGGAAGTGTCGGATGGGTGGAGTGGGATTGAGAAGTGTTGGATCATTGGTGGGTGAATGTGAAGTTTCGTGTCAGTAGTATATGAATGGGAATTGTTGTATCAGTGTTGTGTAAATGGGGAAGTGTTGGATCAGTGGTTTGGGAATGGGAAGTGCTGGATCAGTGTTCTGTGAATTGGTAAGTGTTGAATCAGTGCTTTGTGAATGGAGAGTGTCGGATCAGTGGTGTGTGAATTGGGAAGTGTTGGATCAGTTGTCTGTGAACTGGGAAGTGTTGGATCAGTGATGTGTGAATGGGAAGTGTGGGATTTGTGGTTTGTGAATGGAGAGTGTCGGACAGTGGTGTCTGAATGGGATGTGTCGGATTACTTGTGTGTGAATGGGAAGTGTTGTTTAGTGGTTTGTGAATGGGAAGTGTCCGGTCAGTTGTATGTGAATGGGAACTGTCAGGTCAGTGGTTTGTGAATTGGACGTGTTGGATCAGTGGTGTGTGAATGGGAAGTGTCGGGTCAGTGGTGTGTGAATGGGAAGTGTTGGATCAGTGGTTTGTGAATAGGGAAGTGTTGGATCAGTGGTTTGTGAATGGGCAGTGTTGGATCAGTGGTTTGTGAATGGGAAGTCAAGGATCAGTTGTCTGTGAATTGGGAAGTGTTGGATCAGTGGTGTGTGAATAGTTAGTGTAGGTTCAGTGGTATGTGAATGGGAAGTGTGGGATCAGTGGTGTGTGAATGGGATGTGTCGGACAGTGGTGTGTGAATGGGAAGTTTCGGACACTTGTTTGTGAATGGGAAATGTCGGTTCTGTGGAGTGGGATTGAGAAGTGTTGGATCAATTGTGGGTGAATGTGAAGTTTCGGCCCAGTAGTATATGAATGGGATGTGTTGTCTCAATGTTGTGTAAATGCGGAAGAGTTTGAGCAGTGGTGTGTGAATGGGAAATTTCGGGTCAGTAGGATATGAATGGGAAGTGTTGTATCAGTGTTGTGTAAATGGGGAGGAGTTGGAGCCGTGGTGTGTTAATTAGGAAGTGTTGGATCAGTATTTTCTGATTGTCGAGTGTTGGATAAGTGGTTTGTGAATGGGAAGTGTTGCATCAGTGGTTTGTGAATGGGAAGTGTTGGATCAGTGGTTTGTGAATTGGGAAGTGTTGGATCTGGGGTTTGTGAATGGGAAGTGTTGGATCTGGGGTTTGTGAATGGGAAGTGTTGGATCTGTGGTTTGTGAATTGGGAAGTTTTGGATCAGTGGTCTGTGAATTGGGAAGTGTTGGATCAGTGGTTTGTGAATGGGCTGAGTTGGATTAGTGGTTTGTGAATGGGAAGTCAATGATCAGTTGTCTGTGAATTGGCAAGGGTTGGATCTGTGGTGTTTGAAAAGGAAGTGTGGGATCAGTGGTTTGTGAAAAGGAAGTGTTGGATCAGTGATGTGTGAATGCGGATGATTTGGATCAGTGGTGTGTGAATAGGAAGTGTGGGTTCAGTGGTTTGTGAGTGGGAAGGGTGGAATCAGTGGTTTGTGAATGGGATGTGTCGGGACAGTGTCGGTGATTAGGAAGTGTTGCATTAGTAGTGTGTGAATGGGAAGTATCTGGTCAGTGGTGTGTGAATGGGATGTGTCGGACAGTGGTGTGTGAATGGGAAGTGTCGAACAGTGGTTTCTGAATGGGATGTGTCGGTTCAGTTGTCTGTGAATGGGATGTGCTGGATCAATTGTTTGTGAATGGGATGTGTCCGGTCAGTGGTGCTTGAATGGGAGCTGACAGGTCAGTGTTTTGTGAATGGGAAGTGTTGGATCAGTGGTTTGTGATTGGGAAGTGTTGGATCAGTGGTGCGTGAATGTGAAGTATTGTGTCAGTGGTGTGTGAATGGGATGTGTCGGAAAGTGGTTTTTGAATGGGAAGTGTCGGTTCCGTGGTGTGTGAAAGGGAATTGTTGGATCAGTGGTTTGTGAATTGGAAGTGTCGGGTCAGTTTTATCTGATTGGGAAGTGTGGGATTACTGCTGTGTGAATGGGAAGAGTCGTGCCAGTGGTATGTGAATGTGAAGTGTCGGGTTAGTGGTTTGTGAATGAGACGTGTCTGTTCATTGGTATGTGAATGGGAAGTGTCGGAGCAGTGGTATGTGAATGGGAAGAGTCGGGTCAGTGCTTGGTGAATGGGACGTGTTGGATCAGTGGTGTGTGAACTGGGAAGTGTTGGATCAGTTGTCTGTGAACTGGGAAGTGTTGGATCAGTGATGTGTGAATGGGAAGTGTGGGATTTGTGGTTTGTGAATGGAGAGTGTCGGACAGTGGTGTATGAATGGGAAGCTTCGGACACTTGTTTGTGAATGGGAAATGTCGGTTATGTGGAGTGGGATTGAGAAGTGTTGGATCAATGGTGGGTGAATGTGAAGTTTCGGGTCCGAAGTATATGAATGGGAAGTGTTGCATCAGTGTTGTGTATATGGGGAAGTGTTGGATCAGTGGTTTATGAATGGGAAGTCAAGGATCAGTGGTCTGTGAATTGGATCAGTGGTGTGTGAAAGGGAAGTGTGGGATCACTGGTTTGTGAATGGGATGTGTCGGGACAGTGTCGGTGATTGGGAAGTGTTGGATTAGTAGTGTGTGAATGTGAAGTTTCGGAAAGTGGTAGGTGAATGGGAAGTTGCGGGTCAGTGTTGTGCGAATGGGAAGTTTCGGACAGTGGTGTGTGAATGGGAAGTCTCGGACAGTTGTTTCTGAATGGGAAGTGTCGGGTCTGTGGAGTGGGATTGAGAAGTGTTGGATCAATGGTGGGTGAATGTGAAGCTTCGGGTCAGTAGTATATGAATGGAAGCTGTTGCATCAGTGTTGTATATATGGGGAAGTGTTGGATCAGTGGTTTGTGAATTGGGAAGTGTTGGATCAGTGGTTTGTGAATGGGATGTCAAGGATCAGTTGTCTGTGAATTGGGAAGGGTTGGATCAGTGTTGTGTGAAAGGGAAGTGTTGGATCAGTGATGTGTGAATGCGGATGATTTGGGTCAGTGGTGTGTGAATTGGAAGTGTGAGTTCTTTGGTATGTGAATAGGAAGTGCGTGATCAGTGGTTTGTGAATGGGATGTGTCGGGATAGTGTCGGTGATTAGGAAGTGTTGGATTAGTACTGTGTGAATGGGACGTGTTGGGTCAGTGGTGTGTGAATGGGATGTGTCGGACAGTGGCGTGTGAATGGGAAGTTTCGGACACTTGTGTGTGAATGAGAAATGTCGGTTATGTGGAGTGGGCTTGAGAAGTGTTAGATCAATGGTGGGTGAATGTGAAGTTTCGGTTCAGAAGTATATGAATGGGAAGTGTTGCATCAGTGTTGTGTATATGGGGAAGTGTTGGATCAGTGGTTTGTGAATGGGTACTGTTGGTTCAGTGGTTTGTGAATGAGAAGTCAAGGATCAGTGGTCTGTGAATTGGGAATGTTTGGATCAGTGGTCTGTGAAAGGGAAGTGTGGGATCAGTGGTTTGTGAATGGGAAGTGCTGGATCAGTGGTGTGTGAATGCGGATGAGTTGGATCCGTGGTGTGTGAATAGGAAGTGTGGTTTCAGTGGTTTGTGAATGGGAAGTGTGGGATCAGTGGTTTGTGAATGGGATGTGTCGGGACAGTGTCGGTGATTAGGAAGTGCTGGATTAGTAGCGTGTGAATGGGAAGTGTTGCATCAGTGTTGTATCAATGGGGAAGTGTTGGAGCAGTGGTGTGTGAATAGGGAAGAGTTGGATCAGAGGTTTTGGAATGGAATGTGCTGGATCAGTGTTCTGTGAATTGGGAAGTATTGAATCAGTGGTTTGTGAATGGATAGTGTCTGATCAGTGGTTTGTGAATGGGAAGTTTCGGGTCAATGGCCTGTGATTGGAAGTGATGAGTCAATGGTGCGTGAATGGCAACTGTCAGTTCAGTGGTTTGTGAATGGGACGTGTTGGATCAGTGGTTGGTGAATGGGAAGTGTCGGTTTAGAGGTGTCTGATTGGGAAGTGTCGGATTACGGTGTGTGAATGGGATGTGTCGGAAAGTGGTTTGTGAATGGGAAGTGTCGGGTCAGAGGTTTGTGAATGGGAAGTGTCCGACAGTGGTTTGAGAATGGGAAGTGTCGGTTCCGTGGTGTGTGAATGGGAAGTGTTGGATCAGTGGTTTGTGAATGGGAAGTGTCGGGTCAGTTGTGTCTGATTGGGAAGTGCCGGATTACTGCTGTGTGAATGGGAAGAGTCGTGTCAGTGGTTGTGAATGTGAAGTATCGGGTTAGTGGTTTGTGAATGAGACGTGTTGGATCAGTGGAAAGTGAATGGGAAGTGTCGGGTCGGTGGTTTGTGAATGAGACGTGTCTGTTCATTGGTATGTGAATGGGAAGTGTCGGATAAGTGGAATGTGAATGGGAAGAGTCGGGTCAGTGGTTTGTGAATGGGACGTGTTGGATCAGTGGTGTGTGAATTGGGAAGTGTTGGATCAGTGGTCTGTGAACTGGGAAGTGTTGGATCAGTGGTTTGTGAATGGAGAGTGTCGGATCAGTGTTTTGTGAATGGGAAGTGTCTGGACAGTGGCCTGTGATTGGAAGTGTTGTGTCATTGGTGCGTGAATGGGAACTGTCAGTTCAGTGGTTTGTGAATGGGACGTGTTGGATCAGTGGTTGGTGAATGGGAAGTGTCGGATTAGTGGTGTCTGAATGGGAAGTGTCGGATGATGGGTGTGTGAATGGGAAGTGTTGGATCAGTGGTGTGTGAAAGGGAAGTACCGGGTCAGTGGTGAGCGAAAGGGAAGTTTCGGACAGTTTTTTGTGAATGGGAAATGTCGGGTCAGTGGTGTGTGAATGGGACGTGTCGGAGTACTGGTGTGTGAATCGGAAGTGTTGGATCAGTGGTGTTTGAATGGGAAGTGTGGGATCAGTGGTTTGTGAATGGGAAGCGTCGTGTCAATGGTGTGTGAAAGCGAAGTGTCGAACAGTGGTTTGTGAATGGGATGTGTCGGTTCAGTTCTGTGTGAATGGGATGTGCTGGATCAATTGTTTGTGAATGGGATGTGTCGGATCAGTGGTGCTTGTATGGGAGCTGACAGATCAGTGTTTTGTGAATGGGAAGTGTTGGATCAGTGGTTTGTGATTGGGAAGTGCTGTGTCAGTGGTGTTTGAATGGGAAGTTTCCGATTACGGGTGTGTGAATGGGAAGTGACTGGTCAGTGGTGTGTGAATGGGAAGTGTCTGCTCAGTGGTGTGTGAATGGCAAGTGTCGGGTCAGTGTGGTGTGATTGAGAAGTGTTGGATCAATGGTAGGTGAATGTGAAGTTTCGGGTTAGTAGTATATGAATGGGATGTGTTGGATCAGTTCTGTGTACATGAGGATGTGTGGGATCAGTGGTGTGTGAATGGGAAGTGTCGGTTGGGTGGAGTGGGATTGAGAAGTTTTAGATCAATGGTGGGTGAATGTGATGTTTCGTGTCAGGATTATATATATGGGAAGTGTTGTCTCAGTGTTGTGTAAATGGGGAAGTTTTGGAGCAGTGGTGTGTGAATTGGGAAGTGTTGAATCAGTTGTTTGTGAATGGATAGTGTCGGATCAGTGCTTTGTGAATGGGAAGTTTCGGGTCAATGGCCTGTGATTGGAAGTGATGGGTCAATGGTGCGTGAATGGCAACTGTCAGTTCAGTGGTTTGTGAATGGGACGTGTTGGATCAGTGGTTTGTGAATGTGATGTGTCGGGACAGTGTCGGTTGATTGGGAAGTGTTGGATTAGTAGTGTGTGGATGTGAAGTTTCGGACAGTGTTAGGTTAAAGCGAAGAAGCGGATCAGTGTTGAGCGAATGGGAAATTTCGGACCGTTGTTTGTGAATGGGAAGTGTCGGGTCAGTGGAGTGTGAATGGGATGTGTCGGGGCAGTGTCGGTGCTTAGGAAGTGTTGGATTAGTAGTGTGTGAATGGGAAGTGTTGGGTCAGTGGTGTGTGAATGGGAAGTTTCGGACACCTGTTTGTGAATGGGAAATGTAGGTTCTGTGGAGTGGGATTGAGAATTGTTGGATCAATTGTGGGTGACTGTGAACTTTTGGCCCAGTAGTATATGAATGGGAAGTGTTGTCTCAATGCTGTGTAAATGGGGAAGAGTTGGAGCAGTGTTGTGTTAATGGGGAAGTCTTGGGTCAGTGGTTTCTGATTGTCGAGTGTTGGATAAGTGGTTGTTGAATGGGAAGTGTTGGATCTGTGGTTTGTGAATTGGGAAGTGTTGGATCTGTGGTCTGTGAATTGGGAAGTGTTGGATCAGTGGAGTGTGAATGGGAAGTTTCGGACACTTGTTTGTGAATGGGAAATGTCGGTTATGTGGAGTGGGATTGAGAAGTGTTGGATCAATGGTGGGTGAATCTGAAGTTTCGGGTAAGAAGTATATGAATGGGAAATGTTGCATCAGTGTTGAGTATATGGGGAAGTGTTGGATCAGAGGTTTGTGAATCGGAAGTCAAGGATCAGTGGTCTGTTAATTGGGAATGTTTGGATCAGTGGTCTGTGAAAGGGAAGTGTGGGAGCAGTGGTTTGTGAATGGGAAGTGCAGGATCAGTGGTGTGTGAATGTGGATGAGTTGGATCCGTGGTGTGTGAATAGGAAGTGTGGTTTCACTGGTTTGAGAATGGGAAGTGTGGGATCAGTGGTTTGTGAATGGGATGTGTCGGGACAGTGTCGGTGATTAGGAAGTGCTGGATTAGTAGCGTGTGAATGGGAAGTGTTGTATCAGTGTTGTGTCAATGGGGAAGTGTTGGAGCAGTGGTGTGTGAATAGGGAAGAGTTGGATCAGAGGTTTTGGAATGGGATGTGCTGGATCAGTGTTCTGTGAATTGGGAAGTATTGAATCAGTGGTTTGTGAATGGATAGTGTCTGATCAGTTGTTTGTGAATGGGAAGTTTCGGGTCAATGGCCTGTGATTGGAAGTGATGAGTCAATGGTGCGTGAATGGCAACTGTCTGTTCAGTGGTTTGTGAATGGGACGTGTTGGATCAGTGGTTGGTGAATGGGAAGTGTCGGTTTAGAGGTGTCTGATTGGGAAGTGTCGGATGATGGGTGTGTGAATGGGAAGTGTTGGATCAGTGTTGTGTGAAAGGGAAGTACCGGGTCAGTGGTGAGCGAAAGGGAAGTTTCGGACAGTTTTTTGTGAATGGGAAATGTCGGGTCAGTGGTGTGTGAATGGGACGTGTCGGAGTACTGGTGTGTGAATCGGAAGTGTTGGATCAGTGGTGTTTGAATGGGAAGTGTGGGATCAGTGGTGGGTGAAAGTGAAGTTTCGGGTCAGTAGTATATGAATGGAAAGTGTTGCATCAGAGTTGTGTGTATGGGGAATTGTTGGATCAGGTGTTTTGTGAATGGGGACTGTTGGATCAGTGGTGTGTGAATTGGGAAGTGTTGGATCAGTGGTTTGTGAATGGGCAGTGTTGGATTAGTGGTTTGTGCATGGGAAGTCAAGGATCAGTGGTCTGTGTATTGGGAAGGGTTGGATCAGTGGTGTGTGAATTGGGAAGTGTTGGATCAGAGGTGTGTGAATTGGGAAGTGTTGGATCAGTGGTGTGTGAATGGGAAATGTGGGTTCAGTGGTTTGTGAATGGGAAGTGTCGTGTCAGTGTTGTGTGAAAGGGAACTGTCAGGTGAGTGGTTTGTGTATGGGAAGTGTCGGGTCAGTGGAGTGTGAAGGGGAAGTTTCGGACAGTTGTTTGTGAATGTGTCGTGTCGGTTATGTCGTGTGTGAATGGGAAATGTTGGACCAGTGGTTTGTGAATTGGGAAGGGTTGGATCAGTGGTGTGTGAATGCGGATGAGTTGGAAATGTGGTGTGTGAATAGGAAGTGTCAGGTTAATGGAGTGTGAATGGGAAGTGTCAGGTCAGTGGTGTGTGTATGGGAAGAGTTGGGTCAGTGGTTTGTGAATGGGAAGTGTCGGGTCAGTGGAGTGGGTTTGAGATGTGGGATCAATGCTGAGTGAATGTGAAGTTTCGGTTCAGTAGTATATGTATGGGATGTGTTGCATCAGTGTTGTGTGTATGGGGAATTGTTGGATCAGTGGCTTGTGAATGGGTACTGTTGGATCAGCGGTGTTTGAATTGGGAAGTGTTGGATCAGTGGTTTGTGAATGGGCAGTGTTGGATCAGTGGTTTGTGAATGGGAAGTCAAGGATCAGTGGTCTGTCTATTGGGAAGGGTTGGATCAGTGGTGTGTGAAAGGGAATTGTTGGATCAGTGGTGTGTGAAAGGGAAGTGTTGGATCAGTGGTGTGTGAATGGGAAGTGTGGGTTCAGTGGTTTGCGAATGGGAAGTGTCCGGTCAGTTGTGTGTGAATGGGAACTGTCAGGTCAGTGGTTTGTGAATGGGACGTGGTGCATCAGTGGTGTGTGAATGGGAAGTGTTGGATTAATGGTGTGTGAATGGGATGTGTTTGGTCAGTGGTGTATGAATGGGAAGTTTCGGGTCAGTAGGATATGAATGGGAAGTGTTGTATCAGTGTTGTGTAAATGGGGAAGAGTTGGAGCAGTGGTGTGTTAATTGGGAAGTGTGGGATCAGTGGACTGTGAATGGAGAGTGTCGGATCAGTGCTTTGTGAATGAGAAGTGTCGGGACAGTGGCCTGTGATTGGAAGTGTTGGGTCACTGGTGCGTGAATGGGAACTGTCACTTCAATGGTTTGTGAATGGGACGTGTTGGATCAGTGGTTGGTGAATGGGAAGTGTCGGTTTAGAAGTGTCTGAATGGGAAATGCACGGTCTGTGGAGTGGGATTGAGAAATGTTGGATCAATGGTTGGTGTATGTGAAGTTTCGGGTCAGAAGTATATGAATGGGAAGTGTTGCGTCAGTGTTGTGTATATGAGGAAGTGTTGGATCAGCGGTTTGTGAATGGGTACTTTTGGATCAGTGGTTTGTGAATGGGAAGTCAAGGATCAGTGGTCTGTGAATTGCGAAGCGTTGGATCAGTGGTGTGTGAAAGGGAAGTATGGGATCAGTGGTTTGTGAATGGGTAGTGTTCGATCAGTGGTTTGTGAATGCGGATGAGTTGGATCTGTGGTGCGTGAATAGGAAGTGTGGGTTCAGTGGTTTTTGAATGGGAAGTGTGGGATCAGTGGTTTGTGAAGGGGACGTGTCGGAAAGTGGTGTGTGAATGGGAAGTTCCGGACACTTGTTTGGGAATGGGAAATGTCGGTTATGTGGAGTGGGACTGAGAAGTGTTGGATCAATGGTGGGTGAATGTGAAGATTCGGGTCAGTAGTATATGAATGGGAAGTGTTGCATCAGTGTTGTGTATATGGGGAAGTGTTGGATCAGTGGTGTGTGAAAGGGAAGTGTGGGATCAGTGGTTTGTGAATGGGTAGTGTTGGATCTGTGAGTTTGTGAATGCGGATGAGTTGGATCTGTGGTACGTGAATAGGAAGTGTGGATTCAGTGGTTTGTAAATGGGAAGTGTGGGATCAGTGGTTTGTGAATGGGATGTGTCGGGACAGTGTTGGTGATTGGGAATTGTTGGATTAGTTATGTGTGAATGTGAAGAGTGGGGTCGGTGGTTTGTGAATGGGACGTGTCGGAAAGTGGTGTGTGAATGGGAAGTTCCGGACACATGTTTGTGAATGGGAAATGTCGGTTATGTGGAGTGGGACTGGGAAGTGTTGCATCAGTGTTGTGTATATGGGGAAGTGTTAGATCAGTAGTGTGTGAATGAGAAGTTTTAGATCAGTGGAGTGTGAATGTGAAGTGTTGGATCATGGTTTGTGAATGGGAAGTGTCGTGCCAATGGTGTGTGAATCGGAAGTGTCGAACAGTGGTTTGTGAATGGGATGTATCGGTTCAGTTGTGTGTGAATGGGATGTGCTGGATCAATTGTTTGTGAATGGGAAGTGTCGGGTCAGTGGTGCTTGAATGGGAGCTGACAGGTCAGTGTTTTGTGAAAGGGAAGTGTTGGATCAGTGGTTTGTGATTGGGAAGTGTTGGATCAGTGCTGCGTGAATGGGAAGTATTGTGTCAGTGGTGTGTGAATGGGATGTGTCGGAAAGTGGTTTCTGAATGGGAAGTGTCGGGTCAGTGGTTTGTGAATGTGAAGTGTCAGACAGTGGTTTCTGAATGGGAAGTGTCGGTTCCGTGGTGTGTGAATGGTAAGTGTTGGATCAGTTGTTTGTGAATGGCAAGTGTCTGGTCAGTTGTGTCTGATTGGGAAGTGCCGGATTACTGCTGTGTGAATCGGAAGAGTCGTGTCAGTGGTATGTGAATGTGAAGTGTCGGGTTAGTGGTTTGTGAATGAGACGTGTCTGTTCATTGGTATGTGAATGGGAAGTGTCGGATCAGTGGTATGTGAATGGGAAGAGTCGGGTCAGTGGTTTGTGAATGGGACGTGTTGGCTCAGTGGTGTGTGAATTGGGAAGTGTTGGATCAGTAGTCTGTGAACTGGGAAGTGTTGGATCAGTGATGTGTGAATGGGAAGTGTGGGATCAGTGGTTTGTGAATGGAGAGTGTCGGATCAGCGGTTTGTGAATGGGAAGTGTCTGGACAGTGGCCTGTGATTGGAAGTGTTGGGTCATAGGTGCGTGAATGGGAACTGTCAGTTCAGTGGTTTGTGAATGGGACGTGTTGGATCAGTGATTGGTGAATGTGAAGTGTCGGTTCAGAGGTGCCTAAATGGGAAGTGTCGGATGACGGGTGTGTGAATGGGAAGTGTTGGATCTGTGGTGCGTGAATGGGAAGAGTTGGGTCAGTGTTTTGTGATTGGGAAGTGTCGGGTCAGTGGAGTGGGTTTGAGAAGTGTTGTATCAATGGTGGGTGAAAGTGAAGTTTCGGGTCAGTAGTATATGAATGGAAAGTGTTGCATCAGTGTTGTGTGTATGGGGAATTGTTGGATCAGGTGTTTTGTGAATGGGGGCTGTTGGATGAGTGGTGTGTGAATTGGGAAGTGTTGGATCAGTGGTTTGTGAATGGGCAGTGTTGGATTAGTGGTTCGTGCATGGGAAGTCAAGGATCAGTGGTCTGTGTATTGGGAAGGGTTGGATCAGAGGTGTGTGAATTGGGAAGTGTTGGATCAGTGGTGTGTGAATGGGAAATGTGGGTTCAGTGGTTTGTGAATGGGAAGTGTCGTGTCAGTGTTGTGTGAAAGGAAACTGTCAGGTGAGTGGTTTGTGTATGGGAAGTGTCGGGTCAGTGGAGTGTGAAGGGGAAGTTTCGGACAGTTGTTTGTGAATGTGTCGTGTCGGTTATGTCGTGTGTGAATGGGAAATGTTGGACCAGTGGTTTGTGATTTGGGAAGGGTTGGATCAGTGGTGTGTGAATGCGGATGAGTTGGATAGGTGGTGTGTGAATAGGAAGTGTGGGTTCAGTGGTTTGTGAATGGGAAGTGTGGGATCAGTGGAGTGTGAATGGGAAGTGTCAGGTCAATGGAGTGTGAATGGGAAGTGTCAGGTCAGTGGTGTGTGAATGGGAAGAGTTGGGTCAGTGGTTTGTGAATGGGAAGTGTCGGGTCAGTGGAGTGGGTTTGAGATGTGTTGGATCAATGGTGAGTGAATGTGAAGTTTCGGTTCAGTAGTATATGTATGGGATGTGTTGCATCAGTGTTGTGTGTATGGGGAATTGTTGCATCAGTGGTTTGTGAATGGGCAGTGTTGGATCAGTGGTTTGTGAATGGGAAGTCAAGGATCAGTGGTCTGTGTATTGGGAAGGGTTGGATCAGTGGTGTGTCAAAGGGACGTGTTCGATCAGTGGTGTGTGAATTGGGAAGTGTAGGATCAGTGGCGTGTGAATGGGAAGTTCCTGTCACATGTTTGTGAATGGGAAATGTCGGTTATGTGGAGTGGGACTGAGAAGTGTTGGATCAATGGTGGGTGAAAGTGAAGTTTCGGGTCAGTAGTATATGAATGGAAAGTGTTGCATCAGAGTTGTGTGTATGGGGAATTGTTGGATCAGGTGTTTTGTGAATGGGGACTGTTGGATCAGTGGTGTGTGAATTGGGAAGTGTTGGATCAGTGGTTTGTGAATGGGCAGTGTTGGATTAGTGGTTTGTGCATGGGAAGTCAAGGATCAGTGGTCTGTGAATTGCGAAGGGTTGGATCAGTGGTGTGTGAAAGGGAAGTGTGGGATCAGTGGTTTGTGAATGGGTAGTGTTGGATCAGTGAGTTTGTGAATGCGGATGAGTTGGATCTGTGGTACGTGAATAGGAAGTGTGGGTTCAGTGGTTTGTGAATGGGAAGTGTGGGATCAGTGGTTTGTGAATGTGTCGTGTCGGTTATGTCGTGTGAGAATGGGAAATGTTGGACCAGTGGTTTGTGATTTGGGAAGGGTTGGATCAGTGGTGTGTGAATGCGGATGAGTTGGATAGGTGGTGTATGAATAGGAAGTGTGGGTTCAGTGGTTTGTGAATGGGAAGAGTTGGGTCGGGTCAGTGGTTTGTGAATGGGAAGTGTCGGGTCAGTGGAGTGGGTTTGAGATGTGTGGGATCAATGGTGAGTGAATGTGAAGTTTCGGTTCAGTAGTATATGTATGGGATGTGTTGCATCAGTGTTGTGTGTATGGGGAATTGTTGCATCAGTGGTTTGTGAATGGGTACTGTTGGATCAGCGGTGTTTGAATTGGGAAGTGTTGGATCAGTGGTTTGTGAATGGGCAGTGTTGGATCAGTGGTTTGTGAATGGGAAGTCAAGGATCAGTGGTCTGTGTATTGAGAAGGGTTGGATCAGTGGTGTGTCAAAGGGACGTGTTCGATCAGTGGTGTGTGAATTGGGAAGTGTTGGATCAGTGGCGTGTGAATGGGAAGTTCCTGTCACATGTTTGTGAATGGGAAATGTTGGTTATGTGGAGTGGGACTGAGAAGTGTTGGATCAATGGTGGGTGAAAGTGAAGTTTCGGGTCAGTAGTATATGAATGGAAAGTGTTGCATCAGAGTTGCGTGTATGGGGAATTGTTGGATCAGGTGTTTTGTGAATGGGGACTGTTGGATCAGTGGTGTGTGAATTGGGAAGGGATGGATCAGTCGTGTGTTAATTGGGCAGTGTTGGATCAGTGGTGTGTGAATGGGATGTGTCGGGTCAGTTGTGTGTGAATGGGAACTGTCAGGTCAGTGGTTTGTGAATGGGATGTGTCGGGTCAGTGGAGTTTGAAGGGGAAGTTTCGGACAGTTGTTTGTGAATGTGTCGTGTCGGTTACGTCGTGTGTGAATGGGAGGTGTTGGATCAGTGGTTTGTGAATTGGATGTGTCGGGTCAGAGGTGTCTGAATGGGAAGTTTCGGATTACAGGTGTGTGAATGGGAAGTGTGGGTTCAGTGGTTTGTGAATGGGAAGTGTCCGGTCAGTTGTGTGTGAATGGGAACTGTCAGGTCAGTGGTTTCTCAATGGGACGTGTTGCATCAGTGGTGTGTGAATGGGGAGTGTTGGTTTAGCGGTGTGTGAATGGAAAGTGTTTGGTCAGTGGTGTGTGAATGGGATGTGTTGGACAGTGGTTTGTGAATGGGAAGTGTCGGGTCAGTGGGGTGTGAATGGGAAGTGTCGGACAGTGGTATATGAATGGGAAGTTTCAGGTCAGTAGGATATGAATGGGAAGTGTTGCATCAGAGTTGTGTGTATGGGGAATTGTTGGATCAGGTGTTTTGTGAATGGGGACTGTTGGATCAGTGGTGTGTGAATTGGGAAGTGTTGGATCAGTGGTTTGTGAATGGGCAGTGTTGGATTAGTGGTTTGTGCATGGGAAGTCAAGGATCAGTGGTCTGTGAATTGCGAAGGGTTGGATCAGTGGTGTGTGAAAGGGAAGTGTGGGATCAGTGGTTTGAGAATGGGTAGTGTTGGATCAGTGAGTTCGTGAATGCGGATGAGTTGGATCTGTACTGCGTGAATAGGAAGTGTGGGTTCAGTGGTTTGTGAATGGGAAGTGTGGGATCAGTGGTTTGTGAATGGGATGTGTCGGGACAGTGTTGGTGATTGGGAATTGTTGGATTAGTTATGCGTGAATGGGAAGAGTGGGGTCGGTGGTTTGTGAATGGGACGTGTCGGAAAGTGGTGTGTGAATGGGAAGTTCCGGACACATGTTTGTGAATGGGAAATGTCGGTTATGTGGAGTGGGACTGAGAAGTGTTGGATCAATGGTGGGTGAATGTGAAGTTTCGGGTCAGTAGTATATGAATGGACAGAGTTGCATCAGTGTTGTGTGTATGGGGAATTGTTGGATCAGGTGTTTTGTGAATGGGGACTGTTGGATCAGTGGTGTGTGAATTGGGAAGTGTTGGATCAGTGGTTTGTGAATGGGCAGTGTTGGATTAGTGGTTTGTGCATGGGAAGTCAAGGATCAGTGTTCTGTGTATTGGGAATGGTTGGATCAGTGGTGTGTGAAAGGGAAGTGTTGGATCAGTGGTATGTGAATTGGGAAGGGATGGATCAGTCGTGTGTTAATTGGGCAGTGTTGGATCAGTGGTGTGTGAATTGGGAAGTGTTGGATCAGTGATGTGTGAATGGGATGTGTCGGGTCAGTTGTGTGTGAATGGGAACTGACAGGTCAGTGGTTTGTGAATGGGATCTGTCGGGTCAGTGGAGTGTGAAGGGGAAGTTTCGGACAGTTGTTTGTGAATGTGTCGTGTCGGTTATGTCGTGTGTGAATGGGAGGTGTTGGACCAGTGGTTTGTGAATTGGATGTGTCGGGTCAGAGTTGTCTGAATGGGAAGTTTCGGTTTACAGGTGTGTGAATGGGAAGTGTGGGTTCAGTGGTTTGTGAATGGGAAGTGTCCGGTCAGTTGTGTGTGAATGGGAACTGTCAGGTCAGTGGTTTCTGAATGGGACGTGTTGCATCAGTGGTGTGTGAATGGGGAGTGTTGGATTAGCGGTGTGTGAATGTAAAGTGTTTGGTCAGTGGTGCGTGAATGGGATGTGTCGGACAGTGGTTTGTGAATGGGAAGTGTCGGGTCAGTGGGGTGTGAATGGGAAGTGTCGGACAGTGGTATATGAATGGGAAGATTCAGGTCAGTAGGATATGAATGGGAAGTGTTGTATCAGTGTTGTGTAAATGGGGAAGAGTTGGAGCAGCGGCGTGTTAATTGGGAAGTTTTGGATCAGTGGTTTCTGAATGTTGAATGTTGGATCACTGGTTTGTGAATGAGATGTGTTGGATCAGTGGTGTGTGAATTGGGAATTGTTGGATCAGTGGTCTGTGAATGGAGAGTGTCGCATCAGTGGTTTGTGAATGGGAAGTGTCGGGACAGTGGCCTCTGATTGGAAGTGTTGGGTCATTGGTGCGTGAATGGGAACTGTCAGTTCAATGGTTTGTGTATGGGACGTGTTGGATCAGTGGTGTGTGAATGGGAAGTGTCAGGTCAGTGGTTTGTGAATGGGATGTGTTTTATCAATGGTTTGTGAATGGGAAGTCAAGGATCAGTGGTCTGTGAATTGGGAAGGGTTGGATCAGTGGTGTGTGAATGCGGATGAGTTGTATCTGTGGTGCGTGAATAGGAAGTGTGGGTTCAGTGGTTGGTGAATGTGAAGTGTCTGGTCAGTGGTTTGTGAATGAGACGTGTCTGTTCATTGGTTTGTGAATGGGACGTGTTGGATCAGTGGTGTGTGAATTGGGAAGTGTTGGATCAGTGGTCTGTGAACTGGGAAGTGTTGGATCAGTAGTTTGTGAATGGAGAGTGTCGGATCAGTGGTTGGTGAATGGGAAGTGTCTGTTCAGAGGTGTCTAAGTGGGAAGTGTCGGATGACGGGTGTGTGAATGGGAAGTGTTGGATCAGTGGTGTGTGAATGGGAAGAGTTGGGTCAGTGTTTTGTGATTGGGAAGTGTCGGGTCAGTGGAGTGGGTTTGAGATGTGGGATCAATGGTGAGTGAATGTGAAGTTTCGGTTCAGTAGTATATGTATGGGATGTGTTGCATCAGTGTTGTGTGTATGGGGAATTGTTGGATCAGTGGTTTGTGAATGGGTACTGTTGGATCAGCGGTGTTTGAATTGGGAAGTGTTGGATCAGTGGTTTCTGAATGGGCAGTGTTGGATCAGTGGTTTGTGAATGGGAAGTCAAGGATCAGTGGTCTGTGTATTGGGAAGGGTTGGATCAGTGGTGTGTGAAAGGGAAGTGTGGGTTCAGTGGTTTGCGAATGGGAAGTGTCCGGTCAGTTGTGTGTGAATGGGAACTGTCAGGTCAGTGGTTTGTGAATGGGACGTGGTGCATCAGTGGTGTGTGAATGGGAAATGTGGGTTCAGTGGTTTGTGAATGGGAAGTGTCGTGTCAGTGGTGTGTGAATGGGAACTGTCAGGTCAGTGGTTTGTGAATGGGAAGTGTCGGGTCAGTGGAGTGTGAAGGGGAAGTTTCGGACAGTTGTTTGTGAATGTGTCGTGTCGGTTATGTCGTGTGTGAATGGGAAATGTTGGACCAGTGGTTTGTGAATTGGATGTGTCGGGTCAGAGGTGTCTGAATGGGAAGTGTCGGATTACAGGTGTGTGAATGGGAAGTGTGGGTTCAGTGGTTTGTGAATGTGAAGTGTCCGGTCAGTTGTGTGTGAATGGGAACTGTCAGGTCAGTGATGTCTGAATGGGAAGTGTTTGGTCAGTGGTGTGTGAATGTGATGTGTCGGACAGTGGGTCGTGAATGGGAAGAGTTGGGTCAGTGTTTTGTGAATGGGAAGTGTCGGGTCAGTGGAGTGGGTTTGAGAAGTGTTGTATCAATGGTGGGTGAATATGAAGTTTCGGGTCAGTAGTATATGAATGGGAAGTGTTGCATCAGTGTTGTGCGTATGGGGAATTGTTGGATCAGGTGTTTTGTGAATGGGAACTGTTGGATCAGTGGTGTGTGAATTGGGAAGTGTTGGATCAGTGGTTTGTGAATGGGATGTGTTGGATCAGTGCTTTGTGCATGGGAAGTCAAGGATCAGTGGTCTGTGTATTGGGAAGTGTTGGATCAGTGGTGTGTGAATGCGGATGAGTTGGATATGTGGTGTGTGAATAGGAAGTGTGGGATCAGTGGTTTGTGAATGGGAAGTGTGGGATCAGTGATGTGTGAATGGGAAGTGTCAGGTCAGTGGAGTGTGAATGGGAAGTGTCAGGTCAGTGGTGTGTGAATGGGAAGAGTTGGGTCAGTGGGGTGTGAATGGGAAGTGTCGGATTACGGGTGTTTGAATGGGAAGTGTTGGGTCATTGGTGCGTGAATGGGAACTGTCAGTTCAATGGTTTTTGAATGGGACGTGTTGGATCAGTTGTTGGTGAATGGGAAGAGTCGGTTTAGAGGTGTCTGAATGGGAAGTGTCCGGTCTGTGGAGTGGGATTGAGAAATGTTGGATCAATGGTGGGTGTATGTGAAGTTTCGGGTCAGAAGTATATGAATGGGAAGTGTTGCATCAGTGTTGTGTATATGAGGAAGTGTTGGATCAGCGGCTTGCGAATGGGTACTTTTGGATCAGTGGTTTGTGAATGGGAAGTCAAGGATCAGTGGTCTGTGTATTGGGAAGGGTTGGATCAGTGGTGTGTGAAAGGGAAGTGTTGGATCAGAGGTGTGTGAATTGGGAAGTGTTGGATCAGTGGTGTGTGAATGGGAAATGTGAGTTCAGTGGTTTGTGAATGGGAAGTGTCGTGTCAGTGTTGTGTGAAAGGGAACTGTCAGGTGAGTGGTTTGTGTATGGGAAGTGTCGGGTCAGTGGAGTGTGAAGGGGAAGTTTCGGACAGTTGTTTGTGAATGTGTCGTGTCGGTTATGTCGTGTGTGAATGGGAAATGTTTGGACCAGTGGTTTGTGAATTGGATGTGTCGGGTCAGAGGTGTCTGAATGGGAAGTTTCGGATTACAGGTGAGTGAATGGGAAGTGTGGGTTCAGTCGTTTGTGAATGGGAAGTGTCCGGTCAGTTGTGTGTGAATGGGAACTGTCAGGTCAGTGGCTTGTGAATGGGACGTGTTGCATCAGTGGTGTGTGAATGGGGAGTGTTGGATTAGCGGTGTGTGAATGGAAAGTGTTTGGTCAGTGGTGTGTGAATGGGATGTGTCGGACAGTGGTTTGTGAATGGGAAGTGTCGGGTCAGTGGAGTGTGAAGGGGAAGTTTCGGACAGTTGTTTGTGAATGTGTCGTGTCGGTTATGTCGTGTGTGAATGGGAAATGTTTGGACCAGTGGTTTGTGAATTGGATGTGTCGGGTCAGAGGTGTCTGAATGGGAAGTTTCGGATTACAGGTGAGTGAATGGGAAGTGTGGGTTCAGTGGTTTGTGAATGGGAACTGTCCGGTCAGTTGTGTGTGAATGGGAACTGTCAGGTCAGTGGCTTGTGAATGGGACGTGTTGCATCAGTGGTGTGTGAATGGGGAGTGTTGGATTAGCGGTGTGTGAATGGAAAGTGTTTGGTCAGTGGTGTGTGAATGGGATGTGTCGGACAGTGGTTTGTGAATGGGAAGTGTCGGGTCAGTGGGGTGTGAATGGGAAGTGTCGGACAGTGGTGTATGAATGGGAAATTTCAGGTCAGTAGGATATGAATGGGAAGCGTTGTATCAGTGTTGTGTAAATGGGGAAGAGTTGGAGCAGCGGTGTGTTAATTGGAAAGTTTTGGATCAGTGGTTTCTGAATGTTGAGTGTTGGATCACTGGTTTGTGAATGGGATGTGTTGGATCAGTGGTGTGTGAATTGGGAATTGTTGGATCAGAGGTCTGTGAACTGGGAAGTGTTGGATCAGTGATGTGTGATTGGGAAGTGTGGGATCAGTGGTCTGTGAATGGAGAGGGTTCGATCAGTGGTTTGTGAATGGGAAGTGTCTGGACAGTGGCCTGTGATTGGAAGTGTTGGGTATTTGGCGCGTGAATGGGAACTGTCAGTTCAATGGTTTGTGAATGGGACGTGTTCGATCAGTGGTTGGTGAAAGGGAAGTGTCGGTTTAGAGGTGTCTGAATGGGAAGTGTCGGATTACGGGTGTGTGAATGGGAAGTGTTGGATCAGTGGTGTGTGAATGGGAGGTGTCAGGTCAGTGGTTTGTGAATGGGATGTGTTTTATCAATGGTTTGTGAATGGGAAGTCAAGGATCAGTGGTCTGTGAATTTGGAAGGGTTGGATCAGTGGTGTGTGAATGCGGATGAGTTGGATCTGTGGTGCGTGAATAGGAAGTGTGGGTTCAGTGATTGGTGAATGGGAAGCGTCGGGTCAGTAGTTTGTGAATGAGACGAGTCTGTTCATTGGTATGTGAATGGGAAGTGTCGGATCAGTGGTATGTGAATGGAAAGAGTCGGGTCAGTGGTTTGTGAATGGAACGTGTTGGATCAGTGGTGTGTGAATTGGGAAGTGTTGGATCAGTGGTCTGTGAATTGGGAAGTGTTGGATCAGTCGTGTGTGAATTGGGAAGTGTTGGATCAGAGGTGTGTGAATTGGGAAGTGTTGGATCAGTGGTGTGTGAATGGGAAATGTGGGTTCAGTGGTTTGTGAATGGGAAGTGTCGTGTCAGTGGTGTGTGAAAGGGAACTGTCAGGTAAGTGGTTTGTGTATGGGAAGTGTCGGGTCAGTGGAGTGTGAAGGGGAAGTTTCGGACAGTTGTTTGTGAATGTGTCGTGTCGGTTATGTCGTGTGTGAATGGGAAATGTTGGACCAGTGGTTTGTGAATTGGATGTGTCGGGTCAGAGGTGTCTGAATGGGAAGTGTCGGATTACAGGTGTGTGAATGGGAAGTGTGGGTTCAGTGGTTTGTGAATGGGAAGTGTCCGGTCAGTTGTGTGTGAATGGGAACTGTCAGGTCAGTGGTTTGTGAATGGGACGTGTTGCATCAGTTGTATGTGAATGGGGAGTGTTGGATTAGTGGTGTGTGAATGGGAAGTGTTTGGTCAGTGGTGTGTGAATGGGATGTGTCGGACAGTGGTTCGTGAATGGGAAGAGTTGGGTCAGTGTTTTGTGAATGGGAAGTGTCGGGTCAGTGGAGTGGGTTTGAGAAGTGTTGTATCAATGGTGGGTGAATATGAAGTTTCGGGTCAGTAGTATATGAATGGGAAGTGTTGCATCAGTGTTGTGCGTATGGGGAATTGTTGGATCAGGTGTTTTGTGAATGGGAACTGTTGGATCAGTGGTGTGTGAATGGGAAGTGTTGGATCAGTGCTTTGTGCATGGGAAGTCAAGGATCAGTGGTCTGTGTATTGGGAAGGGTTGGATCAGTGGTGTGTGAATGCGGATGAGTTGGATATGTGGTGTGTGAATAGGAAGTGTGGGTTCAGTGGTTTGTGAAAGGGAAGTGTGGGATCAGTTGTGTGTGAATGGGAAGTGTCAGGTCAGTGGAGTGTGAATGGGAAGTGTCAGGTCAGTGGTGTGTGAATGGGAAGAGTTGGGTCAGTGGTTTGTGAATGGAAAGTGTCGGGTCAGTGGAGTGGGTTAGAGTAGTGTTGGATCAATGGTGGGTGAATGTGAAGTTTCGGGTCAGTAGTATATGAATGGGAAGTGTTGCATCAGTGTTGTGTGTATGGGGAATTGTTGGATCAGTGTTTTGTGAATGGGTACTTTTGGATCAGCGGTGTTTGAATTGGGAAGTGTTGGATCAGTGGATTGTGAATGGGCTGTGTTGGATCAGTAGTTTGTGAATGGGAAGTCAAGGATCAGTGGTCTGTGTATTGGGAAGGTTTGGATCAGTGGTGTGTGAAAGGGAAGTGTTGGATCAGTGGTGTGTGAATGGGAAGTTTCAGACAGTTGTTTGTGAATGTGCCGTGTCGGTTAAGTCGTGTGTGAATGGGAGGTGTTGGACCAGAGGTTTGTGAATTGGATGTGTCCGGTCAGAGGTGTCTGAATGGGAAGTGTCGGATTACTGGTGTGTGAATTTGAAGTGTGGTTCAGTGGTTTGCGAATGGGAAGTGTCCGGTCAGTTGTGTGTGCATGGGAACTGTCAGGTCAGTGGTTTGTGAATGGGGTGTGTTGGATCAGTGGTGTGTGAACGTGGAAGTGTTGTATCAGTGGAGTGTGAAAGGGGAAGCGTTCTATCAGTTGTGTGTGAGTGGGAAGTGTTGGATCAGTGGTGAGTGAATGTGAAGTGTTGGATCATTGGTTTGTGACTAGGAAGTGTTGGATCAGTGGTGTGTGAATGGGAAGTGTCGGCTCAGTGGTGTGTGAATCGGAACTGTTTGATCATTGCTGTGTGAACGGGATAGTGTTGAATCAGTGGTGTGTGAATGGGAAGTGTTGGATCAGTGGTTTGTGAATGGGATGTGTTGGAACAGCGGTGTGTGAACGGAGAAGTTTTGTATCAGTAATGTGTGAATGGGAAGTGTCGGATTAGTGGTTTGTGAATGGGAAGTGTTGGATCAGTGGTGTGTGAATGGGAAGTGTTGGATCAGTGGTTTGTGACTGGGGAAGTGTTGGATTTTTGGTCTGTGATTGGGAAGTGTTGGTTCAGTGGAGTGTGAATGGGAAGTGTTGGATCATTGGCGTGTGAATAGGTAGTGCTGGAGCAAAGGTGTTTAACTGGGGAAGTTTTGGATTATTGGTGAGCGAAAGTGATGGGTTGGTCAGTGGTGTGTGAATGGGAAGTGTCGGATTAGTGGTTTGTGAATGGGAAGGGTTGGATCAGTGGAGTGTGAATGGGAAGTGTTGGATCATTGGCTTGTGAATGGGTAGTGTTGGAGCAAAGGTGTTTAACTGGGGAAGTGTTGGATTATTGGTGAGTGAAAGTGATGGGTTTGTCAGTGGTGTGTGAATGGGGAAGTGTTGGATCATTTGTGTGTGAATGAGAAGTTTTGGATCGGTGGAGTGTGAATGTGAAGTGTTCGATCAGTGGTTTGTGACTGGGAAGTGTTGGATCAGTGGTGTGTGAACGGGAACTGTTGGATTATTGGTGTATGAATGGGAAGTGTTTGATCAGTTGTGTGTGAATTGGATGTGTCGGATGAGTGGTTTGTGAATGTGAATTGTTGGATCAGTGGTGTGTTAATGGGAACTGTTGGATCAGTGGTTTGTGTGTTGGAAGTGTTGGATCAGTGTTGTGTGAACGGGAAAGTGTTGTATCAGTGGTGTGTGAACGGGGAATTGTTGGATCAGTGGTTTCTGAATGGGAAGTGTAGGATCAGTGGTTTGTGAATGGGATGTGTTGGATCAGTGGTGTGTGAACGGGGAAGTGTTGTATTAGTGGTGTGTGAAAGGGGATGTGTTGTATCAGTAATGTGTGAATGGGAAGTGTTGGATCAGTGGTGAGTGAATGTGAAGTTTTGGATCAGTGGTTTCTGAATGGGAAGTGTAGGATCAGTGGTTTGTGAATGGGATGTGTTGGATCAGTGGTGTGTGAACGGGGAAGTGTTGTATCAGTGGTGTGTGAACGGGGAAGTGTTGTATCAGTGGTGTGTGAACGGGGATGTGTTGTATCAGTAATGTGTGAATGGGAAGTGTTGTATCAGTGGTGTGTGAACGGGGATGTGTTGTATCAGTAATGTGTGAATGGGATGTGTTGGATCAGTGATTTGTGAATGGGGAGTATCGGCTCAGTGGTGTGTGAATGGGAATTGTTGGATCAGTGGTCTGTGAATGGGAAGTTTCTGGTCAGTGGTGGGTGAATGGGAAGTGTTGGATCAGTGGTGTGTGAACGGGGAAGTGTTTCTGTGGTGTGTGAATGGGGAGTTGTTGGATCAGTGGTTTGTGTGTTGGAAGTGTTGGATCAGTGTTGTGTGAACGGGATAGTGTTGAATCAGTGGTGTGTTAATGGGAACTGTTGGATCAGTGATTTGTGAATGGGATGTGTTGGATTAGTGGTTTGTGAATGGGAAGTGTTGGATCAGTGGGGTGTTAATGGGAAGTGTCGGATGAGGGGTTTCTGAATGGGAAATGTCGGGTCAGTGGTATGTGGATGGGAAGTGTTGGATCAGTGGTTTGTGACTGGGGAAGTGTTGGATTATTGGTGTGTGATTGGGAAGGGTGGGATCAGTGGTTTGTGAATGGGAACTGTAGGTTCAGTGGTTTGTGAATGGGATGTGTTGGATCAGTGGTGTGTGAACGGGGAAGTGTTGTATCAGTGGTGTGTGAACGGGGAAGTGTTGTATCAGTAATGTGTGAGCGGAAAGTGTCGTATCTGTGGGGTGTGAATGGGAAGTGTTGGATCAGTGGTCTGTGAATGGGAAGTTTCGGGTCATTGGTGGGTGAATGGGAAGTGTTGGATCAGTGGTGTGTGAACGGGGAAGTGTTTCTGTGGTGTGTGAATGGGGAGGTGTTGGATCATTGGTTTGTGAACGGGGAAGTGTTGTATCAGTGGTGTGTGAACGGGGATGTGTTGTATCAGTAATGTGTGAATGGGATGTGTTGAATCAGTGGGGTGTGAATGGGGAGTATCGGCTCAGTGGTGTGTGAATGGGAATTGTTGGATCAGTGGTCTGTGAATGGGAAGTTTCTGGTCAGTGGTGGGTGAATGGGAAGTGTTGGATCAGTGGTGTGTGAACGGGGAAGTGTTTCTGTGGTGTGTGAATGGGGAGTTGTTGGATCAGTGGTTTGTGTGTTGGAAGTGTTGGATCAGTGTTGTGTGAACGGAATAGTGTTGAATCAGTGGTGTGTTAATGGGAACTGTTGGATCAGTGATTTGTGAATGGGGAGTGTCGTGTCAGTGGTGAGTGAATGTGAAGTGTCGGACAGTGGTGTGTGACTGTGAAGTGTCGGACAGTGGTTTGTGAATGGGAAGTGTTGGATCAGTGGTTTGTGAATGGGATGTGTTGGATCAGTGGTGTGTGAACGGAGAAGTTTTGTATCAGTAGTGGTGAGTGCTGGATCAGTGGTTTGTGTGTTGGATGTGTGGGATCTGTGTTGTGTGAACGGGGAAGTGTTGTGTCAGTGGTGTGTGGATGTGAATTGCTGGATCAGTGGTTTCTGAATGGGAAGTGTAGGATCAGTGGTGTGTGAATCGGAACTGTTTGATCATTGCTGTGTGAACGGGATAGTGTTGAATCAGTGGTTCGTGAATGGGAAGTGTTGGATCAGTGGTGTGTTAATGGGAACTGTTGGATCAGTGGTTTGAGAATGGGGATTGTCGGGTCAGTGGTGGGCGAATGTGAAGTGCTGGATCAGTGGTTTGTGTGTTGGAAGTGTTGGATCAGTGTTGTGTGAACGGGGAAGTTTTGTATCAGTAATGTGTGAATGGCAAGTGTCGGATTAGTGGTTTGTGAATGGGAAGTGTTGGATCAGTGGGGTGTTAATGGGAAGTGTCGGATCAGGGGTTTCTGAATGGGAAATGTCGGGTCAGTGGTATGTGAATGGGAAGTGTTGGATCAGTGGTTTGTGACTGGGGAAGTGTTGGATTATTGGTGTGTGATTGGGAAGTGTTGGATCAGTGGTTTGTGAATGGGAAGGGTTGGATCAGTGGTTTGTGAAGGGGAAGTGTTGGATCAGTGGTGTGTGAATGGGAAGTGTTGGATCAGTGGTGTGTGATTGGGAGGGGTTGGATCAGTGGGCTGTGAATGGGAAGTGTTGGATCATTGGCGTGTGAATGGGTAGTGTTGGAGCAAAGATGTTTAACTGGGGAAGTGTTGGATTATTGGTGAGTGATAGTGATGGGTTGGTCAGTGGTGTGTGAACGGGGAAGTGTTGGATCATTTGTGTGTGAATGAGAAGTTTTGGATCAGTGGAGTGAGAATGTGAAGTTTTGGATCAGTGGTTTGTGAATGGGACGTGTTGGATCAGTGGTGTGTGAACGGGAACTGTTGGATTATTGGTGTATGAATGGGAAGTGTTTGATCAGTTGTGTGTGAATTGGATGTGTCGGATGAGTGGTTTGTGAATGTGAATTGTTGGATCAGTGGTGTGTTAATGGGAACTGTTGGATCAGCGGTTTGTGAATGGGGAGTGTCGGGTCAGTGGTGAGTGAATGTGAAGTGCTGGATCAGTGGTTTGTGTGTTGGAAGTGTTGGATCAGTGTTGTGTGAACGGGAAAGTGTTGTATCAGTGGTGTGTGAACGGGGAATTGTTGGATCAGTGGTTTCTGAATGGGAAGTGTAGGATCAGTGGTTTGTGAATGGGATGTGTTGGATCAGTGGTGTGTGAACGGGGAAGTGTTGTATTAGTGGTGTGTGAAAGGGGATGTGTTGTATCAGTAATGTGTGAATGGGAAGTGTTGGATCAGTGGTGAGTGAATGTGAAGTTTTGGATCAGTGGTTTCTGAATGGGAAGTGTAGGATCAGTGGTTTGTGAATGGGATGTGTTGGATCAGTGGTGTGTGAACGGGGAAGTGTTGTATCAGTGGTGTGTGAACGGGGAAGTGTTGTATCAGTGGTGTGTGAACGGGGATGTGTTGTATCAGTAATGTGTGAATGGGAAGTGTTGTATCAGTGGTGTGTGAACGGGGATGTGTTGTATCAGTAATGTGTGAATGGGATGTGTTGGATCAGTGATTTGTGAATGGGGAGTATCGGCTCAGTGGTGTGTGAATGGGAATTGTTGGATCAGTGGTCTGTGAATGGGAAGTTTCTGGTCAGTGGTGGGTGAATGGGAAGTGTTGGATCAGTGGTGTGTGAACGGGGAAGTGTTTCTGTGGTGTGTGAATGGGGAGTTGTTGGATCAGTGGTTTGTGTGTTGGAAGTGTTGGATCAGTGTTGTGTGAACGGGATAGTGTTGAATCAGTGGTGTGTTAATGGGAACTGTTGGATCAGTGATTTGTGAATGGGATGTGTTGGATTAGTGGTTTGTGAATGGGAAGTGTTGGATCAGTGGGGTGTTAATGGGAAGTGTCGGATGAGGGGTTTCTGAATGGGAAATGTCGGGTCAGTGGTATGTGGATGGGAAGTGTTGGATCAGTGGTTTGTGACTGGGGAAGTGTTGGATTATTGGTGTGTGATTGGGAAGGGTGGGATCAGTGGTTTGTGAATGGGAACTGTAGGATCAGTGATTTGTGAATGGGATGTGTTGGATCAGTGGTGTGTGAACGGGGAAGTGTTGTATCAGTGGTGTGTGAACGGGGAAGTGTTGTATCAGTAATGTGTGAGCGGAAAGTGTCGTATCTGTGGGGTGTGAATGGGAAGTGTTGGATCAGTGGTCTGTGAATGGGAAGTTTCGGGTCATTGGTGGGTGAATGGGAAGTGTTGGATCAGTGGTGTGTGAACGGGAACTGTTGGATTATTGGTGTATGAATGGGAAGTGTTTGATCAGTTGTGTGTGAATTGGATGTGTCGGATGAGTGGTTTGTGAATGTGAATTGTTGGATCAGTGGTGTGTTAATGGGAACTGTTGGATCAGCGGTTTGTGAATGGGGAGTGTCGGGTCAGTGGTGAGTGAATGTGAAGTGCTGGATCAGTGGTTTGTGTGTTGGAAGTGTTGGATCAGTGTTGTGTGAACGGGAAAGTGTTGTATCAGTGGTGTGTGAACGGGGAATTGTTGGATCAGTGGTTTCTGAATGGGAAGTGTAGGATCAGTGGTTTGTGAATGGGATGTGTTGGATCAGTGGTGTGTGAACGGGGAAGTGTTGTATCAGTGGTGTGTGAACGGGGAAGTGTTGTATCAGTGGTGTGTGAACGGGGATGTGTTGTATCAGTAATGTGTGAATGGGAAGTGTTGTATCAGTGGTGTGTGAACGGGGATGTGTTGTATCAGTAATGTGTGAATGGGATGTGTTGGATCAGTGATTTGTGAATGGGGAGTATCGGCTCAGTGGTGTGTGAATGGGAATTGTTGGATCAGTGGTCTGTGAATGGGAAGTTTCTGGTCAGTGGTGGGTGAATGGGAAGTGTTGGATCAGTGGTGTGTGAACGGGGAAGTGTTTCTGTGGTGTGTGAATGGGGAGTTGTTGGATCAGTGGTTTGTGTGTTGGAAGTGTTGGATCAGTGTTGTGTGAACGGGATAGTGTTGAATCAGTGGTGTGTTAATGGGAACTGTTGGATCAGTGATTTGTGAATGGGATGTGTTGGATTAGTGGTTTGTGAATGGGAAGTGTTGGATCAGTGGGGTGTTAATGGGAAGTGTCGGATGAGGGGTTTCTGAATGGGAAATGTCGGGTCAGTGGTATGTGGTTGGGAAGTGTTGGATCAGTGGTTTGTGACTGGGGAAGTGTTGGATTATTGGTGTGTGATTGGGAAGGGTGGGATCAGTGGTTTGTGAATGGGAACTGTAGGATCAGTGGTTTGTGAATGGGATGTGTTGGATCAGTGGTGTGTGAACGGGGAAGTGTTGTATCAGTGGTGTGTGAACGGGGAAGTGTTGTATCAGTAATGTGTGAGCGGAAAGTGTCGTATCTGTGGGGTGTGAATGGGAAGTGTTGGATCAGTGGTCTGTGAATGGGAAGTTTCGGGTCATTGGTGGGTGAATGGGAAGTGTTGGATCAGTGGTGTGTGAACGGGAACTGTTGGATTATTGGTGTATGAATGGGAAGTGTTTGATCAGTTGTGTGTGAATTGGATGTGTCGGATGAGTGGTTTGTGAATGTGAATTGTTGGATCAGTGGTGTGTTAATGGGAACTGTTGGATCAGCGGTTTGTGAATGGGGAGTGTCGGGTCAGTGGTGAGTGAATGTGAAGTGCTGGATCAGTGGTTTGTGTGTTGGAAGTGTTGGATCAGTGTTGTGTGAACGGGAAAGTGTTGTATCAGTGGTGTGTGAACGGGGAATTGTTGGATCAGTGGTTTCTGAATGGGAAGTGTAGGATCAGTGGTTTGTGAATGGGATGTGTTGGATCAGTGGTGTGTGAACGGGGAAGTGTTGTATTAGTGGTGTGTGAAAGGGGATGTGTTGTATCAGTAATGTGTGAATGGGAAGTGTTGGATCAGTGGTGAGTGAATGTGAAGTTTTGGATCAGTGGTTTCTGAATGGGAAGTGTAGGATCAGTGGTTTGTGAATGGGATGTGTTGGATCAGTGGTGTGTGAACGGGGAAGTGTTGTATCAGTGGTGTGTGAACGGGGAAGTGTTGTATCAGTGGTGTGTGAACGGGGATGTGTTGTATCAGTAATGTGTGAATGGGAAGTGTTGTATCAGTGGTGTGTGAACGGGGATGTGTTGTATCAGTAATGTGTGAATGGGATGTGTTGGATCAGTGATTTGTGAATGGGGAGTATCGGCCCAGTGGTGTGTGAATGGGAATTGTTGGATCAGTGGTCTGTGAATGGGAAGTTTCTGGTCAGTGGTGGGTGAATGGGAAGTGTTGGATCAGTGGTGTGTGAACGGGGAAGTGTTTCTGTGGTGTGTGAATGGGGAGTTGTTGGATCAGTGGTTTGTGTGTTGGAAGTGTTGGATCAGTGTTGTGTGAACGGGATAGTGTTGAATCAGTGGTGTGTTAATGGGAACTGTTGGATCAGTGATTTGTGAATGGGATGTGTTGGATTAGTGGTTTGTGAATGGGAAGTGTTGGATCAGTGGGGTGTTAATGGGAAGTGTCGGATGAGGGGTTTCTGAATGGGAAATGTCGGGTCAGTGGTATGTGGATGGGAAGTGTTGGATCAGTGGTTTGTGACTGGGGAAGTGTTGGATTATTGGTGTGTGATTGGGAAGGGTGGGATCAGTGGTTTGTGAATGGGAACTGTAGGTTCAGTGGTTTGTGAATGGGATGTGTTGGATCAGTGGTGTGTGAACGGGGAAGTGTTGTATCAGTGGTGTGTGAACGGGGAAGTGTTGTATCAGTAATGTGTGAGCGGAAAGTGTCGTATCTGTGGGGTGTGAATGGGAAGTGTTGGATCAGTGGTCTGTGAATGGGAAGTTTCGGGTCATTGGTGGGTGAATGGGAAGTGTTGGATCAGTGGTGTGTGAACGGGGAAGTGTTTCTGTGGTGTGTGAATGGGGAGGTGTTGGATCATTGGTTTGTGAACGGGGAAGTGTTGTATCAGTGGTGTGTGAACGGGGATGTGTTGTATCAGTAATGTGTGAATGGGATGTGTTGAATCAGTGGGGTGTGAATGGGGAGTATCGGCTCAGTGGTGTGTGAATGGGAATTGTTGGATCAGTGGTCTGTGAATGGGAAGTTTCTGGTCAGTGGTGGGTGAATGGGAAGTGTTGGATCAGTGGTGTGTGAACGGGGAAGTGTTTCTGTGGTGTGTGAATGGGGAGTTGTTGGATCAGTGGTTTGTGTGTTGGAAGTGTTGGATCAGTGTTGTGTGAACGGAATAGTGTTGAATCAGTGGTGTGTTAATGGGAACTGTTGGATCAGTGATTTCTGAATGGGGAGTGTCGTGTCAGTGGTGAGTGAATGTGAAGTGTCGGACAGTGGTGTGTGACTGTGAAGTGTCGGACAGTGGTTTGTGAATGGGAAGTGTTGGATCAGTGGTTTGTGAATGGGATGTGTTGGATCAGTGGTGTGTGAACGGAGAAGTTTTGTATCAGTAGTGGTGAGTGCTGGATCAGTGGTTTGTGTGTTGGATGTGTGGGATCTGTGTTGTGTGAACGGGGAAGTGTTGTGTCAGTGGTGTGTGGATGTGAATTGCTGGATCAGTGGTTTCTGAATGGGAAGTGTAGGATCAGTGGTGTGTGAATCGGAACTGTTTGATCATTGCTGTGTGAACGGGATAGTGTTGAATCAGTGGTTCGTGAATGGGAAGTGTTGGATCAGTGGTGTGTTAATGGGAACTGTTGGATCAGTGGTTTGAGAATGGGGATTGTCGGGTCAGTGGTGGGTGAATGTGAAGTGCTGGATCAGTGGTTTGTGTGTTGGAAGTGTTGGATCAGTGTTGTGTGAACGGGGATGTTTTGTATCAGTAATGTGTGAATGGCAAGTGTCGGATTAGTGGTTTCTGAATGGGAAGTGTTGGATCAGTGGGGTGTTAATGGGAAGTGTCGGATCAGGGGTTTCTGAATGGGAAATGTCGGGTCAGTGGTATGTGAATGGGAAGTGTTGGATCAGTGGTTTGTGACTGGGGAAGTGTTGGATTATTGGTGTGTGATTGGGAAGTGTTGGATCAGTGGTTTGTGAATGGGAAGGGTTGGATCAGTGGTTTGTGAAGGGGAAGTGTTGGATCAGTGGTGTGTGAATGGGAAGTGTTGGATCAGTGGTGTGTGATTGGGAGGGGTTGGATCAGTGGGCTGTGAATGGGAAGTGTTGGATCATTGGCGTGTGAATGGGTAGTGTTGGAGCAAAGATGTTTAACTGGGGAAGTGTTGGATTATTGGTGAGTGATAGTGATGGGTTGGTCAGTGGTGTGTGAACGGGGAAGTGTTGGATCATTTGTGTGTGAATGAGAAGTTTTGGATCAGTGGAGTGAGAATGTGAAGTTTTGGATCAGTGGTTTGTGAATGGGACGTGTTGGATCAGTGGTTTCTGAATGGGAAGTGTAGGATCAGTGGTTTGTGAATGGGATGTGTTGGATCAGTGGTGTGTGAACGGGGAAGTGTTGTATCAGTGGTGTGTGAACGGGGAAGTGTTGTATCAGTGGTGTGTGAACGGGGATGTGTTGTATCAGTAATGTGTGAATGGGAAGTGTTGTATCAGTGGTGTGTGAACGGGGATGTGTTGTATCAGTAATGTGTGAATGGGATGTGTTGGATCAGTGATTTGTGAATGGGGAGTATCGGCTCAGTGGTGTGTGAATGGGAATTGTTGGATCAGTGGTCTGTGAATGGGAAGTTTCTGGTCAGTGGTGGGTGAATGGGAAGTGTTGGATCAGTGGTGTGTGAACGGGGAAGTGTTTCTGTGGTGTGTGAATGGGGAGTTGTTGGATCAGTGGTTTGTGTGTTGGAAGTGTTGGATCAGTGTTGTGTGAACGGGATAGTGTTGAATCAGTGGTGTGTTAATGGGAACTGTTGGATCAGTGATTTGTGAATGGGATGTGTTGGATTAGTGGTTTGTGAATGGGAAGTGTTGGATCAGTGGGGTGTTAATGGGAAGTGTCGGATGAGGGGTTTCTGAATGGGAAATGTCGGGTCAGTGGTATGTGGTTGGGAAGTGTTGGATCAGTGGTTTGTGACTGGGGAAGTGTTGGATTATTGGTGTGTGATTGGGAAGGGTGGGATCAGTGGTTTGTGAATGGGAACTGTAGGATCAGTGGTTTGTGAATGGGATGTGTTGGATCAGTGGTGTGTGAACGGGGAAGTGTTGTATCAGTGGTGTGTGAACGGGGAAGTGTTGTATCAGTAATGTGTGAGCGGAAAGTGTCGTATCTGTGGGGTGTGAATGGGAAGTGTTGGATCAGTGGTCTGTGAATGGGAAGTTTCGGGTCATTGGTGGGTGAATGGGAAGTGTTGGATCAGTGGTGTGTGAACGGGAACTGTTGGATTATTGGTGTATGAATGGGAAGTGTTTGATCAGTTGTGTGTGAATTGGATGTGTCGGATGAGTGGTTTGTGAATGTGAATTGTTGGATCAGTGGTGTGTTAATGGGAACTGTTGGATCAGCGGTTTGTGAATGGGGAGTGTCGGGTCAGTGGTGAGTGAATGTGAAGTGCTGGATCAGTGGTTTGTGTGTTGGAAGTGTTGGATCAGTGTTGTGTGAACGGGAAAGTGTTGTATCAGTGGTGTGTGAACGGGGAATTGTTGGATCAGTGGTTTCTGAATGGGAAGTGTAGGATCAGTGGTTTGTGAATGGGATGTGTTGGATCAGTGGTGTGTGAACGGGGAAGTGTTGTATTAGTGGTGTGTGAAAGGGGATGTGTTGTATCAGTAATGTGTGAATGGGAAGTGTTGGATCAGTGGTGAGTGAATGTGAAGTTTTGGATCAGTGGTTTCTGAATGGGAAGTGTAGGATCAGTGGTTTGTGAATGGGATGTGTTGGATCAGTGGTGTGTGAACGGGGAAGTGTTGTATCAGTGGTGTGTGAACGGGGAAGTGTTGTATCAGTGGTGTGTGAACGGGGATGTGTTGTATCAGTAATGTGTGAATGGGAAGTGTTGTATCAGTGGTGTGTGAACGGGGATGTGTTGTATCAGTAATGTGTGAATGGGATGTGTTGGATCAGTGATTTGTGAATGGGGAGTATCGGCCCAGTGGTGTGTGAATGGGAATTGTTGGATCAGTGGTCTGTGAATGGGAAGTTTCTGGTCAGTGGTGGGTGAATGGGAAGTGTTGGATCAGTGGTGTGTGAACGGGGAAGTGTTTCTGTGGTGTGTGAATGGGGAGTTGTTGGATCAGTGGTTTGTGTGTTGGAAGTGTTGGATCAGTGTTGTGTGAACGGGATAGTGTTGAATCAGTGGTGTGTTAATGGGAACTGTTGGATCAGTGATTTGTGAATGGGATGTGTTGGATTAGTGGTTTGTGAATGGGAAGTGTTGGATCAGTGGGGTGTTAATGGGAAGTGTCGGATGAGGGGTTTCTGAATGGGAAATGTCGGGTCAGTGGTATGTGGATGGGAAGTGTTGGATCAGTGGTTTGTGACTGGGGAAGTGTTGGATTATTGGTGTGTGATTGGGAAGGGTGGGATCAGTGGTTTGTGAATGGGAACTGTAGGTTCAGTGGTTTGTGAATGGGATGTGTTGGATCAGTGGTGTGTGAACGGGGAAGTGTTGTATCAGTGGTGTGTGAACGGGGAAGTGTTGTATCAGTAATGTGTGAGCGGAAAGTGTCGTATCTGTGGGGTGTGAATGGGAAGTGTTGGATCAGTGGTCTGTGAATGGGAAGTTTCGGGTCATTGGTGGGTGAATGGGAAGTGTTGGATCAGTGGTGTGTGAACGGGGAAGTGTTTCTGTGGTGTGTGAATGGGGAGGTGTTGGATCATTGGTTTGTGAACGGGGAAGTGTTGTATCAGTGGTGTGTGAACGGGGATGTGTTGTATCAGTAATGTGTGAATGGGATGTGTTGAATCAGTGGGGTGTGAATGGGGAGTATCGGCTCAGTGGTGTGTGAATGGGAATTGTTGGATCAGTGGTCTGTGAATGGGAAGTTTCTGCTCAGTGGTGGGTGAATGGGAAGTGTTGGATCAGTGGTGTGTGAACGGGGAAGTGTTTCTGTGGTGTGTGAATGGGGAGTTGTTGGATCAGTGGTTTGTGTGTTGGAAGTGTTGGATCAGTGTTGTGTGAACGGAATAGTGTTGAATCAGTGGTGTGTTAATGGGAACTGTTGGATCAGTGATTTCTGAATGGGGAGTGTCGTGTCAGTGGTGAGTGAATGTGAAGTGTCGGACAGTGGTGTGTGACTGTGAAGTGTCGGACAGTGGTTTGTGAATGGGAAGTGTTGGATCAGTGGTTTGTGAATGGGATGTGTTGGATCAGTGGTGTGTGAACGGAGAAGTTTTGTATCAGTAGTGGTGAGTGCTGGATCAGTGGTTTGTGTGTTGGATGTGTGGGATCTGTGTTGTGTGAACGGGGAAGTGTTGTGTCAGTGGTGTGTGGATGTGAATTGCTGGATCAGTGGTTTCTGAATGGGAAGTGTAGGATCAGTGGTGTGTGAATCGGAACTGTTTGATCATTGCTGTGTGAACGGGATAGTGTTGAATCAGTGGTTCGTGAATGGGAAGTGTTGGATCAGTGGTGTGTTAATGGGAACTGTTGGATCAGTGGTTTGAGAATGGGGATTGTCGGGTCAGTGGTGGGTGAATGTGAAGTGCTGGATCAGTGGTTTGTGTGTTGGAAGTGTTGGATCAGTGTTGTGTGAACGGGGAAGTTTTGTATCAGTAATGTGTGAATGGCAAGTGTCGGATTAGTGGTTTGTGAATGGGAAGTGTTGGATCAGTGGGGTGTTAATGGGAAGTGTCGGATCAGGGGTTTCTGAATGGGAAATGTCGGGTCAGTGGTATGTGAATGGGAAGTGTTGGATCAGTGGTTTGTGACTGGGGAAGTGTTGGATTATTGGTGTGTGATTGGGAAGTGTTGGATCAGTGGTTTGTGAATGGGAAGGGTTGGATCAGTGGTTTGTGAAGGGGAAGTGTTGGATCAGTGGTGTGTGAATGGGAAGTGTTGGATCAGTGGTGTGTGATTGGGAGGGGTTGGATCAGTGGGCTGTGAATGGGAAGTGTTGGATCATTGGCGTGTGAATGGGTAGTGTTGGAGCAAAGATGTTTAACTGGGGAAGTGTTGGATTATTGGTGAGTGATAGTGATGGGTTGGTCAGTGGTGTGTGAACGGGGAAGTGTTGGATCATTTGTGTGTGAATGAGAAGTTTTGGATCAGTGGAGTGAGAATGTGAAGTTTTGGATCAGTGGTTTGTGAATGGGACGTGTTGGATCAGTGGTTTGTGAATGGGACGTGTTGGATCAGTGGTTTGTGAATGGGAAGAGTCGGGACAGTGGAGAGTGAATGGGAAGTGTTGGATCAGAGTTTGTGAATCGGATCTGTTGGATCAGTGGTGTGTGAACGTGGAAGTGTTGTATCAGTGGAGTGTGAAAGGGGAAGCGTTCTATCAGTTGTGTGTGAATGGGAAGTGTTGGATCAGTGGTTTGTGACTGGGGAAGTGTTGGATCAGTGGTGAGTGAATGTGAAGTGTTGGATCAGTGGCGTTTGAACGGGAAGTGTTGTATCAGTGGTGTGTGAATGGGATGTGTTGGTACAGTGGTGTGTGAACGGGGAAGTGTTGTATCAGTGGTGTGTGAACGGGGAAGTGTTGTATCAGTAATGTGTGAACGGAATGTGTTGTATCAGTGGGGAGTGAATGGGAAGTCTTGGATCAGTGGTCTGTGAGTGGGAAGTTTCGGGTCAGTGGTGGGTGAATGGGAAGTGTTGGATCAGTGGTGTGTGAACTGGGATGTGTTGTATCAGTAATGTGTGAATGGGAATTGTTGGATCAGTGTGGTGTGATTGGGAAGTATCGGCTCAGTGGTGTGTGAATCGGAACTGTTTGATCATTGCTGTGTGAACGGGATAGTGTTGAATCAGTGGTGTGTGAATGGGATGTGTTGGATCAGCGGTGTGTGAACGGAGAAGTTTTGTATCAGTAATGTGTGAATGGGAAGTGTCGGATTAGTGGTTTGTGAATGGGAAGTGTTGGATCAGTGGTGTGCGAATGGGAAGTGTTGGATCAGTGGTTTGTGACTGGGGAAGTGTTGGATTATTGGTGTGTGATTGGGAAGGATTGGATCAGTGGAGTGTGAAAGTGAAGTGTTGGATCAGTGGTGTGTGAGTGGGAAGTGTTGGATCAGTGGTGAGTGAATGTGAAATGTTGGATCAGTGGTTTGTGAACGGGGAAGTGTTGTTTCTGTGGTGTGTGAACGGGGATGTGTTGTATCAGTAATGTGTGAATGGGAAGTGTTGGATCAGTGGTTTGTGACTGGGGAAGTGTTGGATCAGTGGTGAGTGAATGTGAAGTGTTGGATCAGTGGCGTTTGAACGGGAAGTGTTGTATCAGTGGTGTGTGAATGGGATGTGTTGGTACAGTGGTGTGTGAACGGGGAAGTGTTGTATCAGTGGTGTGTGAACGGGGAAGTGTTGTATCAGTAATGTGTGAACGGAATGTGTTGTATCAGTGGGGAGTGAATGGGAAGTCTTGGATCAGTGGTCTGTGAGTGGGAAGTTTCGGGTCAGTGGTGGGTGAATGGGAAGTGTTGGATCAGTGGTGTGTGAACTGGGATGTGTTGTATCAGTAATGTGTGAATGGGAAGTGTTGGATCAGTGGTGTGCGAATGGGAAATGTTGGATCAGTGGTTTGTGACTGGGGAAGTGTTGGATTATTGGTGTGTGATTGGGAAGGATTGGATCAGTGGAGTGTGAAAGTGAAATGTTGGATCAGTGGTTTGTGAACGGGGAAGTGTTGTCTCTGTGGTGTGTGAACGGGGATGTGTTGTATCAGTAATGTGTGAATGGGAAGTGTTGGATCAGTGGTTTGTGACTGGGGAAGTGTTGGATCAGTGGTGAGTGAATGTGAAGTGTTGGATCAGTGGCGTTTGAACGGGAAGTGTTGTATCAGTGGTGTGTGAATGGGATGTGTTGGTACAGTGGTGTGTGAACGGGGAAGTGTTGTATCAGTGGTGTGTGAACGTGGAAGTGTTGTATCAGTGGAGTGTGAAAGGGGATGCGTTGTATCAGTTGTGTGTGAGTGGGAAGTGTTGGATCAGTGGTGAGTGAATGTGAAGTGTTGGATCATTGGTTTGTGACTGGGAAGTGTGGATCAGTGGTGTGTGAAAGGGGAAGTGTTTTATCAGTGGTGTTTGAACGGGAACTGTTGGATTATTGGTGTGTGAATGGGAAGTGTTGGAGCAGTGGGGTGTGAACGGGAACTGTTGGATTATTGGTGTATGAATGGGAAGTGTTTGATCAGTTGTGTGTGAATTGGATGTGTCGGATGAGTGGTTTGTGAATGGGATGTGTTGGATCAGTGATGTGTGAACGGGGAAGTGTTGTATCAGTGGTGTGTGAACGGAGAAGTTTTGTATCAGTAGTGGTGAGTGCTGGATCAATGGTTTGTGTGTTGGATGTGTGGGATCTGTGTTGTGTGAACGGGGAAGTGTTGTGTCAGTGGTGTGTGGATGTGAATTGCTGGATCAGTGGTTTCTGAATGGGAAGTGTAGGATCAGTGGTGTGTGAATCGGAACTGTTTGATCATTGCTGTGTGAACGGGATAGTGTTGAATCAGTGGTTCGTGAATGGGAAGTGTTGGATCAGTGGTGTGTTAATGGGAACTGTTGGATCAGTGGTTTGAGAATGGGGATTGTCGGGTCAGTGGTGGGTGAATGTGAAGTGCTGGATCAGTGGTTTGTGTGTTGGAAGTGTTGGATCAGTGTTGTGTGAACGGGGAAGTTTTGTATCAGTAATGTGTGAATGGCAAGTGTCGGATTAGTGGTTTGTGAATGGGAAGTGTTGGATCAGTGGGGTGTTAATGGGAAGTGTCGGATCAGGGGTTTCTGAATGGGAAATGTCGGGTCAGTGGTATGTGAATGGGAAGTGTTGGATCAGTGGTTTGTGACTGGGGAAGTGTTGGATTATTGGTGTGTGATTGGGAAGTGTTGGATCAGTGGTTTGTGAATGGGAAGGGTTGGATCAGTGGTTTGTGAAGGGGAAGTGTTGGATCAGTGGTGTGTGAATGGGAAGTGTTGGATCAGTGGTGTGTGATTGGGAGGGGTTGGATCAGTGGGCTGTGAATGGGAAGTGTTGGATCATTGGCGTGTGAATGGGTAGTGTTGGAGCAAAGATGTTTAACTGGGGAAGTGTTGGATTATTGGTGAGTGATAGTGATGGGTTGGTCAGTGGTGTGTGAACGGGGAAGTGTTGGATCATTTGTGTGTGAATGAGAAGTTTTGGATCAGTGGAGTGAGAATGTGAAGTTTTGGATCAGTGGTTTGTGAATGGGACGTGTTGGATCAGTGGTTTGTGAATGGGACGTGTTGGATCAGTGGTTTGTGAATGGGAAGAGTCGGGACAGTGGAGAGTGAATGGGAAGTGTTGGATCAGAGTTTGTGAATCGGATCTGTTGGATCAGTGGTGTGTGAACGTGGAAGTGTTGTATCAGTGGAGTGTGAAAGGGGAAGCGTTCTATCAGTTGTGTGTGAATGGGAAGTGTTGGATCAGTGGTTTGTGACTGGGGAAGTGTTGGATCAGTGGTGAGTGAATGTGAAGTGTTGGATCAGTGGCGTTTGAACGGGAAGTGTTGTATCAGTGGTGTGTGAATGGGATGTGTTGGTACAGTGGTGTGTGAACGGGGAAGTGTTGTATCAGTGGTGTGTGAATGGAAGAGTCGGGACAGTGGTGAGTGAATGGGAAGTGTTGGATCAGTGTTTGTGAATCGGATCTGTTGGATCAATGGTGTGTGAACGTGGAAGTGTTGTATCAGTGGAGTGTGAAAGGGGAAGCGTTGTATCAGTTGTGTGTGAGTGGGAAGTGTTGGATCAGTGGTGAGTGAATGTGAAATGTTGGATCAGTGGTTTGTGAACGGGGAAGTGTTGTCTCTGTGGTGTGTGAACGGGGATGTGTTGTATCAGTAATGTGTGAATGGGAAGTGTTGGATCAGTGGTTTGTGACTGGGGAAGTGTTGGATCAGTGGTGAGTGAATGTGAAGTGTTGGATCAGTGGCGTTTGAACGGGAAGTGTTGTATCAGTGGTGTGTGAATGGGATGTGTTGGTACAGTGGTGTGTGAACGGGGAAGTGTTGTATCAGTGGTGTGTGAACGGGGAAGTGTTGTATCAGTAATGTGTGAACGGAATGTGTTGTATCAGTGGGGAGTGAATGGGAAGTCTTGGATCAGTGGTCTGTGAGTGGGAAGTTTCGGGTCAGTGGTGGGTGAATGGGAAGTGTTGGATCAGTGGTGTGTGAACTGGGATGTGTTGTATCAGTAATGTGTGAATGGGAAGTGTTGGATCAGTGGTGTGCGAATGGGAAATGTTGGATCAGTGGTTTGTGACTGGGGAAGTGTTGGATTATTGGTGTGTGATTGGGAAGGATTGGATCAGTGGAGTGTGAAAGTGAAGTGTTGGATCAGTGGTGAGTGAATGTGAAATGTTGGAGCAGTGGTTTGTGAACGGGGAAGTGTTGTCTCTGTGGTGTGTGAACGGGGATGTGTTGTATCAGTAATGTGTGAATGGGAAGTGTTGGATCAGTGTTTTGTGACTGGGGAAGTGTTGGATCAGTGGTGAGTGAATGTGAAGTGTTGGATCAGTGGCGTTTGAACGGGAAGTGTTGTATCAGTGGTGTGTGAATGGGATGTGTTGGTACAGTGGTGTGTGAACGGGGAAGTGTTGTATCAGTGGTGTGTGAACGTGGAAGTGTTGTATCAGTGGAGTGTGAAAGGGGATGCGTTGTATCAGTTGTGTGTGAGTGGGAAGTGTTGGATCAGTGGTGAGTGAATGTGAAGTGTTGGATCATTGGTTTGTGACTGGGAAGTGTGGATCAGTGGTGTGTGAAAGGGGAAGTGTTTTATCAGTGGTGTTTGAACGGGAACTGTTGGATTATTGGTGTGTGAATGGGAAGTGTTGGAGCAGTGGGGTGTGAACGGGAACTGTTGGATTATTGGTGTATGAATGGGAAGTGTTTGATCAGTTGTGTGTGAATTGGATGTGTCGGATGAGTGGTTTGTGAATGGGATGTGTTGGATCAGTGATGTGTGAACGGGGAAGTGTTGTATCAGTGGTGTGTGAAAGGGGAAGTGTTGTATCAGTAATGTGTGAATGGGAGTGTCGGGTCAGTGGTGAGTGAATGTGAAGTGCTGGATCAGTGGTTTGTGTGTTGGAAGTGTTGGATGTTGTGTGAACGGGGAAGTGTTGCGTCAGTGGTGCGTGAATGGAGGGTGTTGGATGAGTGGTTTGTAGATGGAAAGTGTTGGATCAGTGGTGTGTGAATGGGCATTGTTGGATCAGTGGTTTCTGAATGGGAAGTGTTGGATCATTTGTGTCTGAATGAGAAGTTTTGGATCAGTGGAGTGTGAATGTGAAGTGTTGGATCAGTGGTTTGTGAATGGGAAGAGTCGGGACAGTGGTGAGTGAATGGGAAGTGTTGGATCAGTGTTTGTGAATCGGGTCTGTTGGATCAGTGGTGTGTGAACGTGGAAGTGTTGTATCAGTGGAGTGTGAAAGGGGAAGCGTTGTATCAGTTGTGTGTGAGTGGGAAGTGTTGGATCAGAGGTGAGTGAATGTGAAGTGTTGGATCATTGGTTTGTGACTGGGAAGTGTTGGATCAGTGGTGTGTGAACGGGGAAGTGTTGTATCAGTGGTGTTTGAACGGGAACTGTTGGATTATTGGTGTGTGAATGGGAAGTGTTGGAGCAATGTGGTGTGAACGGGAACTGTTGGATTATTGGTGTATGAATGGGAAGTGTTTGATCAGTTGTGTGTGAATTGGATGTGTCGGATTAGTGGTTTGTGAATGGGAATTGTTGGATCAGTGGTATGTTAATGAGAACTGTTGGATCAATGGTTTGTGAAAGGGGAGTGTCGGGTCAGTGGTGAGTGAATGTGAAGTGCTGGATCAGTGGTTTGTGGGTTGGAAGTGTTGGATCAGTGTTGTGTGATCGGGGAAGTGTTGCGTCAGTGGTGCGTGAATGGGGGGTGTTGTATGAGTGGTTTGTGGAAGGAAAGTGTTGGATCAGTGGTGTGTGAAAGGGGAAGTGTTGTATCAGTGGGGTTTGAACGGGAACTGTTGGATTATTGGTGTGTGAATGGGAAGTGTTGGAGCAATGTGGTGTGAACGGGAACTGTTGGATTATTGGTGTATGAATGGGAAGTGTTTGATCAGTTGTGTGTGAATTGGATGTGTCGGATGAGTGGTTTGTGAATCGGAATTGTTGGATCAGTGGTTGGTGAATGGGAAATTTTGGTTCAGTGGGGTCTGAATGGGATGTGTAAGATCAGTGGTGTGTCGATGTGAAGTGCTGGGTCAGTGGTTTGTGACTGGGGAAGTGTTGGATTATTGGTGTGTGATTGGGAAGTGTTGGATCAGTTGTGTGTGAATTGGATGTGTCGGATGAGTGGTTTGTGATTGGGAATTGCTGGATCAGTGGTATGTTAATGAGAACTGTTGGATCAATGGTTTGTGAAAGGGGAGTGTCGGGTCAGTGGTGAGTGAATGTGAAGTGCTGGATCAGTGGTTTGTGTGTTGGAAGTGTTGGATCAGTGTTGTGTGAACGGGGAAGTGTTGTGTCGGTGGTGTGTGAATGGGAATTGCTGGATCAGTGGTGTGTTAATGGGAACTGTTGGATCAATGGGTTGTGAATGGGATAGTGTTGAATCAGTGGTGTGTGAAAAGGGAAGTGTTGTATCAGTAACGTGTGAATGGGAAGTGTTGGATCAGTGGTGTGTGAATCGGAACTGTTTGATCATTGCTGTGTGAACGGGATAGTGTTGAATCAGTGGTGTGAATGGGAAGTGTCGGGTCAGTGGTGTGTCGATGGGAAGTGTTGGATCAGTGGTTTGTGACTGGGGAAGTGTTGGATTATTGGTGTGTGATTGGGAAGTGTTGGATCAGTGGTGTGTGAATGGGATGTGTTGGATTATTGATGTGTGAATGGGAAGTGTTTGGTCAGTGGTGTGTGAATGGGAAGTGTCGGATTAGTGGTTTGTGAATGGGAAGTGTTGGATCAGTGGGGTATGAATGGGAAGTGTTGGATCAGTGGGGTGTGAATGGGAAGTGTTGGATCAGTTGTGTGTGAATTGGATGTGTCGGATGAGTGGTTTGAGAATGGGAATTGTTGGATAATTGGTGTGTGAATGGGAACTGTTGGATCAGTGGTTTGTGAATGGGGAGTGCCGGGTCAGTGGTGAGTGAATGTGAAGTGCTGGATCAGTGGTTTGTGAATGGGGAAGTGTTGGATCATTTGTGTGTGAATGTGAAGTGTTGGATCAGTGGTGTCTGAACGGGAAGTGCTGTATCAGTGGTGTTTGAACGGGAACTGTTGGATTATTGGTGTGTGAATGGGAAGTGTTGGAGCAGTGGGGTGCGAACTGGAACTGTTGGATTATTGGTGTATGAATGGGAAGTGTTTGATCAGTTGTGTATGAAATGGATGTGTCGGATGAGTGGTTTGTGAATGGGAATTGTTGGATCAGTGGTTTGAGAATGGGATGTGTTGGATCAGTGATGTGTGAACGGGGAAGTGTTGTATCAGTGGTGGGTGAAAGGGGAAGTGTTGTATCAGTAATGTGTGAATGGGAAGTGTTGGTTCAGTGGGGACTGAATGGGATGTGTAAGATCAGTGGTGTGTCGATGGGAAGTGCTTGGTCAGTGGTTTGTGACTGGGGAAGTGTTGGATTATTGGTGTGTGATTGGGAAGTGTTGGATCAGTGGTGTGTGAATGGGAACTGTTGAATCAGTGGTGTGTGAATGGGAAGTGTTGGATCGGTGGTTTGTCAATGGGATGTGTTGGATCAGTAATGTGTGAATGTGAAGTGTTGGTTCAGTGAATGGGATGTGTAAGATCAGTGGTGTGTCGATGGGAAGTGCTGGGTCAGCGGTTTGTGACTGGGGAAGTGTTGGATTATTGGTGTGTGATTGGGAAGTGTTGGAGCAATGGTTTCTGAAAGGGAAGTGTTGGATCAGTGGTGTGTTAATGTGAAGTGTTGGATCACTGGTTTGTGAATGGGAAGTGTTGGATCACTGGTGTGTGAACGGGAAGTGTTGTATCAGTGGTGTTTGAACGGGAACTGTTGGATTATTGGTGTGTGAATGGGAAGTGTTGGAGCAGTGGGGTGCGAACGGGAACTGTTGGATTATTGGTGTATGAATGGGAAGTGTTTGATCAGTTGTGTGTGAATTGGATGTGTCGGATGAGTGGTTTGTGAATCGGAATTGTTGGATCAGTGGTTTGTCAATGGGAAGTTTTGGTTCAGTGGGGTCTGAATGGGATGTGTAAGATCAGTGGTGTGTCGATGTGAAGTGCTGGGTCAGTGGTTTGTGACTGGGGAAGTGTTGGATTATTGGTGTGTGATTGGGAAGTGTTGGATCAGTGGTGTGTGAATGGGATGTGTTGGATTATTGATGTGTGAATGGGAAGTGTATGATCAGTGGTTTGTGAATGGGAAGTGTTGGATCAGTGGTTTGTGAATGGGATGTGTTGGATTCGTGATGTGTGAACGGGGAAGTGTTGTATCAGTGGTGGGTGAAAGGGGAAGTGTTGTATCAGTAATGTGTGAATGGGAAGTGTTGGATCAGTGGGGTGTGAATGGGAAGTGTCAGCTCAGTGTGTGAATCGGAACTGTTTGATCATTGCTGTGTGAACGGGATAGTGCTGAATCAGTGGTGTGTGAATGGGAAGTGTCGGTTCAGTGGTTTCTGAATGGGAAGTGTCGGGTCAGTGGTGTGTGAATGGGAAGTGTAGGATCAGTGGTGTGTGAATCGGAACTGTTTGTTCATTGCTGTGTGAACGGGATAGTGTTGAATCAGTGGTGTGTGAATGGGATGTGTCGGTTCAGTGGTTTCTGAATGGGAAGTGTCGGGTCAGTGGTGTGTGAATCGGAACTGTTTGATCATTGCTGTGTGAACGGGATAGTGTTGAATCAGTGGTGTGTGAATGGGAAGTGTCGGTTCAGTGGTTTCTGAATGGGAAGTGTCGGGTAAATGTTGTGTCGATGGGAAGTGTTGGATCAGTGGTTTGTGACTGCGGAAGTTTTGGATTATTGGTGTGTGATTGGGAAGTGTTGGATCCGTGGTGTGTGAATGGGATATGTCGGATGAGTGGTTTGAGAATGGGAAGTGTTGGATCAGTGGTGAGTGAATGTGAAGTGTTGGATCATAGGTTTGTGAATGGGAAGTGTTGGATCACTGGTGTGTGAACGGGAAGTGTTGTATCAGTGGTGTTCGAACGGGAACTGTTGGATTATTGGTGTGTGAATGGGAAGTGTTGGAGCAGTGGGGTGCGAACGGGAACTGTTGGATTATTGGTGTATGAATGGGAAGTGTTTGATCAGTTGTGTGTGAATTGGATGTGTCGGATGAGTGGTTTGTGAATCGGAATTGTTGGATCAGTGGTTTGTGAATGGGAAGTTTTGGTTCAGTGGGGTCTGAATGGGATGTGTAAGATCAGTGGTGTGTCGATGTGAAGTGCTGGGTCAGTGGTTTGTGACTGGGGAAGTGTTGGATTATTGGTGTGTGATTGGGAAGTGTTGGATCAGTGGTGTGTGAATGGGATGTGTTGGATTAATGATGAGTGAATGAGAAGTGTATGATCAGTGGTTTGTGAATGGGAAGTGTTGGATCATTGGTTTGTGAATGGGATGTGTTGGATCAGTGATGTGTGAACGGGGAAGTGTTGTATCAGTGGTGGTTGAAAGGGGAAGTGTTGTATCAGTAATGTGTGAATGGGAAGTGTTGGATCAGTGGGGTGTGAATGGGAAGTGTCGGCTCAGTGGTGTGTGAATCGGAACTGTTTGATCATTGCTATGTGAACGGGATAGTGTTGAATCAGTGGTGTGTGAATGGGAAGTGTCGGTTCAGTGGTTTCTGAATGGGAAGTGTCGGGTCAGTGGTGTGTCGATGGGAAGTGCTGGGTCAGTAGTTTGTGACTGGGGAAGTGTTGGATTATTGGTGTGTGATTGGGAATTGTTGGATTAGTGGTGTGTGAATGGGAATTGTTGGTTCAGTGGTTTGTGAATGGAAGTGTTGGATCAGTGGTGTGTGAATGGGGAGGTGTTGGATCAGTGATGTGTGAACGGGGAAGTGTTGTATCAGTGGTGGGTGAAAGGGGAAGTGTTGTATCAGTAATGTGTGATTGGAAAGTGTTGGTTCAGTGGGGTCTGAATGGGAAGTGTAGGATCAGTGGTGTGTCGATGGGAAGTGTTGGATCAGTGGTTTGTGACTGGGGAAGTGTTGGATTATTGGTGTGTGATTGGGAAGTGTTGGATCAGTGGTGTGTGAATGGGATGTGTTGGATTATTGATGTGTGAATGGGAAGTGTTTGATCAGTGGTGTGTGAATGGGAAGTGTTGGATCAGTGGTGTGTGGATGGGAAATGTTGGATCAGTGGTTTGTTACTGGGGAAGTGTTGGATCATTTGTGTGTGAATGAGAAGTTTTGGATCAGTGGAGTGTGAATGTGAAGTGTTGGATTATTGGTGTATGAATGGGAAGTGTTTGATCAGTTGTGTGTGAATTGGATGAGTCGGATGAGTGGTTTGTGAATGGGAATTGCTGGATCAGTGGTGTGTTAATGGGAACTGTTGGATCAATGGTTTGCGAATGGGGAGTGTCGGGTCAGTGGTGAGTGAATGTGAAGTGCTGGATCAGTGGTTTGTGTGTTGGAAGTGTTGGATCAGTGTTGTGTGATCGGGGAAGTGTTGCGTCAGTGGTGCGTGAATGGGGGGTGTTGTATGAGTGGTTTGTGGAAGGAAAGTGTCGGGTCAGTGGTATGTGGATGGGAAGTGTTGGATCAGTGGTTTGTTACTGGGGAAGTGTTGGATTATTGGTGTGTGAATGGGATGTGTTGGATCAGTGGTGTGTGAATGGGAAGTGTTGGATCAGTGGTGTGTGAAAGGGGAAGTGTTGGAGCAGTGGGGTTTGAACGGGAACTGTTGGATTATTGGTGTATGAATGTGAAGTGTTTGATCAGTTGTGTGTGAATTGGATGTGTCGGATGAGTGGTTTGTGAATGGGAATTGCTGGATCAGTGGTGTGTTAATGGGAACTGTTGGATCAATGGTTTGTGAATGGGTAGTGTCGGGTCAGTGGTGAGTGAATGTGAAGTGCTGGATCAGTGGTTTCTGTGTTGGAAGTGTTGGATCAGTGTTGTGTGATCGGGGAAGTGTTGCGTCAGTGGTGCGTGAATGGAGGGTGTTGGATCAGTGGTGTGTGAATGGGAAGTGTTGGATCAGTGGGGAGTGAATGGGAAGTGTCGGCTCAGTGGTGTGTGAATCGGAACTGTTTGATCATTGCTGTGTGAACGGGATAGTGTTGAATCAGTGGTGTGTGAATGGGAAGTGTCGGGTCAGTGGTGTGTCGATGGGAAGTGTTAGATCAGTGGTTTGTGACTGGGGAAGTGTTGGATTATTGGTGTGTGATTGGGAAGTGTTGGATCAGTGGTGTGTGAATGGGATGTGTTGGATTATTGATGTGTGAATGGGAAGTGTTTGGTCAGTGGTGTGTGAATGGGAAGTGTCGGATTAGTGGTTTGTGAATGGGATGTGTTGGATCAGTGGGGTATGAATGGGAAGTGTTGGATCAGTGGGTTGTGAATGGGAAGTGTTGGATCAGTGGTTTGTGAATGGGGAGTGCCGGGTCAGTGGTGAGTGAATGTGAAGTGCTGGATCAGTGGTTTGTGAATGGGGAAGTGTTGGATCATTTGTGTCTGAATGAGAAGTTTTGCATCAGTGGAGTGTGAATGTGAAGTGGTGGATCAGTGGTTTGTGAATGGTAAGAGTCTGGACAGTGGTGAGTGAATGGGAAGTGTTGGATCAGTGTTTGTGAATCGGATCTGTTGGATCAGCGGTGTGTGAACGTGGAAGTGTTGTATCAGTGGAGTGTGAAAGGGGAAGCGTTGTATCAGTTGTGTGTGAGTGGGAACGGATGGATCAGTGGTGAGTGATTGTGAAGTGTTGGATCATTGGTTTGTGACTGGGAAGTGTTGGTTCAGTGGGGTCTGAATGGGATGTGTAAGATCAGTGGTGTGTCGATGGGAAGTGCTTGGTCAGTGGTTTGTGACTGCGGAAGTGTTGGATTATTGGTGTGTGATTGGGAAGTGTTGGATCAGTGGTGTGTGAATGGGAACTGTTGAATCAGTGGTGTGTGAATGGGAAGTGTTGGATCGGTGGTTTGTGAATGGGATGTGTTGGATCAGTGATGTGTGAACGGGGAAGTGTTGTATCAGTGGTGGGTGAAAGGGGAAGAGTTGTATCAGTAATGTGTGAATGTGAAGTGTTGGTTCAGTGAATGGGATGTGTAAGATCAGTGGTGTGTCGATGGGAAGTGCTGGGTCAGCGGTTTGTGACTGGGGAAGTGTTGGATTATTGGTGTGTGATTGGGAAGTGTTGGAGCAATGGTTTCTGAAAGGGAAGTGTTGGATCACTGGTTTGTGAATGGGAAGTGTAGGATCAGTGGTGTGTCGATGGGAAGTGTTGGATCAGTGGTTTGTGACTGGGGAAGTGTTGGATTATTGGCGTGTGATTGGGAAGTGTTGGATCAGTGGTGTGTGAATGGGATGTGTTGGATTATTGATGTGTGAATGGGAAGTGTTTGATCAGTGGTGTGTGAATGGGAAGTGTCGGATTAGTGGTTTGTGAATGGGAAGTGTTGGATCAGTGGGGTGTGAATGGGAAGTGTTGGATCATTGGATTGTGAAAGGAAAGTGTTGGATCAGTGGTGTGTGGATGGGAAATGTTGGATCAGTGGTTTGTTACTGGGGAAGTGTTGGATCATTTGTGTGTGAATGAGAAGTTTTGGATCAGTGGAGTGTGAATGTGAAGTGTTGGATTATTGGTGTATGAATGGGAAGTGTTTGATCAGTTGTGTGTGAATTGGATGAGTCGGATGAGTGGTTTGTGAATGGGAATTGCTGGATCAGTGGTGTGTTAATGGGAACTGTTGGATCAATGGTTTGTGAATGGGGAGTGTCGGGTCAGTGGTGAGTGAATGTGAAGTGCTGGATCAGTGGTTTGTGGGTTGGAAGTGTTGGATCAGTGTTGTGTGATCGGGGAAGTGTTGCGTCAGTGGTGCGTGAATGGGGGGTGTTGTATGAGTGGTTTGTGGAAGGAAAGTGTCGGGTCAGTGGTATGTGGATGGGAAGTGTTGGATCAGTGGTTTGTTACTGGGGAAGTGTTGGATTATTGGTGTGTGAATGGGATGTGTTGGATCAGTGGTGTGTGAATGGGAAGTGTTGGATCAGTGGTGTGTGAAAGGGGAAGTGTTGTATCAGTGGGGTTTGAACGGGAACTGTTGGATTATTGGTGTGTGAATGGGAAGTGTTGGAGCAGTGGGGTTTGAACGGGAACTGTTGGATTATTGGTGTATGAATGTGAAGTGTTTGATCAGTTGTGTGTGAATTGGATGTGTCGGATGAGTGGTTTGTGAATGGGAATTGCTGGATCAGTGGTGTGTTAATGGGAACTGTTGGATCAATGGTTTGTGAATGGGGAGTGTCGGGTCAGTGGTGAGTGAATGTGAAGTGCTGGATCAGTGGTTTGTGGGTTGGAAGTGTTGGATCAGTGTTGTGTGATCGGGGAAGTGTTGCGTCAGTGGTGCGTGAATGGGGGGTGTTGTATGAGTGGTTTGTGGAAGGAAAGTGTTGGATCAGTGGTGTGTGAAAGGGGAAGTGTTGTATCAGTGGGGTTTGAACGGGAACTGTTGGATTATTGGTGTGTGAATGGAAAGTGTTGGAGCAGTGGGGTTTGAACGGGAACTGTTGGATTATTGGTGTATGAATGTGAAGTGTTTGATCAGTTGTGTGTGAATTGGATGTGTCGGATGAGTGGTTTGTGAATGGGAATTGCTGGATCAGTGGTGTGTTAATGGGAACTGTTGGATCAATGGTTTGTGAATGGGGAGTGTCGGGTCAGTGGTGAGTGAATGTGAAGTGCTGGATCAGTGGTTTCTGTGTTGGAAGTGTTGGATCAGTGTTGTGTGATCGGGGAAGTGTTGCGTCAGTGGTGCGTGAATGGAGGGTGTTGGATCAGTGGTGTGTGAATGGGAAGTGTTGGATCAGTGGGGAGTGAATTGGAAGTGTCGGCTCAGTGGTGTGTGAATCGGAACTGTTTGATCATTGCTGTGTGAACGGGATAGTGTTGAATCAGTGGTGTGTGAATGGGGAGTGCCGGGTCAGTGGTGAGTGAATGTGAAGTGCTGTATCAGTGGTTTGTGAATGGGGAAGTGTTGGATCATTTGTGTCTGAATGAGAAGTTTTGCATCAGTGGAGTGTGAATGTGAAGTGGTGGATCAGTGGTTTGTGAATGGTAAGAGTCTGGACAGTGGTGAGTGAATGGGAAGTGTTGGATCAGTGTTTGTGAATCGGATCTGTTGGATCAGCGGTGTGTGAACGTGGAAGTGTTGTATCAGTGGAGTGTGAAAGGGGAAGCGTTGTATCAGTTGTGTGTGAGTGGGAACGGTTGGATCAGTGGTGAGTGATTGTGAAGTGTTGGATCATTGGTTTGTGACTGGGAAGTGTTGGTTCAGTGGGGACTGAATGGGATGTGTAAGATCAGTGGTGTGTCGATGGGAAGTGCTTGGTCAGTGGTTTGTGACTGGGGAAGTGTTGGATTATTGGTGTGTGATTGGGAAGTGTTGGATCAGTGGTGTGTGAATGGGAACTGTTGAATCAGTGGTGTGTGAATGGGAAGTGTTGGATCGGTGGTTTGTGAATGGGATGTGTTGGATCAGTGATGTGTGAACGG